>NC_092021.1:19288354-19595854 GCF_042242105.1 Pempheris klunzingeri
AATGTTACATTTTATCCTTGTTTGAAGTTACATTACTGGAATATTTGCTCATGGGGTGAATTTTGCTATCTAAACTATACTCCTTTTGGGGAAAACCTGGCTCAATCTTACAAGGAATTAGGATTGATTTTATTTTCATTTTTTTGTTTTGATGTTTCGACGGATGTCAACATATCGCAAATCTTGTTAAGGGACCACACACATTCTGTGATGATTTCTTAAAGGTTTGATTGCCAAAAGCAAACAACAGACTTTTTTATAAATTTAAAACTTCATATAACAATGTGATAAAGTGAAAACAAACACAATGTGCTGATGTGTCAGCTGCTATTCGCAAACAAATATGAACAAACAGCAACAGCTCCAGTAACAACCATAATGCTGCTTGTGACAACCTGAGTTTATTGTGAGTTGTCATGACAGACATGTCAATTTCACTTGTGCATTCCTGTGGTCTTAAGAGACTCATGGATCCCTGGCAGGAATTTCCCCTGGTCCGCTTTCTGTTTTTTCTGCCATGTCCCTGCCCTGCCTCCAGAGGTGAGGGAAAGTTCAACCACACCAAATCTGGAATCTGAAAGAGCATCTTTATTTTTCACATGCAAAGTGTTCCTCTGCACAAAAATTGTAAGACATTATCGCATTCAAGGCTTTTCACTCATGAGCATTTTTGCATATTTTTGGCAGGGTCCTGTATTCATAATGAAAGTAAAAGTAATCTGGCTGTGTGGGTTTGTTTCTCAGGGAGCTCAGATCTGTGTCGAATCCTTTGTGCAATACAAAGACAGAATATACTGTTCGACTAACCCACGAATACATTAAGGAATAGGATAACTGCTGCGATTATGACAGTGACCAGTGGGGGTATCACTTTACTTGCAGACAAAGGAGAAGAGAAACCCATGAATAGAATCTTCAGATTATTCCAGAAAAACAAGAAGTGATGAACGTCACTGCCTTGGCAACATGTCAGTGTTTTTTTCTTACAGCCAAGAACAGCTTGTTGCCATCAGGGGCCAATTTTTTTTTTACCATTCTGTCCAAAGCTGTCTCCAGGACATGTTCCCTGAGTGATTTATGAGTGAATGTAGACTATAATCGATATCACCTTCACTACATGAGGTTGTGTGAAATCTTCCATGAGGGTTTGAGATATTCAGTGATGGCAAAGATCAGGAGAATGGAGACATGGGCTGCAAGGGTGTGACTTTTGGTTTCCTTCTGTGTCATTCCTGAGAGCCAGCGGTAGATATCATGTCCAGATGTTTATGCAGGTTTGACTCTAGACACTGGGATATCTCTCCTCTTTGCCCCACAGCTTTCCTGCTAAGCTCAGGATTATAGTTGTTGGAAAAGACAAACTGATGTATTTGATAACTGAATGATTCTTCTTGTTCAGATTTACCCTTTAAGGCTGCTATAATTAAATGTAGATTATTAAAATCCACATCCATATTTCAGATTTTCTCACCAGATTTTACAATTACTGAGCTCTACCAACTGTTTCATTACCTTTTGCTGCATCTTTACTGTTCTGGTTCACTCTCAGTGCACTCATAGTGTCATTTTCAGCTGCAGTAGAGTGTTTTAGTCCAAAAAAACTATGGTGCACTACTTCTGGTTCAGAACTGCGTGAATAGCAGGTAAACATAGAGGAACATTTAGTTGTTAAAGAGCCCAAACTAAAGATATTTCTCTCAGAGGATAATGGAGACCAAAACAGAGCTATAAAACTATCAAACTTCAGTCATATCAATTTGAAAGGTGATCAAACGCTGTGTTCACAGCTTGCTTCTGATACCCTGAACTGACCAAACAAATCAGGTAATACACATTTAAAAAATTCAAGCCAACTGTCTAGCTACTGTCAGATGTCACAAATTAACATGTATAAATTTTTGCAAGTGAAATCCCGCATGTGAGGCCATATTATGACTGCAGTGGTGTCCTTTTACCACTAAATTTTGACTTTATCTTGCACCAGAGGCCAATTTGGGCTATGTACTTCTGCTCCCATTTCCCAGGTCAGTATTGTCTCCCAACAGAGTGATTACGTACTGTAGCTCCATGACACCACGTCCATCACCACAACACTGAAGTAAAGACATTTATAGCGGCAACTGTCACTCGCTGACTCAACTCTGACTCATGAAGACTACACAGTAACTAAGACACAAAACATGATATAACCAGGCAAAAGTTTATGCATCACAAATGGTGACATTTATTGCTTAGTGATATTCCATTTTCCTGCTCAGAGGAGTTTTCATCAGGCAGCTCATGGACCTTGCTGGTTCCCTAACAGTGAAAGAAATGAGGTAATGCCGAAAAGACCACTGCTGTGCCTTATTCCTGAACCCAAACTGTCAGTCCCTTTATCTCTCCTTCATCATACTGACACCGCAACAGGGACACATGTAGACACAAGATCATAGCCTCATCAGTCATCTTGCACTAAAGCTAAGGCAGACCCCACAACACAGTGTTGTGTGGGATGAGAGCTAACCTGGATGCTTTATAACTGCATCCCAGGGTTTTTTTCCACCCGTATTTTACAACAGAACATGGTGAACCTATGATAATGGTTAGTTAACATAAGTAAGTGTTCAAGCTGATCAAACAAACAGAAAATCAAAAGAAAAGTACACACATTAAATGCATTTTGGAGGAAATGCACACACACCTAGTAGCCACTCTTGACCAATGCTCAAACTGAAACCTTTTATGATTATATTGAGAGTAAATAAGGTTGTTCTCTCAGTTAGATAAGACCATGCACTCTGCCATTTGAGAGGAACCTGGTCATGGGAATAGGATCAGGGAAGGGGGACCAAATGTACACTAAAGTACACTAAGCATCTCATGACTGATGATAATGGAAGAGTAGAGTTGATAATGTTACTCAGGACTATGTCACAAGCACCTTTACCTCTGTACTGAGTTACATACTCAGTTTCTCAGTCATCACGCCTCAGCTTGTGAATGAAACAGGCTAAAGACGTTGCATGGAAGCACAAATCTGTCAGTTGAGTGAGTTATTCGTTTAAACATCTTTAAGCCCACCTGAAGCTTTTACTGAGAAGCTTTTGTGAGAAACTGTAAACTGTGCTGCCATATGTTCTCACCCGCTGGCATGACATGCACACACATTTTTCAGGCATGCACGGGTGCAAACTGCACCTTTATAGCCGCGCATACGCAGAAAACCAGGGCACACATGTGCTCAGACACATCTGTGAAACACAAGTCTTGATTAATGTGTGTAGAATTTGGAGGAAGGGGGCCGAGCCTTTGATATCTGTATATCTGTGTTTCCATTACAAGGCCACCTACTCAGCACTATTTATACCCTGTACTGCAAACATAATCCGCATAGCAGAAGAAGCAGGAGGAGGGGAAGAGTCTGGCGAGAATGGGTGGGAAGTAGTGGAAAAATGTATGAGGATTTAATTAAGAATGTGGATTAAGGACTGAAATTAATTACATAGTGAAATGACAGAGAGGGAGGCGACATATTTTTAAAGCTTAAAGCACTGTAACAGGCCACCTGTGTGCTTGTAGGTGACCTGTGTTTTATGTGTGTTTGTATTTGTCCACCCGCAGAGGCAGGTCTGTGTGTGTCCAGTCTGTGGCCTGGTGTGGATCAGGTTCGCTGCCTGTGTGTGTGTCCCAGCCATAGACCCCCTCTAGTAGGCCGTAGTGATGGATGATGCCTGGAAGCTCTGGAGCTGCAGACTGGTCATATGTGTGCTGTCTGAGCAGCTACTAGACAGTTAGGGATGATGGATGCTTTTGAGTTTGTGTGCATGTGTGGTTGAGTTTGGGTGTGAATGAGTGACAGGTTACTGATGGCTGTTGTGTTTCAGGTGTTATTCTAGCTTTACTGATTACAAGCTGACAGGTATGTGAAGGAAAGCTATTTAATACTGTAGCAGAGCGTGGTGAAACACACACCTACGCACACCTCCTCCCTTAAACTTGTGTTTGTTCAAACCCCCCGCTTCCCCTATAGAATTACAAACCATAAGTGTAAGGCCAGGATGGAAAGGCCAGTTTGGGTTGCAGCCTTTACCAGTGACACATCAACCTCAATGAAAATTATCATCCATCAATCCAAAACACAGACAGGTATGAGTTTACAGACCGGGCTAAAAAACTCAGAACTTTATCACTTAATCCGGTGAAATGTATGTGTGGAAGACAAAAATGTGATACTTGACAAAACCTATCTGTCCATTGAGAAAGCTTCTACATAAAGTTAAACAATGCACCTTTGTTTTATGCAGGTACGTGATAACAGACATATTGGCTTCTTCGTTTACTTGATATTCCTCTTCTTCTTCTGTGCAGCCTGCTGTGCAGCTTTTAGGAACTTTTTAGCTGTAAATCCCCATAAGATCAAGATTCGAACAAGAGTCTACAGCCACGCTGTCTCTGTAAGACTGTACTTAGGCATGCCGGTGCTTTGAGCTAAATGGTAACATCAGCATGCTAACATGTGCACAGTAACAACACAAATATTCTGATGCTAAGAAGGTTATGTTTGACATGTTCACTATCTTATTTTAGTGTTAGCATCTTAGCATCATCTAATTAGTACCAAACACAAAATGATTTAGCTGATGTATTGTCATAAACCAAAGTACAGGACAAATTACAATTTCATCGACTATAATTCAGTCTGGACCAAAGTGGTGGGTAGACTAACAGACTAAAAACAGATGAGTACTGAAGTAGAAGTAAACGATGTGATACATTTTGCACCTGTATGTAAGTTTTAGTGTAAGGTTTAGTTTGGATCTTAATTTGGACATATTTGCATTTCATACAGAATGTTGGTTACGAGCAAATCAAAATGGAAGTGCATGAAAATAAATGATGTTCCTTGGTACATTTTCTCCCTTTCATGTTTTTTCCTCATTTTCATTAAGGGGGTTTCCACTCAAAGTGGAAAATCAGATACAAAAGGCTTACATTCCATCTGCTGCTCATTCCCTCCATCTTGCCTGTCATCTTTTTGACATCTTTTGGCTCCAAGCCCCCCAAATTACAATCCTTTGATGTTCCATGTTACTATGGTAGCTTAATTGGACAATACTGCAAATTATCAAGATCATACATTTGGTTTCAATGAGAAGAAATGCTGCAAAAGAAACGCTGCTGCAGGGTTATTTCTTCTATGTTTTCATGCTGAGTAAATCTCTACCCTCTGCTCCACTGCTGATGCCAGTGATTTTCTCCTATTTTATTCACCTCAGTTCTGGACAATTACTGTTAATTAAACTTACATGGTGAAAAAATGAGCTCTGAATACTGTGCATAGAATCATATTTACTACAACTTCTGCTATATTTTCCTCCATAGTGGTGCTGGATGGTGCTAATTGCTGCTTACGGTATTTTAGTGTTTCTCCTACAGCTCTCCATTTCAAAATCATTGTTTTTGAACAATGAAATAGCCGCAGCTGTGACAACAATGATGACTTGAAGCAAATAAAACTGGTTATTGATACACGGTGGTTGACGCAAAACCACTGCAGGGGTGAAAAGGGGACAGAGAGGGACAAACCCTTAGTTCAGCTTCTGAAAATCTATTCATAACTAAAGGCCAGAGGGGAAATACAATCCTTTACATGTTTTCATTTGGTCAATTGTGCAGATGAATGCTGAGATTTGGTGTCACACACACACACAGGCATTAGGCGTGTCAGCTCTCAGCTTCCCCACCCAAACCACCCTCATACACCCGGAAACTACAACTTCCTCTCCCATTCATCTCCCAGCAATATTGTTTTATTTCTCAGGAGCTGTTTTACAAACTCATTTGTCAGGCTACACAAAAGTTTATTGAGCCCAGTGAAACCAAGCTTAGGAAAACTATGGTGAGGAGACTCTCCTCTTCATACACAGAGAAAAATGACAGAAATCAGTTTTTGAGGTTACCGTATTGAGGCCATCTGCAGCAAACCTAGTCCACGATGAGATAGTTTCGCTTTCAGAAGCTGGTTTATGTTGGAAATGGTGCTTATGCCTGCTCATTATGGATTCCTTCTTATCGCAGCAGGGTGCATTACGTGCACCGGTGGTTGCTCGAGCTAGAGCGAATCTGCAACCAAAACAACATAATGGAGGAAGAGCTGAGTGAGTTCCAGGAAAACAGTGGAAGTTTCACTCCTGCGGGGGGAGTAACTGGGGTGTTGCGGAGGATGACGAGTACCTCTTGTTAAAGCCAAGACACTCTGAGGTGGTTGCTGAATGACATAGAGACATTAGTTTTCACCTCAGGGTGTGAATTGTGTGTGTATGTCATGGTGAGAGAAACTCCCTGTAAACTGATACCATGCAGAGTCTATCTGTCCTGCTATCCAGAAAGTGAAAAAACTAAAAAGAAAGCAGAGAGGGAAAGATACAGAGATGTTTTTCTTTTTCTGTTCAATGACAGACGGGCATAAACACTGACACATCATCAGTGACAATAATTGTTGAAATAACATTCTGCATATACAATAGAGTGTTTGTGATGAACAGTATGAACTGATGATGGGTAAAGACAGAGAAATGCAATTTGACCACAACTGCAGCTATGACGTCGTAACACAAAAATGTGAAGATGCCAAAGTGGTTTAGTGCACAGCTCCCTGTTAAAGTTAGGGAAGAGAAAGAGAAATGAGAAAGGTCCTGTAAATTATAACATTTACTCATATAAAAGTACCATTTTCTACACAACAAAAGGCGTTACCAGGGAACATTTTCATGGCAGCAATTACATTTCATTACATTTCCTTACAAAACTGAACTGAAAAACAAATTAACAGTGTATAAATGTGCTGTAAATTGTAGGAGACCTTTGGCGGGAGAGACTGAGGTTTGACTCTGGATCTTTTCTTCTTTTTGTATGAACTGAAAAACTGTCAATGGCTTTCACAAAGCATTATACAAGAATAGTGTACGCTCACCCCCATGACCCTGTAAAATAATCAGCATGTGTAGAGAATAGGCATATACAGTCAAATTACAATTATTAGTTCACGCCATCATCCCCCTATCATTTCTTTGGGAGAAGACTGACTTGGGAATATTGCATTACATGGAGTATTTTAAGAACTCAGGTGTTCTAATGCCATTTAATAATTTCCAGGCAAAACTCAAATAAGATTAATTACATCTTTGGCAACATACAGTGTACTGTGTGTAGTTTTGTATTCAGTTGTGAATATCTGAGTATTGGCATGTTTTCAAATGGTACATTTCATCCTGGGTAAGAAACATTCACTGATTGTAATGAGAATATCAGAATGCAGAAAAAACAGAATTGCTATTGTGTGCGCTGCATTAATTTGTGAGGACAAAAGCTGTCAATTCTAGTTTGGGGGATTTCCATGTTTTCAACTTAGTTGTAGAATTTCATGCTGCAGTGTTGTAAAAAAAAAAAAAAGGCATAGACCTTAGTTTTATTTACTTTTGAAACTCTATATAAACTCTTTGAATATTTTTAGTCCTCGCTTTGTAGAAAAGCAAGGAGCAAGCATTTTTGTGGTGTAATGATTTGAGTTTAAAACAGCAATAATGCAAACTTTGAAATGGTGCACCAGCTGAGTAGAGGTCAAAGTGTCACGAAGGTTATTTTTCAACACGAATCTCAAGAATGTGGCACGTTTTGCAAGGGAGAAAGACCGAAGAGGCAACTGCAAGTTTATGAAGCTTATTAAACTGGGTTTTGGTGCAGTGATGTCATGTTGACTTGACTAGGACGCCCAGCTTTTGTCTGAATAAACAGGCGTGTTTTTTCAGTGGAATGCCGGCGTCTGACCCCAGACTGGAACCAAAGGAGGAGGACATTTGTCTGTTCAAACACCACTACAGACAAAACATCGCACGCAGCCAAAAGTTGGTATTTTTTGTCACTTCAGGGAGGCACATAAATCCTACTTTTGATTTTAGCTGTCACTGTCAGGACACACTGCTTGTTGAGATGAAAGTGTGTCAACACCTTCATTTTTTCATTCTCACTCAGGAGTCAAAATAAGCTATCATTACCTGCAGTCAGTCTCGAGGCGCTGTAGTCACTCATTATCCATCTAGGAAAAAGAGGTGAAACACTATGATGAACATGGCCAAACTGTGTGCTAAAGCATGATTTCTAAACGCAGCATGTTCTAGTTCTTTGGGTGTAGCATATGTTCTTTGTGTAATGGTGTTATGTCTTTTAATTCAATCTTCTTATCTAGACACCAGAGACGTAACGTACTTAATGTGACAAAGACAAATTAGTTGAAACAAAACAATGGTTGAATACAAGTAACATAATACTTTCACTTGAAGTTATAATCAACCTCTTCCTTGCTCCAAACACATTACCTGGTGCTTATAAAATGTGTGACAGATACTTGTATAATAGCACAGGCAAATGGTTTGTGTGGATTTGTGTGCCTCCATAAGCCGTAAAGCAGCTGCCTTCTCTTCACTGACACGTCTCTAAAGTTTCATCATCGGCTCTGACACGAGCATGCCGCTGAGCTGATCGAGCAGAGGGTGAACTCAAAGTTGCACATCAGGCTGAGCTCTTAAAGCCGACGGGATGGTGGATGAATTAAGTGATGTCTAAACACCGGAGCCGTAGCTTGGGCACGAAGTGTGGTATAAATCAGCCCCCCAAATATCAAGCCTTCGCTGCCATGTGTGTCCTGCCTATACAGTTACATTTGGGGATCTGGAAGAGATTAGAGCTTTCACACTAACAATAAGCCATGGGATGGTTTATGAGGGGTTGAATATTATCAGGCATGGGGTGGTAGAAAACATAGCAGCACATTATTCATGGCACACGTGAAGCTTATTTTGGAGCACTCTGTGTCTAATCTGTGTTTGGACCATAAATAAGAGTAAGAGGTGCAGTTCACAGGCAGCCGGCTCCGATGGATATTTTAGCCAAGCAATCTTGGAGTCTTTTTTTGGTTTAGCCATACATAGATACGTTTTTAAAGAAATTGCTCTGGTTCATCTTTTGGTATTATTGTATAAAAGCTATTCTAACTTTAAAGCTGCACTAATCCATTTTTTTTTTTTTTTTGATTATTGATAGAAAAAATCTGTAATGTGAGAGGGGACGCACTGAATGATTAACCCACAGAGAATTACCACCAAACCAGCAGTTTGTCTCAGTTCTACATCGTTTTAGTGTCTTTCAGCTAATTGTTTTAGTTTTACAGCCCAAAGCTTCACTGTTTTGGTTCACTCTCAGAGCTCTTCTCAACTTGTTCCCAGCAGTAGCAGGCAGCTGTTTTCAGTTAAAAAAAACAACAACTCTAAAAACCCGACCTTCAGCTGCTCAAGAGCCAGATATTTCCTTCAGGAGTTGGAGGAGAGCAAACTAGAGCTAAAAAGAGAGTGAATACTGGAGCTACTCTCCAAATGAATGCTAATGTTGCTCCATGTCTGCTTGATGCAGGCAACTGTTTGCTCGTCTGTTCATTTTCCATATTAACTTTACTTAACTAACTAAAATGATAATATGTCAGTGTTGTGTTTGCACTTTTGACAAGTCAGATTACTGTAGCTTTAAAGATATCCTTTATTGTGATTGTTTGTGCAAAAGCCAATGATTTGTGATCTTGCCTAATAATTAATTTTGGTCATAAGGGGTCATTCACACGTCATATTTCCTCATTTCCCTCCAGAGGTATTCAAAAAAGTTTTGATTTTATTTGCCCTGGTTTTCAGATAAATGTCTGAGATTTCTACCTCCACGCCAAATGTAAACAACACAAGAAGAATTTTGATTGTGGTGGGAAGGAAAATCATTTTTTTAAAATTCAACAGTAGCATCTCTCTAACATCAGAAACAGTGTCCTCGCTTACTTCATACTCGTATCATCCATAGAACACATTGTATTTACACACTGATTCACTTCCATTGTATTCAGGCGGAGGCAGAAATCTCAGAGAAACCAGAGCAAATCAAATCAAAATTGGATGGTGAGATGCCAATACGCTAAAAGAAAGCGAGAAAATGTGTTTTTTTTCTGTAACCTTAAAAAACACCCCTCTCAGTCACTCAGCTGCAGGACTTTTTGCTCTATTTCTTCTTGTCTAAAACAGAATGTATAATATGCATGGGCCATCTGCCACCCTTACAGTACTATCATTAGTCCAGAACCGAACAACGTGAATTCCTTTGGTTAGACCTCAGTTTCTGTTGATGAAATCCAGTGCACACAAAGAATCTACCCTCAACTTAATGTTATCAGGCCTGCGCTTGGAAGGTTAAATAAGCTGTGACTTTGTAAATTGATGTGTGCCATTGGTGTTGTTTGATCCAAATTCAGGTCAGATGGTCATTTAAATCTGATTTTTCCTTTCTCCTTTTACCGAGCATCTGCCCAACATCTGGCCATAGTACTTGCCCTCATCTCCTGACAGGAGTGGAGTCATGGAGTGCTAAACTAACCCTATCCTTTGACTTTCTTAAGATTAACACCAAAAACTCCCTGTGAGCACAGGCAGCTGCTGCTTTCTCCTTCTACTTCATTAATAATTCACAACCCTTTATTCATAAGCCCTCATATGGAATTCCTGCCAGACTGAGCGAAGCAAGCACAGACCTGATTGGGAATTTAACTTATGTTAAATGCTTGGAAATGAGCCAGAGATAATGTAAGTTACATTTTCAAGGAGACATGCATGCAGTGTATGTGTAAATATAGCCTACAATGCGATATGAGTGCACTTGGTACACAGCGTGCTCCTCCTGTAGAGAACATAAAACAAATCCAGTTGTTCTAAATTACTCTTGACCTCTGCACCTCCTCCCTGTTTCATCATTCATTATCTTTCCCCAGCTGAGGGTATAGAATATCACCATGCTCCCTTAATCGACTTCATGCTTTTGCTTTCTAAATCAAAGTAAAACAGATAGCCCCCATTAAGAATGTACTGTAACTCATACACGAACAAACCATAAGGAACGCCAACATCACTGAGCTTTTTGAATCTCAAAAAATGTTGCTGTAAATCTTTCCTTTGGTTTGGAAAGGACAGATTTACATCACTATACGTGTTCAAGATAGCATCAACAGAGAGCTGCAAACAGTGAGACCGTGTCTTAGAAGTAAGGTGTTATGAGGGCAACCTTTCAGATTTTACTCCTGTGTATCCTGTTTTACATTTAACACACAGTACAGTGTTTGGGTTTGCGTAGGAGACTGGCTCAGTAGCGAATCTGACACGTCCTGTATAAACAACTTGTAATGGGAACAGAGGAGAATAAAAGTCGAATCATAACTGGCAAACTGTAAAGGGAAGCAAAACACTTCACACCATTATGTGCATGCCAAGTAAAACACAGGATGTTCAGGACCTGAGCAGCAGAAGTGTGTGCTACACTCACCCTGACTGTATTGAGACATGACTGCAGCACCTTGAACATCTACTGTTTGGGTGGAATAGTTTGGAATAATGCTACAATCCCTCATCTGGAATCATGACTATAATGTAGGAGAGCAATGCTAAATCAGTGGAGTGCTCTCTCAAGGGTCTCCAAGTCTCCTTTTAATAACTTTAATATTTCAGTAGATATCATGTTTCCATGGTGCAAATTCTTACATTTCGTTAAATTCGTTTGTCAACTTACATTATAACCGTACTAGGTAGGCGAACATGGGATACGGCAGTTGCTGCCTCGATCTGTTAGGTTGTTTGTGTCATTTTGTGACTTTGGTCTTTTGTATGGTTAGTTTGGATCCAGTACAATTTATGAGTAACACACAATAACACAAATAAACTAACTGATTGCGGTAGTGGTAGGCCACCGACATCTGTGTTCTGTGAGGCAAAATTACTAGTTTTGTCAATGGAGGCTTTGAACTGAGGGATGTAACAGCTATGTTTGGTTTATCACAAGAAGAATCGCACAGGTCTTTCTCTAAAGGGATACTTCCTGTAATATTGTCACACACTTCAGATAACAATCTGAGCCTGTCAGTGGTAAAAACAAACACTTTTAGTGGATGTACTATGATGGGTGCAGTTGCCCCAGAGGATTACATTGCAGCTGAGGTGATCTACTTGACCGATTCCAAAAACTTTTTGTAAATTAAATATGTAACAATAGGGTCTAGATTGAAAAATACCAAAGTTATCCTTTAATAGAGGCCCAAAGCTCTCCTCTTGCCCTAGGGCCCACTTGCAGATTAATCCACATTTTTTCGAGGGCAAAAGCTAAATCTATGTTCCAGCTACAACAAAACAAGTCATCAGCAGCCTGAGACATCAGGAAGATATTGGCAGGGTTCAGGTCAGACAAGTAGTTCTTGTGAAGGGACAATCATTCACACAAGAGAGGACAGGGAGGTCATGGTTGTGGCAGAGGTGACCAGCACACACCAGGAGCCCTGCGAGATCAAGGCAGTGTCACAAGGTTGCTTTGGCAGATCACTCACTTGGTTTGACCTTTGGAAATCCCTGCACAGCTTCCTAATCAGAGTAACCTACGTGACACCCTGGCCTGCCTGCGCCGGATGTTCCGCAAAGAGACGTACTGAGCTGCCCCTTTCTTGTCAGTGCAAACCTTCACATCCTGTCAGTAGACTATTCAGACTATTCTGTCTCAAGGGTATTACTGCTGGTGACATGACTATACTGAAAAAGGAGGCCAAGACACTGAAAATCTATAGACAAGAGGTGAAAAACTGGAAAAGCAGTAGGATCTGCATGTCAAAAATTGTTTTCTGATGTTGGAAAGAAGAGGCATGCAAACAAGAACAAGTGGAAAAACATTACTGAGGGTGTTATTGTTGACATTTCTACTTTTTTTTTTTTTACAAGGACACACATCACAGTGACTCTTCAATAAGAAAAAAAAAGAAATAGGAGGGAACACTGGAAGGAGCTGCATCAACACATCTCTCCTCATTGCAAAAGTGATAGTTGACCTTGGCAGGGAGATCTCCCAGGTAGATCAGCACACCCCCCTGCATAGCCGTAGTGGTATGGCCCTTGGTCCTTGATGGCCTTCCTCACTGAGCTCATAACAACAGGGTAGGAGGGAGGAGAGGCTGCCTGTAGAGGCAGCAGCATTCAGAAATGGCTGCTGATCACAAGGAGGCACGCTGGAGGGTTTTCATGTATCAGTGGCAGAATGGTGAAGTAATGGGGTTAAAGGAGCAAAACACTGATGTGTTGTCAGAGGTACAAAGTGTTTTATTCTCATCTCACTAAATGAGGAAATTCATCATAAATCTAACAGCATTTTGGATGTACGAGAACAAACTAATTTCAGTTTTCTCACATGAAGTAGAAGTAAAATCTTTCTTCTTCTGCTGTCTTAAAGAAAGTTGGTGAGACACTAATTGAAAAATGTGTATTGTCTGTCACACTGAGGCCCAGCCCACGTTTCAGAACTGAACTATGACTTGCCTAAAGTACAGCGCATACAGTAAGTTGCATGACAGCTGGGATAAACCGCACAAAGTGATGGTATGTTTTAGCCAAGTCTGGATGAGTTTGTTTGTTGTGTATGAATTCAATCCCTAAAACGGAGCAGTAGAGGCATCTCTGAAACACATTCCATCACAGTCAAAACACATTATTTTCTGACTGTGAAAAATGCATTTTTTCTCTCGAGCCACAGAGGATATTAAGTTGTGAGATTATTTTGACAAGAGCCAAAGAAATCACTGAGGCAAAACATTTTCTCTGTATTTAATATATAACAAAACATATGTTACACATTACAATACCAAAGGAATGCCTCTGTTCTTGTAGACACATGTTCGTGTCCCCAGTCTTTTCTAATCGTAACATGAAATCTTTTCAGTGTAAAAGCATACATGTGTAACCAATCACATGACACAATGAGCTCTATGTCAGCATATCAGAAGGATGCGTTGTTTCCGACAACAGTGAGTAAACCGTATAACTCAATGTTTGTGACACATAAATTGTCATCTCTTGGTATCAAACTATGGCACACACACACACATACACTCACATACAGACATGCAACTCTATTGCAGTGATGTGTTTTGTTATTTGGTCCCTAATAAACACTTGGTTGTTGCACAACACAGCTGCTGCCTACATGAAAGTAGTAAAGCTATTCATTCATGTTATTTCGTCATAAAAGTTTTAGCCATTTGTGGCCTGTGTGCTGACACAGCATGATTAATACCACACGGACTTGTGCATCCTTTGTACAAATATTGTGGTACTACAGTATATTACGTAATAGTCTAAGCTTCAGAAGAGACGGGAGCTGCGTCTTTCTGCTCTTTAAGACCCTCAGTGGTCCCAGTTGAAGCCTCCAGACAATGTTTAGAAATATTAAGAACCAAAGGGAACTGAGAAGTTAATAATTTGCAGCGTGGATGATGCAAGCACATTTCAGCTTTTTTTTTTTTTTAAGGAACAGTTTGACATTTTGGGAAATATACTTTCCTAGAAAGAATTAGATGAGAAGGTTGATACAGTACCACTCTCATGTCTACATGCTAAATATCAAGCTAAAGCCAGCATGTGATTATTTTAAGCAAAGCTTCTTAGCTTAGTTTAGCACAAAGACTGGAAAATGACAGAACCGTGAAACAGCTTCTTTGGTTTTTGTACAGATGAAACAAATAAAACATGATATGATAAAATGTGAATGATAATTAGAGAGCATTATAGGTGTTGGTAGGCAGATTTTCTTCAGTCTTTATACTAAACTAGCTTTTTAGCAACGATTAGCAACGATTCCTTTACATATGACACACAGACGACATACTTTTGAGCTAATCTACAAACCGTAGCATGAAATAACTCAAAATTGATTTACATTATTTATCTGAAGGATTCAACTGATGTGTCATGAGGTTATGATGAACAGCAGGACTAAAACATTGAGCCAGTCAGTGGCTCGACTAACACAATGAGGCAGCGTTGTATGAAGTGGAGCACTGAGCCGACATCAGTGTGTGAAGACTTTGAATTACAACACAAAAGAGGCAAAACATTTCCAATGTACACTATATAAATACGACTTGATACAAAAAGATTAACAATATTACTCTGCTGATTCTATCAACATTCAATGCCCATCACATTCTGCACACCACACACACACACAAACACACACACAATACAATCCTACATGCACAGTACAGGCAATGATTTTACACATCTACCATCACTCTTTTTGGTTTACGAATGAGTGACGATATTCAAATGATTTCAGTATCAGCTGTATTAATAAAACTGCTTTCTAAGTGCTTGTAAATCAGTCCATCAAAGTTGATATTCATCTGTCTCCTGGCTTTTCTACATAATTCAAGCAGATTTCTATAAAAAGGGTGCTGGATCAGCTTTTTCCCTCTTCACTATCACTTATTGTCAAACACAATGCTGATAGTGGACAGATTCTAGTGAGCACAAATCAGTTGTAACATAAGTTTATATAGAATTATAGCCATTTAGAAAGAGTGTTCAAGAAATGCTAAATGAGTTATAAGTTTCAGATCTGTGGCGGGTTGTCTACAGCCACGGCAGAGTACTCGGTCTCAGACATGTTGGAAGCCTCGATGAGGCGTGCCAAGCCCGTCCTCGTGGAGTATTTAAAGATGAAGGCCTTCATGAGGTCATAGCGGTAGTTTCTGTTGATGAAGTTGTAGAGGATGGGGTTGAAACAGCAGTGGAGCAAGGACAGGCACTGGGTGAGGTGTAAAGCCAAGTAGATCACATTCTCCAGGCCACAGGTCAAAGGCACAAGGCCCAGCTGAGACAGGGAATCAGCCAGGAGGACGGCGTGATAAGGCCCCCAGCAGCCCAGAAACACCACGATGTAGGCCAGGATCACCCTGCGGCTCACACGACGCTCCTGCTCCACTGAGGAAGATGGTGACGGGGAAGGGGTGCGGGTAAAAGCTCTGGCCAGCAGGGCATAAAACACTGCAATGACAGGGAAGGGGAGAACAAAGCCCAGCAGGATGAAGCTCAGCTGCACGCCCACCATCCACTCCCTGGGGTTTTCCTCTGGGTACACAGGCCTGCACAGCATAGTGTCCCCATGTGTTGACTTCACAGTACGCAGGAAGTATGTGTCCGGCAGGGAGGCAACTAGAGCCAGAAGCCACACCCCTACACATGCTCCACGACGGATCAGCTTCCTTCGTACGCCTCGTTCGTTGTCTCCTTGCTTGGTCACGGTTAGGTAGCGGTCCACGCTCATGCAGGCCAGGAAGAAGATGCTGCTGAAAAGGTTGACGGAGAACAGCAGGTGTGTGAGTTTACACGCCACCTCACCAAAGGGCCAGTGGCCATGCTGGGCCAGCGAGCTCACCCACACAGGCAGGGTGACGCACACACACAGGTCTGCAACCGCCAGGTGGGCGATGTACATGTGCGTCTCGTGGCGAGGGGTGGAGTCTCTTTGTGCACGGACATTTACCCAGAGGACCAGAGCGTTAGCAGCCAGACCTACGATGAAGATGAATGTGTAGAGGACGCACATGGAGTAGAGCAGAGCGCTGCGGTTGAACACCGTAGGACACACCATTGCATTCACACTAGATATGTTGCTGAAGCTATCCGACAAGTTGAACTCCTTCAACGACTCCCACAGGTCCTCCAGCTCGCTGGTGCTCATACTCATTTTTCAGCTGTAGCAGAGGACCACAGACCGCTGGGAGGTATCACACACCACCTCTGACTGGGATAGATCCTGTAAAAACAACACATCAGCTCATCATTTTGTGAAGCATAAATTTATCTGGATCGAGATCCAACATTTAACCTTCTGTTATTATACTTAAGAAGCAATTTTCTGCTGTATAAAGCATGGCTTATTTCACCCATGTGGACGTAAACTGCATAAGCTAATAAAACATAAAGCCACTTGTGGTATGCCACCAGATCCTGAAGAATCCTAATGTGGTTAACTTGTTAAAACACTGCTTTCATGAGTTGATAGAGGCTCTCTGTTGCCGTGTCACAAACGTAGGAGTTCTCTGTGATTGATGTGCAGTCAGGGGGCAGTACAATAAATGTTTACATTAGCTCCACTAGCACAGAGTGCAGATTAGACATAAGGAAATGGGACCGAGAAATCAAAATAGGGTGTATTTCCGGAGCGTTCCGGGCATTCCAAGATAAAGAGTTGGTCAGGAGTGGGGAAACCTGATGCCATTTTAAAGAATGTTTTCTCTTAACATGCTTGTTATAGTAAAAAAAATCCTATGTTTCTCTTGTGCTCTTGGAGGAGAGGGTGAGAGAGGAGCTGTCGCCACCCAGATGATCAAAGAAAAGGCTGCTCGTAACCACGGGTACGTCATTTTTACAACATCTGAAACTTATAACACAGAAACACATGCACACAATTTCAGGGTACAGGGTATATTAACGCTATGAGTACGGTGACTGAAGCAATAAGATCACAGAGGCAGTAGTCGAGAGCAGCTTGCCATGCCGATAACCCCGCATGAGTCTTTTTAGCCTAAATGTCCAACCCTGCATGGGCTGCATTCACAGTTCTTTGCTGTGATGTCTCTCTCAGCTCCCCTGAATGGCAGCCTGCCACAGTGTGAGGGATCAGAGGTGAAAGGTACTAGATCAAAACCAGAACACGAGTGGCTTAACCCTGATGTTGGCCCTGACTGGCTTGTTCCTCAGAGTGAATTGTGTGCAGAGACCAGCGGGAGGCTTGACGCCTGCAAAATGGTCTGGCTAAGGTTAAAACGAGGGTCACTGACCACTGGGTGACACAGCACGCCGGAAAGCAGTGAAATGTGACCGCGTCAGACATCTGTCGGCGTAGGAGACTCGCGCTGTATGCAGGATAATTGGCATGGAGGATGATGAAAGAAAAGGAAAAGTGAAAATAAGCGTATACAAGGACACCTGGAGCATATTAAGATGTGCAGCTGTCTAGTGTGTTATGTCTGCCTTTGGTATTTGCGTCAGTTTTTTTCGATTTTACACAACCTTGTACTTCTACTCCAAATTATACTATTGAAATCACAACATTTATTTAACGGCTGCAGTGACTACAGGTTCAAATTCGATACATACAAAACATATGATCAGCTTGTAAAACATAATAAATTGTAACTTACTGACATTTTCCACATTGACCAGCTGCAACACTGTTTACATTTTAATGCACCAGTAATAATGAAATAATCTAAAAATGATAATAACAGCATGTGAGTGGATGTACTGGGTCATTGTAGGTAATGTTGGAAATCATCAAGCTAAACTTTTTCCATCTGGTAATATAACATTACATAAGTGATAGAAGATTTTATACTCATCATCACCCGCTTTTAAGATATCTATCTAATAAATATTTCTTAACTTTTACAGTTTTTTAATGCAAGACCCTTTCTGCATTTGATGATTTTTACATTTTGGTATCGCTACTCCTACTTAGTAATGGATCTAAATACTTCTTCCACCACTGCCTGAGATAAAGCAATTTCAAGAAGTGTCACAAACCTGACAGCTAATTTCACTCTCAATTATTTTGAGACACTAGAGAGTGTAAGTCATTCTAATAGAGGGATTTTCTATGCAGAGATAATCCCTCACAATGGTCTCTGTCTAATTCTCTTATATTATATGGAAAATACCTGGTGGTGCCAGGTACCCCCACAGGCTTCAAGCTAATTAACCTTTTAACACTCACACCATCAGATAACAGAGACAGCACATGCAACCCATCTTTCCCCCTCTCTCTGTCTCTCTCTCTGTGGCTCTGTACCTCTCTCTCTCTCTCTGTCTCTCTCTCTCTCTCTCTCTGTTTCCCCCCTTTTCAACCCGGGAGCATCCAGTTACAAATTAGCTGAAACGTCTTTTGTTACTCAATACACACAAAATAAAAGCGATCGAGGGACATTTTCATGTGCTAATGCCGCCGACCAGAATAGTGCAGGTGCAGCATGTTTGTCAGAAGTTTCCTCTGTCAGGCTCCATTTGCGTGCTTTAGTTTAGGAGAATGTCTTTGGTTTTTAAAACAGGTTTCCGCGTAAAAAAAAAAAAAAGAAGAAGAAGTTTTGTCCGCTGCGTCTTTACGCACAAGAAGCGAAAGCAGCCAAAGATCTCAGACTGCTGACGGCGAACACATACAATGTAATTGTTGCCATTGTTGATTCACTGTGTATCAGGCTGGAAACAAACTTCTCTTATCAGATGCCAGCTTGGTATACAGTAGCCTGACTCCGTGTTTGAATGGGGAGGAAAATAAACAGCTCAGAGACACGTTGGGGAGATGGAGAACTGCAAAAACAATCATTTTGAGATACTTCTCTGTGTCTGTCTCTTTTTCATTAACAATATTATGCTTCTATACAGGTTCTGGATCTGTAATTTAATTAATAATTAATGTAATTTAGTTAATAAAGTCGTTGTTCCGTAGTTTTTCTTACATGCAATACTGTAATACTATAATACAGAACGCACCAATATTATCAGATATCGAGCATCTCATTCTGGGGTTTCAAGAAAGCAGAAAAACAACCCAGTCCCTCACTTCTCTTGGCTCACATTAGGCAGCGTACCTGTTTTCGGTCCCTCCGCCCTGGCTGAACTCACTTCTTTAAAAGACCAGGTTTGCCTTGGCTGAGTTTTGGTGTTGAAGGATAACTTCGACTCCACTGCAGTAAACTTGTGCACGTTGCCCTCCGCCTTCTTCAATGAATCTGAGCCTGTTCCTTGTTCTGCACTTGCTGATACTCAGCAGAGCTACGCCTCCAAGGCTGGTCCTAACAGCTACGCGTATTTGGCATGGCATCGCCCCAGGCGCTCAATAAACAGCTACAGCCCCGCGAGTTTCGGCCAAGAAGAGGAGGAAAAAAAGACATACGGAATTTCCTGCTCAGCATATATATATATGTAACACTTCATACACAAATTTCATATTGCTGAACAATAGATGTGCTACTTCATGCAAGTTTGTATGTGGCTTGTAGGTCTGTACATGCGTAAGGCATGGCATGCACTGGACAGTAAGTATAGGACAGTGTTGTGTGTGTTAATATCATTGTAGTATTATTACTGTTATAGAAAGCGTTTTAAATGACAACCCTGTGCTGCCTGTTTAAATGCTGCACACCTGGTCTGTAACCATGACTTTTTAAAATGTTTTTGTTATAATTTACTGATTGCTATGTATTGCTGTATATGGGTAAATACATAATAAAAAGAAACCTAATATTTGATATTTATTTAAACTCTATGTTGCCACAATTTTCCTATCCAGCATGCAGGTCTATACATGTCTGTAGCTTGATATTCTCTGTATTCTCTGTACACTTTTTAGGAAAGTGGCTGTCATATAAGAAAAATTCAGCTATTTTGCACACCATGTTGTCATGATCTAGTGACATATGGGGGCTAATAATAAAAAGTGAATAATAACACATAATATACAACATTAAACAGTATTTTACAGCATGCTAGTTTTTATATGGCATGCAGGTCTATGTATATAGCATCCTTAATCATATCAGTCCTGTAAAGTATCTATATCACAGTAATCTATATCATTAATACCATTATACAAAGCATATAGTCTAATGAAAAGAAATAAGTAGATTGGGGGCGTGACCATGTAAGAATATACAACAATATCATATATTAAACTCAAGAAACTACATTTTACATCAAATCTCGTAGCTTTTTAAACGGCATCAGATTTTTTAGACTGCCAGCTCTTAAACCACAAAATATAGGGTGAATGTACGACAAATGTAATGCACAATACACATTAATCACATTAAACCATATTACAAGGGCACCTCCTTGTGCTTTCTGTAGTGCCTCGCCCCAGATACCTAAAAATGAAACCAGAGCCGCAGACGTTCAGTAAACCACTTCCACTGTCTTCTGCTTCCACCCAAAACCCACAAACGGGTTAAACCCAATGTCCAGGCCCATAGAGGTAACTGAAACCATCCTGTGAATAACAAACGACAACCAAAACTCTAATCATAATAGAGTTTATATTTCAATCTGATGCCAGTTTTGTGTTTGTTTGTTTTTTTATAATACAGTGGTTGTCCCAAAACAATGAACAACATCAGCTGCAGAGGCCTTGTTTGTTTCATTGCCGTGTGAGCCTTATTCAGTCTTAATTCAGGCACATCCTTTGGAAGCGGCACAAAGCTGTGTGGGAGGCTCATGTGTTTATTGAAAGCCCCTGAAAGCTCACCTGCAACTGTGGTGGCCTCACAGCTGCTCCCACCAGGGCAATTAACCCCAAGTTCAATACAAGGACAGACTTGGCAAAAAAAAAGAAGAAACTGGAATGTATAAAAGAATACATATTAACAATGTTGTCAGATCAGATTGATATCAGTTGCTTGGGCTCATAAGCGAAAATAATTCTTTTGATGTCATGTCCACCGTTTGAAGTATTGACTTGACCTGGTACGGTATGTCCAGCATGTTTGGGTAGGAAAAAGATACCGCTGACTTGTACAGGTCACCCAACTGAAGTTTATTATGACTGTATAACCTGCATTCAGTGATGAAACACAGCCAGCAGGCTGCTCTGACCTCATTAAAGAGCAGAGTAGTGAAGTCAGTTTCAATGAGGCTTTCAAGAGAGCTCCCACTACGCACGCATACCCATTGTCCTCCATATCAGGAGCATCAGGGGGGATTTGTAAGCCTTTCTGATAAGCATCCGTAGCCCTGCAGACTGCTGCCAACCTCTGTTCTGCAGTCCTCATTCACAGGGAGGCCGGACTGGGAACAGCAGGGGTGCGTGTGTGTGTGTGTGTTGTCTGAGAAAAGGCCATCCAGCGACCATATAACATCTGCTAGAAAAATGTTCTCATTAAGCATCCAATTAGGATAAGATGGAACAGCATTACTTTCAACACAAAGTATGTAAGAGCTCTGTTGCTGAGGTTTCTCACCATTTTTTCCATGTTAAAAGATTTTTTTTGAGTGATTCCTTAATTAAATTGAGAGTCTAAGGAAAGAAGATGTCTTTTGTTGTACAGATTGCAAAACCCCCTGAGACACACTTGTGATTATTGTCTAAACGATAATCGCAAGTGACTCGACTTGAATTTTTGTTCAAGTTTTTGTTCTGTTTGTATTTTCATACTCAAAACAACATCCCTAGTTTGATTTGTCCACTATTCAAACACAAGTGTGGTTTTCATTTTCTTTTCTTTAGAGAGTGCATTCTCACAGTATGGCTTCTTTCTGCTGTTCCTACAGTCATTTAGATAAGGCCAAGTTTATCGTACACGTTTTCACAAACAGGATAAACAGAACGATCAAGTGATAAGGGGATGGAAAAGGGTAGGCGACAGCGAGAGGAAAACAGGGTGGCGATGACGTAAAAGAGTATGGGAGAAAAAAAAGTGAGAGAAAAAAAGTTGAGGAATACAGAGGAAGAAAGATTGGGAGAGTTATTCCTAATGACCGCCGTTTCTATTGTAGTCAAGCCCTGCGTCACAGTGGGGGGTCTGAAAGACACAATGTATTTCCGTGCAAATCTCCATTCAGAGCGTCCCTCTCAAGCTCATTCTCAACCACATCTTTACTGTCAGCTGTCGACCTCCCTCGTGCTCTGAGGCTCCCTCTTGCATTTCTTCACTCCCTCACATTCCTGCTCTTCCAGTCTCACTCATCTTTCACTTAATTACTTATTCATTTACAATTATCTGTAACGAGGGCGAGGGCCTGTGTGAGTGAAGCTGAAAGCAGTGCTAATAAGGAGTGGATGGAGCTTGAGAAGGAGTGTGTGAACATGAGGGAGCAGCGGACCTTTTTAAAAATGCATGGGACAAAAGATTGGCAGCAATTTGTTCAACTGGACTATTTCGTGGGTTTTCGAGCCAGTGTTTTGTCTCTGCTGATATCCTGCAAGCTTGTGAAAAAGCAATCTTGCGTGTCTCTGAGGGATATGTTCATGCAGGTGCGTGCTTGGCCTCTCTGTAATCATGGCATTCCTCACATTGACAGAGCATCCCTCACACTAGGCTGTGAATGTAAGTGAAACCTGAGAACTGCTCAAATGTCAAACAATAGTGAGAATATGAGGCTTCATGTTGAACAGGTATGTGAAATAAATTATTTCTTAAACCTGATCTTTTTTGGCCACTTAAGCCAGCAGAAACAAGCTGTACTGACACTTCATCACCTTTTAAGTTGATATGGCGAATGCTCTATACCAGCTGCAGAGGGAAATATCCAACGCTTAAAATGCAAAATGCTGCACTTGTTCATCAGCGAGTTGTTAAGACTGATGAGAGCAGTGCTAGTGAACCAAAACAGTACGGCTCCAGGCCGTAAAATCAAAACAATGAGCTGAAAGATGCTGAAATGCTCCTCTGATGAGGTTTACAGACAAATCAGGCAAAGGTAATGAGGCAAAGTATTGGACAAAATGCAATTTTGACCTGATGGCGGCACTAGATGAAAACCAATAAAAATGTTGTCTGTATCGATGAATGTCTGTATCCAAATTTATCATTTATGAGTGATTCATCGAGTTGTCAAAACATTTCAATTAAGAATTTGACCTGATGGTGTTGGTACAGGAAAGGTCTGGGGATCATCAGTGTCAGTAGGATACATTGTCTGGGAACCATGAATTCTTGCACAGGTTTGTGCCAATCCATCAAATAGATTTAGACATATATCACTGAATAAAACTTTGACTTGCCTGTGACACTACATTTCATCCTGAGCTACAGCTGTCAACCTCAGGGTGGTGCTTGAGGCACCCATTCACCAAAGTCAGTAGGATTAATCCTCTGGAGACTATGAATGTTTGTACAAAATTTCACAACAACCCATTCAGTAGTTGAATATTTCAGCCTGGAATAAAGTGGTGGCCCGACTGACTGACTGACTGACTGACTGACTGACTGACAGGCACACAGAAAATGCCATCCTTGAAGATACTGATTATAGTAGCTTTAAAATCTTGCCTTTTACATAGTTTTTCTCTCAGTGCCTTGCAGAGTTCTCACTTTGCTCTCTTCTTCTCTTTCTCTGACCTCACCAAATCTGTCAGTGCATTCATGCCTCGCTGTTGACCATGACCGGCTGTGGCTCATACAGTCCATTGACTTTGTCTGTCATCTCTGCACGCAACGGTAACTCAAACAAAGTGCAAGATCTGCTTTCCCCAAACCTTACAGGTTTTTTTCCGCCCCCACCCTTTCAGCTCTCTTATACACGCAACCACACACACACACACACGCACACATACCATGTTCATCAATATCAGAGAGGTCATTGGGATCATGCAGAAGATGGGTAAAAAGTCTTGCTCCAGGGGACAATGTGTGTCCAGTGTGGATTAGTGAATGACAGAATCTGTCCACAGGCTGCATGAGAAGGTGTCCATCTCATTGTGCTCCCTCGGGGCTCTAATCTAGTAATCCTATCCTGACAATCCAGATTTATGCTGCCTCTCCATGCTGCTGAGACATAGAGTTCACAGATAAGGTGGCTAACTTTCACCCCTATTGTCCCGTCATGTCAAATGAAAAATGGGCCATCAGCGCTGCTGAAATGTGCTGGTGTTTCGGAGAAGCCTGCAGCAATAGCTTACTTGTCGGTGTTGCCTTGCTAACCCATGGCCGTGCATGAAAGCCTCGGTGTTGACACTCTGTCACTGGGATCAAGTTCATGGTTTAACTTGAGTTTGATACTTTTAAGTTGCATCAGTGGTAAACAGGCCAGTGTAACATAGACAAAGTGACATTTCAATTGCAAACAAAAAATGTAAAGTTTTAGAAGGCCACGAGCACTGAGAGAAAACCAAACACTGTGGGCCTTATTGGATATAAACATGACTCCGCAGCACTCAAACAAGATGATGGAATAAATAATGTAGATAAACATGCAAGCAGAATGAAGCCTGGCTCACTTTAATGGAAAAAGATCTAAATGGCAATACACTGTAAATATCATCTCCTGTAAAAATGACCCTGCGGCACAAAATGGCTAATCAAAATCACCAGAGCAACATGTGATGGAAAATGACCTCAAGTCATTATTCTCTGTCCCAGGTGGTTCCCATTCATGGTCTTCCCTACGATCGCGTACACACAAGCGAGCGTGGCGCTGCAGAGGGATTACAGCCAGGATGTGGCAACCCAAGCAGCATCTGGAGTTGAGTCCTGTGTGCCTGGAGCTCCTAAGTGAGGGGCACTAGCGCTAGTGCTCCCATTCATCTAGTCTTTCTTCATACTCTCATCTGGAATCCCGAGCTTCAGTTCCATCTATCACTCACAGACAAAAACATATGAGGCCATTTGTACTCTTTCATTGTTTATACTGATGTGTGACGGTGGGAGAAATATCCAAGGGAGATGCATGAAACAAAAGCCAGAAGAAGACAGAATCAGAGATAAAAAAGGGAAAGAGGAATCAACATCGCAGCAATGGATCAAAAAGGAGTGAGGGACAGCCTGTACTGTGTTCTCCATGTGTCTGTTTCTCCCATCACTCTGCAGGCTGCGGTGGAGATAGTAGAGGTCTGTTTTTCATTACAATATAGAAAAGGATTCAGAGAGGAGCATAATGGCTGACTGCAGTCTTAACCCTGTCACTGTGACGTCCCAAACCACCAAAAGCCTTCCCAGCTACACTCAAACCTCAACTTGTAAATAAGAAACAGCTTTGCTGCCTCACGTCAGCCACCCAGTACCAGGCACCCCATACATCAGAGCCTGAATACAGGCCAATAGCCCGATGTCCATCCATTCATCAAAACCATAATGGCAGACCTTCCGTGTAAGAGTTTCAAAGTTGCATAGTGCAGGCTTGCCTGGGCCCTATCACTGCCAGTCGAGCTGAGTGAAGTGCATGTCAGAAGCTTGATTTGTGAAACTGTTTGCTTATATGTGGTAAAATACAGTCAGATCCCCGGGGGAATATGCCTCCAGTGAACATTCAGCTCCCTAATGAGCAAAAGATGCGTGAAAAGTCCCATTGTGGTAAAAGTTTCCTGTGTATTTTCACACTGGTGAGAGGAGAAGACTAACACAAAAGAAGGATGGAGATGAGGATGAAAAGAGCAAGGCATGAAAGACACATCCTGCAGAAGTTCATGAAAAGAGGAAGGAGGCAGTGATTGTTATTATTTTTTCCCCCATGTTTTTCTCTCCTTTTTTTTTGGACCTTGTAAAGAGCTCCTTGTCTCTATTTGTGGTCGTGTTCCTCTACAGCTGCTGTAGTCCACCCTTTTTATCATTTTTCTAACCAGCTGCTCAGGCTGTGATCCTAAGCGTGGGGCCCTGAGAGATTTATGTTTGATCACACACACACATGCATTTTCAGAAACTCATGCAAGTAGTTTACACCGTGAATTTATAACAAAATAGAACCATAAAAATACTTTATCCTCAGTCATGCCAAAAAGCAGATCAACCTGAAATAGTTTGTGGTAAATCTATTCTAACAAAGTGGTATGTAAGAGGAAAATGAAAAGAAGTGTTTTGTTGGAATAACAATCTAATATTTTTTCACAATAACAAGGACTGTGGGAGCGTATCTGTGTGCTGCAAGAAAAACTTGATTTAAAAGGCTACTGTGATTGGTTTAGTTTGGGGGATGATTGTACTCAGATGTCAGGGTGAATTCCTCACTTTCATAATCGTGGGGAACATACAATGGACACTCTGTGATACAAAGGTAAAGGGGGTACTTAGAGCTCCAGTTAAAGCATAAAAGTAAATGCCAGCCTAGTTCTTCATTACAAACCTTTCCTGCTGCCAATCTTAATGTAACTGCCCTTAATTGTGCCTCTCTTTTCTTCATGTGTGCACACATGAGCTCACTCTCTCTCCCACACACAAAGACAAAGTTCAACAAGCTGTCGTTTTTCTTGAGGTGTAATTGATTGGATTTTAATGTAGCCACTGAAAGAGTGAGAGGGTGGGTGATATAAATAATTTTCCCAATTTCTAGCTGACTTCTTTTCTCTCTCTCTCTCTCTCTCTTTCTCTCTGTGTGTGTGTGTGTGTGTGTGTGTGTGTGTGAGAGAGAGACTCTTTGTGTGTGTGTGTGTGTGTGTGTGTGTGTGTGTGTTTTGGGTCATAATGTTTAATGGCTGCCCTGTTGTTAACCCTATGACTTCTGGAACAAACAAAGGGACCCATTTACGGCATAATCAAAACACCCAAAAGTCAATAAAAAACAATCACATCTGGCTCGACACTGCATTTTCAAGTCTAGCAAATGTCACCTCACCTAAGGCATGTCTGTATGTATGTATATGTTTTCTATTTACATTTTCAACGTAGTTAAAATCATCCAAAGGAATAGGGAATGCACTTATTTGCTTTCTTGCCAAAAAAAAGTTTAAAGTTAAATGAAAAGATCAATACCACTCTCGTGTCTGTAATTAAATATTAGACTACAGCTTGCAGCTAGTTAGCTTTGCATAAAGAAATAAGGGGAATAAGGGGAAACGGCCTAGTCGGGTCCAATGTTAAAAAAAAAAACACTTCCCAACACCTCTGAAGCTCACTAATTAGCGTGTTACATCTCATTTGTTTAATCCTTGAAGCTGTTGACAGATCCACTGGAGACTCCAAGAAGCTACTTTGCCTGGACAAAGGATAGTCCAGCCCATAAAGCCACAACATGTAGTTTTCATTGGTTTTTGTAAAGAATTGTTTATATTATGTAAATTAGAAAGGAGCTGATGGAAGGATTTTGTAAGAGAGAGCTGATTGTTTCCCTCTGTTTCAAGTCTTTGAGCTAAGTGAAGCTTACAGGCATGAGAGTAGTATCAATCTTTTACTCTAAAGGTGCTGCGTCTCTTCAAAGTCTAGAGTATTTGATCCAGGCAAAGAGAAGAGATGTTAGTTAACAAATTAATCGTGTCATATGTGATAAGATTAAAATTAGATTAGGATTAGAATAGATAGCATCGGCCTGTTGTGTGTGATACAGGTTGTTAGTAGGATCAGAGGTATTTGGGACCTATGGTGGCAGTGTCATGCACTGCTGCGTCACATTAAGAACACAAAAGATCATTGTTGTTGCAGCAGTAACACCCCCAACTGAGATCAACACAATTCTAAAGCTCCAGAAATGTCAAACTGTTCCTTTAAGTTAATAATCTCTACGTGCACAGTATGTTTGTTGAAAAGGATGATTTTTAGTGAGGTCCACTCAACCCTCAGTTTTTTTTTTTTCCTATCTGATTGTTTGTATTTCAGTTCTCACTGAAACAGGACTGGTTTTCCGGAGTCTCTGTTCCATGCCTGGTATAAGACGGTGCCCGCTTCCTCCCATTGAACCAGCCAAAAATGGCCTTCCCCCGCAGCCAGGGTGGGAGAACTGGGATGAACAATGGGAGAGCAGGATGGACACCAGATCAGAGACTGCAGTATAGCTCTTACATACACAATCTCCCAAACCCGGCAATTCTGGCTCCTAAACTATGGTTTTCTGTCTGGGACAATGACGTATATAGAAAAAGCAAACGTCAAAACCTTCGAACTGACAATGGTAGGATTTGTCCACATTACTGCAAAGGTCTACTGATGCAGAGATGGCGTATTTTAATTATAAGGATGAACCTAATTAGTGCTAGTGATTCATACATTTTAAACACTTCACTCTCAAGACATTATTCAACCTCACTGTCATCTACGACTCCTCTCATGTGGTGAGATGGTGTTTGGCTGAGAAGCCTCAAGTCTTAGCAGAATATAAAACAGAAAATAAATGAGCTTATTTTGCATACTGGATAACCCAAGATCCTGTAACCAAACCAGATTTCCTCTGTTTTTGGACAGGAACAGGAGGAAATGATCTGTACATGTTCTGGCTGCAGAGACAGGTGATTATGAAACTAGACCTGACTGAACACAAACAAACACACGGTGACCTTGTGAAACCTCAGCTGTGAAATATGCACACCATCGAGTTCCTACATGTCACAGTCTGTGGTCTGGACATCAGAGTGCGAGGCCATTTCCTTAAGTGTGCCCCCCTGCCCCCCACCCATCTCATTTCCTCCATACCCAAACAAAAGCTGCTTCTCTGGGAAAAGTGCTCAGGCACTTATGCTTCTCTGTAGAGCCCAGACCTGCGTGCAAGCAGACTTTGTCAGCATATAAATGGTGCAGTGCACTTTAGCTTGTACCGGGTAGCATGAGATGGAGGAGGTGTTCAAAATAACCAGTCCAAAACAAGAGTGCACACACAACCCTGTTTACCCAAACTTCTACAGAAATCAGGAGATGACGCTTTGTGCTTTTAAAAAAATCAGGGAGTGTTCATTCAGCTTTGATCTGGCTGTTGGGAGTAGTTTCCCCAGGTTGGCTCCCCACTGTCAGACTCTTGTTTGGCGTGTTTCAAGCAGTCCTCAGGCTTCAGCTGGAAATCTCTCAAAGTAGTGTAAGAGGACAGGGGAGGTTCCCCCTCCCAAGAGGCACAGCAGATCTGAGGAGTCAGAATACACTCTTTGAGGTGAAGACATGCTTTGAGAGCTACTAAAACCACCCAGTCACATTTTCTGTACAGCTTCGTTGAAAGACAATTTCCAGTAGGGAATTCTTAAATATTGGATTCTTGTGCTGCCACTTTCACAAGCGATGTACATTTAGAATTTCGTGGCTGTACCTATATGCAAGACCCAGGACGAGAACCCATAGAGTTGCCCAATAAAAAGCAATATTTTAGTAAAGTTTTATTGTCACACAATTAAGACAGGCCTGACATTCAGTGACACCCTGCAGTCCTCAGACTCCAGCTTTCATCTGGTTGTTGGGTGGCAGCGGCTTGCCCAAGTGGATCCCCACCGTGAGGCCAAACTCCTTGGTGGCATGTTTCTCACAGACCTCAGGCTTCAGCTGGAAACCCTTCTCCCTGTCGAAGCAGTCCAAGGGAGTGAAGGAAAGTGGCTCCTCTCCCAGAAGGCCCTGAAGTCGTGTACGCCAGCTCTCCAGCATGGCGATGCGCTCCTCAGAGGAAATGTGAGAAGGAGCCCAGAAGATCTGGGGGGCCAGAACCTGGAAGCCACAGTAGTGCAGGATGCCATTCTGCAAGAGAAGAGACATTGTGGTTGAGATGGTCACTTAAGAATGTTTGGGTGAGTGAATTTATCCTCACAGTACCTGCAGTGGCCACAGTGTGACATTCATGTCTCCATTAATGCCATTTGAGCTGAACATGGACTCACGAGACCCAGTGGTGAAGGACAGCATGGCCTTCTTGTCCTGCGGCAAAAGCAAACAAGTTGAGGAGGGGAATGAAACCAGTAATGCAAGCCTCTTATTGAGCCCTTACCTTGAAGACTCCCTGGCTGTATCGCTTCTCTGCTGAATATCCAAAGCCCAGTGTGAGCACCCGGTCAATCCAGCCTTTCATGATTGCAGGAAGGGTGAACCAGTACATGGGGAACTGAGAAGTAGAGTTTAAGAGTTAGTTTAATGCAGCAGACTTACCATGACACATTAAAGGACACTCAGGCTCCACCTGAAAGATGATTAGGTCTGCCTCAGTGAGTTTGCGTTGCTCTTCAGTGATATCAGCAGACAGTTTTCCTGCTTCCCATGCCAGTTTGGTCTCCTCTGCGTAGCGGAAGTGATCAGCATTCTTGACTTCTCCTGCAGAGACAAAATATTTCCTGTGATTTTGGACAGCAATTAAGCAGCAAAACTTTAAGGTTTGAAATATTGCTATACCAATGATGTCCTCAGCAGTAGCAGTGGCTTTAAACTTCATGGCATACAGGTCAGATACTTCTACTGTGCAGCCCTGAGCTGTTAAAACCTCCACAGCAGCATCTTTGGCTGCAGCGTTGAATGAGCCTGAGCTCTGGTGGGCATACACGACCAGCACCTTCTTTGCTGCTAAACCAAGAATTAAGAGATGCAAGTGACACACTCGTACAAAGTCATGAGATACAGCCTTAGTAAGGTTGCCTTACATACAAGAGCACAAACAAAACAAACTTACCCATTCTGGAGCAAGATGTCACCTGTAAGTGATGAGCTTTACAATAAGATGGTCTATTAATGGAAAGAGTTGCTCATACTGGAGCAAGACTCAGGATGCTGTTTTTATGCTCCAAGCCTTCTAGCTCATTTGCACCCTCACAGGTGCCATCAATCAGCAATAAACGTCATTGATCAACAGCTGGCATGTGGGGGTTATCTCTCAGGACTCTCATTCGCTTATCTGCATTTCTTTTACTGACAATGAGCAGCATATTTAAACGAGGAGTGGAATAAATGCATCGCTAAAAGCAAAGTATATTCATATGTAGTTTTTATCAGTGAAACCAGCTGCAGATTTAGCCTGTTTGAAACACAGGATTAACTTACAGTAGTGCTCTTGCACACACATCTTCCACTTCAATGCTTTTCCCAGTTTCAGCCTTCCCAGAAAGAGACCAAGTGATTGTTTGTCTGTCTTTTTGTGTCTTTTACACAGTAACCGTGTGGTTATTTGAGAGCATGCGTGTCTGTCTTTATCTGTCTGAGTACAAGATGTTTAAAAATTGTGTGCCACTCCTGAGGTCCTCAAACCACATAAAGCAGATGTGGCTGAGCGATCCTCTCACTCTACTGTTGCTGGTTTCCAGCTCTGTTTTCCTTTACATTACTTTCCTCTGAAGAAACAGTTGCCTGTGGTCGAGCCCACTCACGAATGCTGCCCTGTAAAAAAATAAAATAGAAAAGAAATAGATTCAGCCATGGACATCAAAGGCAGACATGAGCTGGCACACATCTGGGACCAAAATCACTCCTAAGTCTCATCTATCCAGCCACTGTGAGGAGGAGGGGTTAATGAACAACTGCTACATATTAGCACATAGACGCACATGCATGCAAACACCCCACATGAGTGAGACACATGAATATGCTTTGACAGCTATCTTTCCTCCTATTGTCTCTCCTTTTCCTCACTCAGTGAAAATGATTTATGTGTTAGGAGTTGGTAGGTACAGCATTTGTCAATCTGCTGCACGCATTGTTCAAATTCACAACTATGAAGCTATGAGATGTTTATGAGATCTACTCTTTTCCTCTCTGTGGCCTGTCTGTTTTTTTTTACACCATCATCAAACTAGTGTGTTGGCCTACATTGTGCTTCATATTGAGCATCTGGCTGCACCCCCTCTGTAGTGATGGGAAGGGCTCGTGTGTTTTGCGGGAAGTATGCCCTCATGTTTGTGATGATACTTGATGATACATGATTATTGTTGCAACATTGCGTGATGTACTCGCATGTGTGTTTCACACTGCTACACAAGGTATTTTGCGTGTGTGCTGCTCGAGGCTTTCAGCCGTTTTTACATATCTTGGCCCAGACATACATAAGAAGAAAATCTGCGGAGCTCCTTTATAGGTGCACACACAAGGTACATGCACATAGAGACAGAGGCTTTTGGCTGTTTGTCTTTTTAATAACTGCAAGGTAATAATGTGAAAATGTAGCCTACAGTGCCATCATATGGTCAGTGTTAGAAGATACAGCACTTTGGTCCTAAAATCTTTCTCTCTCTCTTTTGCTCCTGATCTGATCCAAGTCCTTTTTATATTGGCAATTTAAGTTGAGTAGGGACACCACTTCAGAGCCAGGTTTGTTTTAATCGCTATTTCCTTATTTTTACTTTAAAATGAATTATGCTGCATTTAAATGAGCGAATAAACAGAGCGAATTTAGGAAATATAACGTGCATCACATGTTTCCTTTGTTGATTATATAACATTTTGAATACTATCCTGGACCCTATACTATGCTATGTTTTGTATAATACCTTTGGAAAGAGGTGTCACTGTGGATCAGCTGTAGCAGGAAGCTTTGGACTCCTCATCTTCAACATGAACAGAATACTAATCCTGAGGTGCAGTGTTTAGTTAACCTGCAAAATGTCACTAGAAGGAGGCAAAATGGGTCAGACTGCCTTCTAGGAGTCTGTGCCCAGGGGGTCTTTGCCCCATAAGCCACCATTCTCCACCCCTACAGACATTTTCCTCATAGTTTTTACCACTAGATGGTGACAGCGCCCAGTTTCTCCTCCAGTGAACAGATTGATTTGATGCAGTTTATGGTTTAATCACAGTTTGTGAATATCTGCCAGAGCTTGAGGAGGTTAAGGCCAAAGTGAGTAAGAGCCATCCAGATGGTGAGTGATGAATTGTGGCTATATACTGGCAGAAGGAAATCACTGTAACGCACACAAACTGCAACCTTTAACAGATTAATGTCACTGGTCTAATCACTGGAATGACCATAAGTACACACAGCTCCTGGATTTACTGTGATACTTTCGGTGCACTCTCAGCACTGTTGCCTGGCAGGGATACAAATGAAAAGTCATTCAGGTTGTTTCAGCTGGAGGAAGTTTAGTCCTGGCAGAGGCTTCTGAAATATCTTCAGCATACAGTAACCAAGCACTTTTTCTCCTTTGCCCTCTTGTGGAAGGAGAAAAAACATAATCATACTGCAGTGATCAAACACACACAAATTCTCTGATTATAGAAGAAAAACGGAAGTGACAAAAAGCATATCTTTAAGAAAGTGTCACTGTCTCTAACCCCATTTTAAACATCAGCCCAGCCCTGAGATTAATTTAAACCCAGACACTGAGTATCTGTGGTCATGTCACCTGAGACTCAGTATGTTTGCTTTCCTTTTCGCAACAGGTGATAGTGGGTTTATCATCAGCACTGGACAAGCTAAATGATGTGTGACGGAGATTAAATGACAAGCAAACACTTCCATAAAATTACTTTTCTGTGCTAGTCCACTAGAGAGCAGCATACATCGATAAGCATCATGTTGCATCGCCTGCAGCAAGGAAATCACCATCTCTCATGACCTTGACATGGTAGCAGCTGCACCATTGTTGCAAATTCAAGTTTAGAGTTGGAGGATGTAAAAAAAAGTTTGAGATTTTTAATTTACATTAAATTCCCATAAAGCAAGAGCTCTGTGTTATACATTTATATCAAACAGCTGCTTCTGTGGTTTCCTCTCTTAAACCAAAAGCTGTTATTATGATTTTCTGACGAAACAGAAGTGGCCACAAGAGGGTACAGCTGGTGTGCCCTTAAAAACATAGCTTACATGTTTTGTTGAGTGAATGTTGACACCTCATGCATTAGTTCATTCTCAGTGCAACAGTAACCAGCAGCAATGAATGGAGCATAACTGGATCAGGGCCCATGTCAGCAGGGGGAACTTTATGTTGCTGTAACTTCAGGTTTTGTGGTAGGAAGAAAAAAGTGCAAGCTGGTGACAGCGAGTGCTAACAAGAAAGTGTCTGTCACTTGTCTACATTTCAATTTTGGCTCAAAAATGTAATCATTTGTCACGTTTATTGTAGATAACATCACCTTAAAAGTGGAATGATTCATCCCCCCAGAGATCTTTCATCCTCTGACTTTTTCGTTTTAAGTCAGATGGAGAGATGAAGAGAGCAGGCGACATAAAAGTCCTTTTATGGCCGAAGAATAGAACAGAATAGAAAATGAATGTACGAACAGATAAATACATTATGCATAGAAAAGGTAAGTAAGAATGAAACGGGAAAACAATAAAGTCAGCATGATTTTCAATGAGAAATTAAACGCTGAGATAGTGAGATAATACGATAATATAATCAGTAATGATATCAATGAATCAAAAAAAACAGCATGTTAATACATAACCTCACTTTCCCCTCACGTCTCCTCTTGCAGCAAAAAAAAAAAGAATAAGGGAAGGCAATGAAGCAGAACTGACATCTGAAAAGAAAGAATAAGGATCTATGTTTATTTGCTGACACGACTTTGTGACTTTGATTACTTTATTTCCATAGAGGTTTTCATTTTAAATGCTCCCTGCCATTGCAATGTTTACATTTTCCCATGGGTAACATTTGCTGCCTTTTTGATGTCTCTTATTACATTTTACAAGTTACACTGAATATATATACAGCTATACTTCAGTGGCATTATAAAATCTCAGCCTATGCTCACCTCGTCTTCTCATACGTCTTCTCTTCTGTCCTCATCAGGATAATAAGTCACTTATTTTGTCAGCCAAGTAGGGTTTTCCTGAGCCCGCGCCCCTGAAGGCAACACGATGAAGTGATGTTCACTGAACTGTGACAGCGTCTCCCAGCTAAACACTGAGTTACATTAATAATAGAGTGGATGACAGACAAACCTTGTGCATATTTATTTAATGTTACAGCACCGGCATGTACTGAGATAACAGTCACTGCTTCCAGAGTAAATTCCCTGACTGAAGCGAAAGCCTCCTTCTTTATCTCTGCCTTTATCTCTGCCCCTGGGGAGTTAGAAATAGGTGTCCTCTGTAATCTCTGTCTCACTGAATTGTCTGAGCAGAACTCCTATTTAAGTAGTTAGAGAAAACAACAAATTGAAGTTGTTGCTTTTAAGTTTGGTGGCGATGACTCCTGAATTTTAACTAAAACATAAAACCTCATACAAGCATTTGTTTTTCTCAGATGTGCAACAAATCCATCTACTCTGCTTTCCAATTTAAGCTTTTCTTTGTTGGTTATATTCTGTAAGGGCTCCGTTTACTGAGTGTTCCTGTTTCTCTGGGTTGTTCCTTCTTCTACGTTACAACTGGGAACTTTGTGCCCAGGCCTGAAAACAAAACTGAGCTAAGAGCTGGATTGGAATTAAAACTGTATAGAAACTTGATAAGGTGTCTAGATGGGCTGTTTGTTTTGTGACAACTCCAATAAATCAAACTATAGCACGGGTCTTCTCTTTACTTTGTGAGTGGCATAAACTTCTTGCAGTTTCCTAAGTGGAACTGCTCCATTTAAACTGATTAAGTATTTAATCAGTATGATTAATTTACTGTATTATCCGTAACTTAATTATTCATATGTGTTGTATGTTTGCAGGTAGCCATATTGGACACGTTTACATGTCCAGCAATTATAACATTAACAATCACAGCATGGTTCCCATTCCCATTCAAGTTTCTCAAACGCAAGGATTTGCTGCTTTTCTCTAAGATTGCTACTTTTACATTGAGTACCTTTGGGTTTATGGCCCCTGACTCACCTGACTGATGTGCATTTTTTTGTATTTTTCTTTTATTTTAAAGACTTAGTGGCTGATATATTAATTTAAAAAATAATCATCATAATAATAAGATAATTTGCAGCTCTGATAGTACATCAATTCTTATTCATTTATATCTTAAGAAATACATACTTCATTTGACTGTAACTTTTTAACCAATGCTTCTGTCAATTACATTATTGCCTGAAGTGCCTCATCTTCCCTCTATAATGAATTAGAAAAGAAATAAATGCTTTTGGAAGTTGTGCCAGAAAGCTTGAGAAATGCAGCAGAGCTCCTGCGATCTCTCGCCTCTATTCCCTTCCTCCATTCGCCTCTTCCTCCTCACCTCTGTAGTCATGGTGACAAAGCTGATCGTTTAGATGTCATCTGATTCCAAATCAGCAGAAACAATATATGACAGCAGATGGTCACCAGGCAGCAGGAGCGCTGAGGGAGGGAGCGGGGAAAACAGAGTAAAAGTAAAATACTTCAGCTCATTTGCATTTACAGTGTATGATTTGAGGGCTACAGAAACAGGCAAGCGGACATGACAGCAGGCAGGAGGTGATATAAGATAAGGGAAGTAACCAGAAAATCACCACTGAAATATTAACACTGCATAATGCCTTGACAAAAAGTTTGGACTAGGACAAATGCTGAAAATTCATTCGTTTTAACATTGGGCGTGTGCAAAAGATTCTGCATGTGCATGTTAATTAATACGCAGACGTACGTGTGCACACACGAGCAGATGAGGAGGAGGAGACGAAAATGTGAGGTTTGTGGCTCTGGCCTTTAAACAGATGGTGTCCACACTGAGAGAGACGAGGAGTTAAACCCAGGAGGGTGTAAAAAAAAAAGTGGGAGGAGATGACACAAGGGAGACAAGGTGGAGTGTAGCAAAGGCCAAAGAACCTCAAAGTCCCTCTGTAAAATGCTCACATAGGATTAGTGAAATCAAGCGGTTGTTTTTTGAGTGTTGCCCATTTGAGGTCCAGCTTTATTATTTTATTCATCATTATTATCATTATTGTAACTGCAGTATATACATAGGACTCCTTTTTTAAATTTGATTTCAATAATTCTAAGGCATTTGGAGATTAAAAAGATCATTAAAAATGATGTTGGTGTTTGAAATCTTAATTGTTAGTCGTTGACCAGGTGTCTGAGCCGAATCTGCAGAACAGAGTGAAAGCTGGGATAGATGTGGAGTGACCAGACATTATCTGTTCATCAGACCTACTGTAAAGCTTGGCTGCAGTCAAAGGAGGAACCTTTAGATAAAAGAAGTTCCTCTCAAAGCTCTTACTGTAAAACTGTAAAAGTCAGATGAGAAAATAAGAATTTCAGAGAAGAACTGACAGATTCATATGTATATTTTACCCTGATGAGATGAAGCCAAGCTGCAGTATCTTCTGTGCTGTTTCTTTAAGAAAAACCAAATTCTTTACATTATCATTACATTTTGTTAAATCACCAATGAATAAAATGGAAATACCAGACTGACTTATTTACTCCTGCAGTGTCTTGCTTATATGCTCGCTATGCATCTTCAGGATATACATTTATTATCATATACAGATGATTTGTCAAATGTTTTGAGTTTTCAGATTTGTCATATTTGCCCCTATTTCCCCCGATATATAAGATATTAATCTAAATTGGCATTGATGATTACAGTGTTTGAAGTTAAAGGAAGAGAGATGAGCATTATTCTGCATACTGACATGTTCTGTCATTGTTAAACATGCTCCAATTATGATCCACACCATGGTTCTTGCAGAAAAGAGTCTAGACATGATGTTCTATTCATTGTGAAAGTGTTAGAAGCTATTTACACTCACAATACCTCAAAATATAATGCATATTCAGATCAATGGCAGACGAAATGCACAGCAAAAGAATAGAATTTCCTGCCCTCAAAAGGTATGCAAATACTAGTGTCGACTAACAACAATTGTGAGAAATCACCTTCATCACATGACGCATCTCTCCTCCTTTGTGAGCAGCGTATCCGGGATGGCATTTCCCAGTCGACAACAGAGAGATGGACACATACTGGAGAGAATGATAATGATGTTAGCCATATGCCAAGGCCCTTTCAATAACCGTACATGATCCCCATTGAGTGTTTATGGTGCCGTTTCTGACGGCGTCTGAGGAAACATTTTCCACCACCGGCACAGAGGTGGAAGCCCTTTGGTGATTCACTCACAATGATTGTGTTAGCAATGATTAGCACTGACATTTCCCTGGCAGAGATGGGCAGATCAAAAATAAAATGCCAGAGCACCGATACACAACAGCCTACAAACACAAACTGACCCACAATACTTTGTTCTTCTATGTTACATAGATATTCAACGTGCAATATGTTGTAATAAAAGACACTAGATTGACCACTCTTTTCTAAACTTAGCATCCATCTCTTCTTTTTTCATGCTCGGATAAAAGAGCCGTCTTGATGCACAGCCCTTATACAGACTGTCCATCCCTCACTCTCCATCTCCCAGCCCTTTATAATAATCACTGTGCTTATTATGTGCTCAGGTGAAATTACCTGCTTCTGACCAAACCAAATGTTGTGCACTGTGGTTTCCCAGCTATCAGGCCCATTGTTCTTTTAGAGCTCTGGCCACCAGCTCAAGCTCCACAGACATGACCCAAGCTTTCCTCAGTCAAAGGCTACAATCAGCTGTTTCTACTTTTGTTTGTCATTTTGCTTTAGGGGCATTTTTTGCTTTGGCAGACAAGACAAATGTCACACCATTTTTCTTTCTAGTGAGACACAGGTACTATACTACATGCCAGTTGGGTTATAACCTTTAAAAAAGAAACATCTGCACCCTTAATCTAACTAATAAAGCTTTGCATGCGTGCGTTTTGACGCCTGGGAATGGATGTGGACGCAGAGAAGAGGTTTGCACAACAAACGCTGTCATTATATCATTACTGTCATTATCCCACCGTGCGCGTCATCACTTTGCTCCACTTCTGCAGAGGGATAGAAGGAGTCCTGTTGTCCAGGCGAACAGACAGAGCAACAAGCCTGGCTGAAGGATGTGATGTCCACCTGACACCATGACTGACGGACAGGGGTGGGTGGGTGGGTTAGGGGGGCAGGACAAGCTGGCTTCCTCAAACAGACGGCATGGAGGGCTGGAGCGGAGATCACTTTACGCGGGACCTGCTCTGACGGGATGCAGCTTTAATATTGTGCAGGCAGTTGGCAGTTTCTTTGACTGTGAAAGGTAAGTTTAAATTTTACGTTGCGCTTATCTCCACCCTGTCTTTGTTCAAACGTCTGAGCTGTTCTCTATGTGGGCTCAGCAAGCTTCAAACGTCTACAACCTGGAAGAAAAAAAAAAAAACAAGTTTTATTAAAACCTGATAACATTCAAACAGGAAAAAGAATTTAGAAAAAGCGTTCAAGGTACTCCTGCTGGGTCCAAACAGGCAGCTCGTCTGAGAAATAAGAACTTCAGACAGATTCTCTGAGTCTTTAATATGTTGTGGAAAAAATATCTCTTCCAAAATGTCACTCCGTCTGTTTCCTGTGTGGATTCAATTCGTTTCACGTGTTTACTTCACTAATGCTTCTCAATTGCTGCGCTTGCTCGGAGCTTTTATGTATTTAACTAAATGTTTCAGCACCTCGGAAAGCGCCGCTCTCTGCTAACAGCAGGTGTGCAGATTGACCACCAGGGGGCAGCACACGTCCCTTATATTTAAACGTCCTTTGGCACATAAATTACGATACACAACCAAAAAAAAAACATAAATCTGACTATCAAGAGAGTGGCTACAGATGTACAACATCTAAAACTAAAATGAATTTATTTTCAGAAATAGTGCATCACATAAATAAGAATAAGAATAAGAATAAGACCGACTTTATTTATCCCGGAGGAAACTGTTGTGCCAGAGTGCGGTACAGAGGTCGTCACAACAATACAAAATATTAAAATACAAAATTGAACAGAAACTTAGACACAATAAAATACAATTGAATTAAATAGTCTGTCCCTTTTTAAAACAAAAAGTACAGATTGAAAAGTACAAGTTTGTGAGAAGTGTCACAGTGTGTGAGGTGAAGTGTGCAAAGTAAGTGAAACTATACAGAATAGACTTTTTTATTAAATATGATATGTGCAAAGTGCAAACTGCAAAACGGGAGACAAAGAGAAAGGGAATGACCTTTACGGTTATTGCACATGATTCTGCTGAATGAGTCCGGTACGTGTCCCTCCTGCTGGTGGAGGAGGTGTTATACAGTCTAATAGCCACAGGTAGGAAAGACCTCCTGTGGCGTCCTGTGGTCCACCTTGGTGGTCTGAGTCGACGCATGTTTGAGTTATTCTTAAAGTTAAAGCCTCTTTTGGAATTTAAAAGCTGGATCAACTTTCTCCTTAGGCTGCCTTACATGGACGTAGAGCACATGGGCTTGTGAAATAAAACATTAGATCCTGTCCTAACACAGGATCAATGTATTTTTCAGAGCTCCTGGGTGTGTTTTTACTGACTTCTGCCGTGTTTCCAGTCTGAGGGCGGAATCATGATGCTGCGTCCTGACCAGACCGAGTCCGATGCCCCTTGGGACCAAACGGACACGGAGACCTTTGAGGACCCTTTCAACGTGCCGGACGAGCCCGCGGACGGAGAGGGCAAGGCGCGCTCCGTGCGCGCTCCCGCTATCAGCAGGGAGGAGAGAAGGCGCAAGAGACGCGCGACGGCCAAATATCGGTACGCGCACGCCACCAGGGAGCGGGTGCGAGTGGTGGCCTTCAACGTGGCCTTTGCGGAGCTGAGAAAACTGCTCCCGACGCTGCCGCCGGACAAGAAGCTCTCCAAGATCGAGATCCTGCGACTCGCGATTTGTTACATCTCTTACCTGAACCACGTGCTGGATGTTTAGGCTGTGAGGAGCAACAGGACGACTGATTTCAGCTCAGTGATTTCTGCAGCCAATAATAAAGGATACTGATTCTACAGGATTTGACCCTGTGGGAGCTACATGAGGGGTTAAAGGTTAAACTGATGAGCTGCCCTGCAGATGCATCCTGAGATTATTATGGGAGTATCACATAGACTTTCCATGCCGGGAAACAGACTGAAGGCTTATTATCATCAGACTGATTAAATATCTATATATTAAATATTTGTGTAGCAGAACTACAAGAACATTGCAATGCTTGACCTTCAGTTTGCTGCCTTGGCTTTAGTTTCTGTCTGTCTGTTGTGACTTTGCTTCCTGTTTGCATCAATTTGTACATATATTTATTTCACTTACACCAGATAGTTTACTGGACTTGTGTGCACTTTTACACGGTGGGATTCAGTTGCAGCTGAAATTGTGTTTGAGGTCCATATGATGAAAATAAACTACAGCCAAAGGATCCTGCTTGATGCTGTTTTGACCCCAGTTCCAATGTTTCTGAATCCAGAATTTCATCGTAAAGCATTTTGCAAATATTCAAGAAAGTATTTTCTTACTCAAACTAAGACCATGAAGAAAGCTACCGCGCAAGCTGTGTCATAGGTTGGGTTATTTGTTGGGGTTTCTCTCCCTCCGGATGTGGGCAGGTGTTTCTCCAGACCGACCAAAACCACCACATTACCATTACCATCCATCTGCCCCCTCTCTGGGGACACACACGCAAACACAAATGCACATACATACAAATGAGACGGTAATGTGATACAAGAGACACAACAAAAAACTTCTATGTGTGTGAAAGTGGCAGTGAGAGCGGGACAAAGGACACATTTCAGAATATCTTCCAATGTTAGTCCCAATTTTTCATAACAATAATACAAGAAATGTTTATTTTATAAGAAAGAGGAAAGAGGTAGAGATGCATTTTGGCTCTTTGGTTTAGGATTAATGTCAACATGGCTTTATTATGATTTGGATAAATAAGTTAAGTATTTTTTAGCCTAAAATACCCGAGCATTATAGTCCACCATAGTTTGAAATGGAACTATTTCCTGATGCTGATGGATGTTTGCTTACATCAGTAGTGTCTGTGAAGCAGCACTTTTATGTCATTTAGTCAAAAAGGACTCTACATAATTTATAATGACAAAAATAAATAATTGAACATCTGAGGTCGGTCTCAGTGTTTTGACAGACTGCCTTTGCACGTTACCAAAAGATGGCTTTTATATCTGCGTATGAGATCAGGCGGCGGATGTAAACTCCTGCGTGTCCCTTTGATTCCTCTCTCCATTAGTCAGAAGCTGTCTGCGCTCCCTCTCTCGGACCCTTTATGCGAGTCTCTGCGGTGTAATGTGGCCCAAGGGGGTCGAGGCATTGTTCATGTCCACTCCAGCAGCAAGAGTGACAGCCTTTTGTCTGCACACTGCACATTACACACTCCACACACTCGGTCTACACACTGGATACAATGGGTACGTTGGGGAGCAGGAGGAGAGAGGCCAGGCCTAACATCAGATTTTAAGATAAATGGGGCAGGGAAAGTTGTAAAGCCCATGTATAGATGGTCATTAATATGCTGTATAGTTTTAGCCAATGTGGGTTGAATACTAAAACCAGGAAAGACCTGAAGGCTGTTTAAATCTGCATAAAGTTCCATCACACACCACATTGTCTGGAAATTAGAGTTTTCTCTGGACTTTCGTGTGGTTTGGAGCTGTGGTTTGATGTTTCCTCTTTAAATCTCACGCTTCCTCCGTCAATATTTTTCACTTGTCGTGTTTGGAAGGAGCAACACTGCCCTCTGATGGAGTTTCACAGCAGGATAATTAACCGTGAAAAGTTCATATTCACTTTTGAATATCTTTGGTGTCTGTGGATAATATTAAAGGGAGTCTTGCACTTTTTGCCTGTTGTTTAAAGAGGCCTTTTAAGAAATATATATCTGTATCACTAATGCCTGCATGCTCTATAGTAACAGTTGTAATGTGTGTCAGAGTCTCTCTGTGGCTTATTAGCTGATTTTACCTGCTGTCTCAAGCGTACGGATATTTGTGTCATGGGACTTATTGCTGTCCAGATGATGTTGAAGCTTATTGCTACATGTTTTCTGTGTGCATTGAGCCACTTGCTTTATGCGCATTTAGTAGCTGCTCTGAAGCTTTCAATCATATTACATGAGATTCATCGGTAGATAGAGTTTGGAGATGGAGTTAGAAAATCTATTAAATGTACTTGGAAGTGAGATTTTTTTTTTTGGGCAACTGCTGTTTTTAAGGTCAAGGATAAACTTGCAAATGCAACATTATTGACATTACTGTTGTTGTTTTTTGCTCTTGATGCAGAAAATAAAAGGAGGCAAACATCTGAGCATTTAATGGCATTTTTCTTTCAAAAGTGGTCTTTTCCCCTCACACTTTGTCTCTGTGAGCTGGCCAGAGATGCGATGTCCCAAGTTAGCGACTTTATCCAGATCACAAAGAATTTGTAGCAGATTTGTGCCCTCCAGTCCCTCCCAACTGAGTTTCTGCTTCCCAGAGTGCAGAAGTAACATGTCTTGACCCTGAAAGTATCTTTATCACTTGTTTACTGCACTTCTGTAACCAAAACCTCAGATATGAGGTGACTCTTATCAGGTGAGTAATGGTAATTGTCACATGCAGGTGGTCATTGCTGAAAATGATCTGTTCAGCCTCTATGTATCACCCTCCCAACCCTCTGTCCTCCCACTCTCCTATATTATTGTGCTTGTATATTACATATCCCAACTGTGAGTGCAGTAATATACTCAAATTAATTCACGAATATACACTATTAGGCAGGATACCGGCTAAAACAGTGTTCTTAAAACTGGATTATGGCACAGGGAACTACTTTTTGAGCAGGATCACGTCAGTAGCAATACATACTCCCATGTTCCAAACAGAAAAGGGACAGTTACCACAGACCGGCTGCTCTACAGTGAACATGGTGGCCTTAATGTATTAAAAACCGCAAGCCTAAAGATCTAAGATGTTTTAAGACACAAAATGTGCATTTGTTTTGTTCTTTGTCAAAGAAGTTAATACTCAGAACAGATGGACCTTTCTCGTTCTCCCTTATTGAAAAATGCAGATTCAATGAATATTCAAATTTCAGAACTATATCACTGAAAAGCCCATTATCAAGTGTTTGAGGACTGTAGGTTTGTAATTTGTTTAAACTGCATATTGGACCACAGGATCCTCCAAACTACTGATGTCATAAAAATCACACTCAGATTTGAGGTGAGCACAGGTGACTGTGCACACACACCATTGGGTGACAGTCAACATCTAAATGAAGAATCATTAAGAAATTTAGGTTGTTGTTGTTTTTTTTTTTTTTAATGGATTGTGAATTTAAACTTTGATCCACAGAGGACGGACACGACAACTTCCTGCTCTAATTCAGTCGTAAAGGACGACCTCTTGTGGACCACCTCTGAAAATACTGACTCGAGTGCACTTGTGGTGTATTGCACCTCCATGCTGCCTCCCTCTCCGGTACCACTAACCACAATGGCCAGGCTCGTGTGAGGGAGCTGCCCCAGTCAGCACAGCAGGATACAGACGCGCCTCAGCGGCAGCAGCAGCGGCGGCGGCAGGTTCACCAACACACTGACACCGAGAAGCAAGTGGAGGAATATGACACCCATCTGAGAGGAAAGGTATGTTAATGAATTGATAATCGCGATGCTGTGTATATTCAGATGTATCTTTGCCAGAAGCCTGAGCCACAACCCCTCACAGGAATTACTGATGAAGTTCAATGCTGCCGTCGTGAGAAAAAAAAAAAATGGTTTCCTTCTCATCAGACAGATAAAGCCTTTAGTCCTCCTAACCCACATTTATGTGCGGGCTTACCTTTTTATTTAGACACTGCTCATGCACATCATGTGTGTAATTGAATAGATGGATCCATAAAAGTGTATGCATGCATGCATTATTTGGGCTGATAGTGCCTTATAACCTGCTGTGGTTAATTGTGTTCGGGGTATAAACTGAAACGAGATCTATTGTAACCGAAACTGCAGCTGTGTAACAGAGAAGTAACATCACATCCCCAGCTCTGTCAGACCCAGAAGCCCATAAAATAAAGGGCGTTTCAGATCAAGCCGCCGCTGCAGGGTGGCGGTGTGTATCGCCATCATCAGCTGCTGTCTGGAGACCATACTGTGCGCAGCTGGATGAGGTGTTACTATGACCGAATCGGCTTCACGTGCACCTCTGACACTTCCCAAGTGTCCCAGAGTCATGATGCTGCAGTGAAACTGTGCAGCACCTACAGCCATGTATTATTGAGCAGTGCTGATAGATCCTGTGCAGAGAGGTTTAGGGACATTGCAGATGAGTCATCCCCTGGAAGCCATTCTTGCCATGAATGATCAAAAGAATCAAAAGAAAGCAGTGTTGCCAATGCTTTTGTCATTGTTCTCTTTTAAACCCTGTTTTTCTGGCTCGCAGGGAAGTGTGTCACAAGTGTAACGAGAAGTGGAGCTACCTTTCAGCTACCTTTAGGCTACAGAGGAGCATTAGGATCCAGAGAAGCTAGGATGGCACGGTGTAATGCATGATGCATTGTAGAGAAGTGTATAGTGGTGTATTTACAGACATAAAAGCCACTGCTCTTAAAGCAGGAATGTACTGAGGTTTCTCTTGCACGTGCACCACCTCGCTCGCTCTCTCTCGCTCTCTGTCCCTGTACTTACTGTACTTTTATTTAGTTCCACATGAGCGGATCAGAGGGGACTAAGTTTGCATTCCAGAGAACTGTGTCAGGTCTTAACTCTCTCCTTTTTTTACTGTGGGGCATGTGGGTGTGTGTGAAAGAGCAGCAGGGTGGGAGCGACTGAGGCTCTATCTCGTCACTCAGAGGTCACAGGTTTGCCCTTTGCACATATTTAACAAATACCCTCATACCAAGGATCAAATGTCAGAGTCTCACAGCAAACAATAAAAGGAAAATACACCTGAAACAAGTTCCTTATTCCATCACATATTTTAGTGGTGAGGTTCATGGTATAAAAAAAAAAACACACCATGGGAGTTTCATGTTTCTGCATCTTTGGCTCCGTTTGTGTCATTTTAGATGTTATAATGTGTTAATCAGCAGCTGTTTCTATTGGTTATCTGAAGTCCATAGAGGGATTGGAGATTGTTATCACTGTAAATAAGACTGGCACTGAGAGGAGAGGTCTCGCCCAGCTTACTGCACCGTGTCACTCACATGTGAGTGTTTTATTTGCCGTTTTCAAATGAGGCATTTTAGTTCACTAAAATAACATCATAATAGCTGGAACGATTCGTCTGTAATTAGGGTGAGCGACAGAAAATCAGCAACAATCTTTGGTAATCTGTGATATTTTTTTACAGTGGTTGTTTTGTACAAATGCCAACAATTCAGTGCTTCTAGATCCTCAAGTGTGACTATTTGCTGGTTTTTCTTCGTTATCTGTGTCAGTAAATGAAATACAATTGGAGCTTAAACTGTTGGTTGGAGAAAACACACACAATTTGAAGATGTCACCTTGGGCTCTGGAAACTGTGTCATTATAAATACCAGCGTGTAGACCAAAAGGTTAATCAATTAATCAAGAATACAACCAGCAGATTAATCAAAAATGAAAATAATCATTAGTTCGGGCCCTAAAGTAATATCCGTTGTGTGTGTGATCTCTGTGAGGTTTAGTGTGCTTTGAAATTGTGAGACTGACGATAAAGGAAATAAACTACAGCACAGCAGATTGCCAGCTGCTGCATCTGGCAGATTATGGCATAATGCCACCAGGGCAGGGCACACATGAAGGAAGGAAGGCAAGAGGGCTAATGGGTGTGAGGGAGGGCACAGATGCCATGGTAACAAGGCCTCAGCATGTGCTCTAGATGAGCTATGAGGCTGATCTGTGCCATGCAGGGTGCCAACAGAGCAATGGGCACTTTAGTGGAATCTCAAATTCCACACTTCTCTTTTTCTGCCCAGACCGGAGACAAAAGTCTGTGTAGCCAAGGACATTCAGCTAAAATCCCACATTCTCAGTCTTGTTATTAATTCATGAGTTGGATCAGTAGGGCAATGTGCTGCAAAGAACCTGACCTATCAGATGCTGCAGCTCTCCCCACGGGGACTCACTCATATTTGTTGTAAAAGCGCAGCCTGCTTCCAAATTCTCTCTTTGGAATAAAGCAGTGTATAACACCACATGCGCCTGCACCTTGGAGTCTGACCGTGCGTAATTACAGTAGCTCCCACAGTGCAACAGTCTCCATCCGCTAAACAAACACGCTAATGAGTGTTTGTTTTACATTAGTGTCACTTTCTGCCCTCGTGAATCTCTTCTTGGTGCAGCCAACCAGAACGGTCTGCAGCGAAGCGTCTTCTCTTCACTTGAGGATACATTTTACACACAGACTCCCTCACAGAGGGCTGCTGATTTTTTTTGATGGACTGACTCAGTGTGAGCAAGCAGCCATACATCTCTTGCACACGTTGTTATGCCCGCATGCTTTATTCATACTTATCCGTTGGTTTGTAACTGATAGTTTTTTTTACCCTGTGGCTGCGATTTTCCACATGGCCTGGTTCACTATGCCTCTTCATGCTCGTCTCGTGGATGAGTGCCTCCTCAGAGGGATCATCTTGGCCCACATACCACTGCCACGCGTTCAGAGATCAGCACTCAGGGGGTCAACAGCTTTTATTCAACTCATAGGCTTATTCATTTGACCATACGGGTGCTGGGTGTTATGAGAAGCCATTGTTTGCTCTTTGCACCCTCTCGCTGTGCCAACCCCCATCCTTACTCTCTCATACACATACGCACACAGGCTCACTTAAATGTCTCACACAAATTTACTCCCAGCAGGGGGTGATTGATTATTGCTGCTAGATGGGGCCTCCTGCCTCCGTTGTTGCCAAGGCAACAGTGGACGCTCCAGATGTGGGTTAGAGATGAGAGATGACTTTTTTTTCTGTCAAAACTCTTTAAAATTTGATGCTGCGACATCAGCTTTGATGCTGTGAGAGGCTGAGCGTGTTGCAGCATGTTCAACTTCAATATTTATTAAAGTCCTGCATATATGCAGCCCCGCTTTGCCCAACATAGGCTGCCCCTGCTTTTAATAGCTCGAGAGGCTATTCAGTGGAGACTGATGTCTCGTTCGCCCTCAGAGGAGCCGTGCTTTATAGTCACCACAGCATCATTTCACACCTGGATGACAGTAAGTTACAAGGAAAATCTGCAGGATAATACAAATTCTAGCTTTTGTCTGACACATGTAATCCTACTGACAGGCAGTCATAATGCTTTACATAATTTATATGCATTGTATGACATTATGAGAGCCTGTGCGTTCTCATATGCACCGGCCACATTTGCCATCATGGGTAATGGAAGGAGAGAAAAACGTTAAACCCCATTTGTATCTTCTTAATAGAAATCGACCACACTGCAGTGTCTTTTTCTAACCATCATTTTCAGGGCATGATCTCTGTGTGCATTCACATCCTAATATGCTGAATGGGCCATTTCACTGTTTATATGCATCATTGGCTTCAGAGATAACAAATAGCCTGTAAATGACAGGAGGGAGAATAATCCCGGTTAGTAAAATGAGACTGAGCTGGGGATGGTTGTCAGGACAACAGCTGGGAGACAGACAGGGCGTAGATTGAGGTCTAAATGAATGGTCATGCATGGCGAAGCACTGAGGCGTCCTCCTGCATCACACAGCATACATTAGGGCCCAGGAAATCAGTCTGGGCGATTCAGTTTGACCTCGTAAGTGGACGACGGGATGGAGGTGTAGTTCACATACTGTAGAGATAAAAGGTGAGAATTTATTTGGTTAGAAAAGGACCATATTTTGTTTTGTTTTGTTTGCTTTCAGTGGGATTAAAGCTACTAAAGAGGATAACAGGGTAATTTGCGTTTTTTTTAATTATTTATCTATTCACTGGGTGGATGTATTGGTTTTAGCAACCTGATAGGAATTTAGATTTCTACAATTCAAATCTTGCCCATGGTGAGTGTTGTATAAGTAAATTCCAGTAATATTTTAGATTCATTTTGTTTCAAGTTGACTGCTCTTATGCCAGAAAAACAGATGACATTGGATGCATTGGTTTGGACTTTGCTATTAAGCGTCTTCTAAAAGTAGGCTTTGTAGAGTTTCAAATAGGACATTTAGAAAAACAAAAATGCTGTTTTGCCCAGGAATAAGCTTACCTGATCCATAAGTTAATTATAGATAATAATATGTATCTACCTGCTCTTCCAGTCCTACAGTACAGATAATAAGAATGGACAAAGACTCTTCTATTACCCTCATTTGAAATTCACCGAATGATAAGAATCACCATAAGCCTGTGCAGGAAAACGTTGGCTGATAGCCTGGCCTGGTTAGTGCATCCCATGTGTTATTTGTTAGATGTTGCAAGCTAGTTTAATTGCAAGCGTCATAACCTCTATCTGTCCATCTCTCAGGTCAATGTGGCTACTAAAGCAGCTCTCCGGAGTAGTTGTCAGTCGCCGCGGATTCCTGAGGCCCATCTCTATAGCAACCCATTCCTCCTCCTGAGTACTCCTGCCAGCTCACCCTCTCCACCGATCTCTCCTCATCTCCCTGACCAATCGCCTCCTCGGACCTGCGTTGGAATGGACACTGAGTCGACCCACTCGGGCTACTCCTATCACTCCAGCCGCTCGGGGAGATCAAACCGACATGGGTATGTTTCCTGTCTGTCCGCCTTACCGTCTTTCCAACTGACTGTCTGCTTCTCCGCTGTGTCTGTCTGTCTCTCCCTGTGTGCTAGATCACATGCTGCATCTCTCACCGCACCCTTTTGCTACTGTATTGTACGCATGTGTTATTTTTGTTCCTTCAGTGCACATTGTTTGTCCTTAGTTTGATTGCGCCACATGTTGGTTGTAGCCAAATGAAGCAGATGAGAGGCTAAGAGAGAGAGGAGAGAGAGAGAGAGAGAGAACAAACTAGAGATTGAGACAGATAGAGCTTGTGGATTAGGGTCGTCACAGCTGAGTGGCTCTAACCTATTTCACTCCGCCTATTCTGCAAATGACAGAATCTTTTGATTCCCGTCCTGTCCATTCCTCCCTCCTGTGTTTGACTGCTGGAATATTAATTTTCCGTCCTTTTCCACCTTTGTTTTGCCACGTAAGGCTTCTTAGCATTAGTAAATAATCTGCCTATTACTGTTCCTATTCATCGATTAATAGAATGTCAGAAAATAGTAAAAACTGACAATCACAAATCCATATTGATATCTTCAAATGTTAGACAAATAGTCTGAAACCTAAACGTATTCAGCTAACTATCCCGAAAGGCGAAAAAGAAAAGAAAAGCAGCATTATAAGCACATTTTTGAGAAGCTAGAACCAGAGAATCTTTGATAATGAAAATGATAAAAAAGATAATAGATGGTTACCAATTAATTTTCTATTATTGTTTCTATTATTTATTGTTTCAGTCTTTGAGTAGTCATAAACAAACTGGTTTATTTTATACCTGAAAATGATTAGTGGAGTTATATGATATAAAATGTCTGGGTAGAGATTTTGATAACTGATTATTGGATCATTTATCAAGCATAAGTGACATGAATTAGTTCCAGCTTTTCAAATATTCAGATTTTCAGATTTCCTTTGGCATGTTTAAATAAATAACTTAGTAATGTGAATTTGTGACGGTTACGTCATGTGTTTAACTTCCTCCTTTGCCGTTCTTCATGTTTACCGTGTGTCTGTCCAACGGCAGGGATCGAAGCCGTGAGCGGCACAAAGCCAGCAGCAGTAAAGACAGCAGTCGCTCTGAGAGGTCTGTCGTCATCAACCCCCCTGATACGCCCTCCCAGGAATCTCCCGTACACAATGGAGAGCCGCTGCCAGGAGAGCCCTCACCAGCAGCAGATCATGGCGACGAGGCTCAGGTATTTTCCATGGAAGTGTACGCTGGGGTAACACAAAACTGCACACATAACGAAAACAGGATATCTGAACTGTGAGGGAATGCAGGCTGTGTTTTAGAGAGGTGAATTATCCCTTTAGAATAAAAAGGCCTAGTAATCCATCTGTGAACTCTGTACCATGACCTTATAAACTCGTCCTCACATGGCTGGTTGCCCATTGGCACAGCGCCTGACACATAATAACAATGGTGACAAGGGATCAAATAGGTCAGAGGATTAGCATCCCTCTTGTAGGCCTGGGCGGATTTGGTCGGACAACGCTTTGTGACTGTGAGTGTGTGTGTGTATGTGTGTGTATGAGTGAGGGATAGTGGGTATAGCTGTCATCCCTGATAGCTTTGAAAGCAGAGCAAATTGATTCCAGTCATTCCTTAAAGCTGATTTTGCTGAGCTCTGCAAGCAGAGCAGGTTTTTTAAGCAGACGGGGAGAAGCAAAATTCTGTAATAATGGAGCTCAAAGACAGAAAGAAGTGGATGTTTAACTGAGTCAACGCCTCAGGAATTGAAGACGCCAGTTGTCATCATCATTTGAAATAGTTTTATATTTTCTGAGATAATGAATAAAATAACTGTTTCAGTTTGTGTTTGGAACAAGAAAGATACAGCATGTGAATTAGTGAGCTTAAGCTGTGTTGGTCGGCGTTTTTCTTTACCCTTGCACTGATCAATGTAATTGTCTCCTGACTCCAGATTCATATTCAACAGAAAGATATGAGATTTCTATTGATCCTCTCATCTAACTCTTAACAAGAAAGAAAATGCAGATGATCGGGCACATTGCAATGAAAGTTGAGGAAAGCTGAGTGTGAAGGGAAAAAGAGTCATAGGTATTGTTCTTTAGAGAGATCTCTGCCTCGGGCTGCCCTCACAGGCTCTCTGACTCATTCGAATTGTCATTGTGTGTGTACTATTGGTTTGTGTCTAAGAGAAAAAAGGAAAAAAAAAAGTGCGTGAATGAGCACAAGCCTTCTGCAAAATTCGTGCTTCATAATTTAAAAGTACAGTGTATTATTTATATGTGATCATTATATTAACATGTCTTCAGCCAGACCTGCGGACAATATCTGAGAGGTCTGACCTATTTTGCGGTCTCTGCTCAGCATCCCCTTCTGGCCGGGCAACCACATTCCACAGTGTCATGTGATTGTCAGCTTGTAGCTTACGTCCATTGTCCACAGTGTAAGGTAATCTGCCATTGTATTGCATTAGCCCTCAAGACAAATGTGTCCAAGTGGCACAGCAGCACCACCATCGTTACCACCACCAAAGTCAACCCCAACCCGCGCTTTTCTGGAGCACCTCTGTTAGATGGCAGAGCCGCTGTAACACTAACAGGCTCCAGTGCAGAGAGACAGCCTCACAGACTGAGATTAGCTTTAGCATCCAGCCAAACGCCACTTTGAGGAAAGCTGATATGAATAATCCCTCATGTTTACACGCATGCCTATGACATAAGGATACGGTCTTGGACCATTGCTTCTGTGTGTGTGTGTGTGTGTGTGTGTGTGTGTGTGACAGTGAGTCATAGAGAGAGCGCCAAGTCTGCTACCGAGACTGTCCATGCTGCTTTATGTGACTTAGACACTGCGGCTTTGTGCCAGAAGGCTGCTGCTTCAGTTCACAATGTTAGCTCTAGCAACACCAAAGCGTATGGGGAGATGCACACACTCTTGTTCTTGCATTTCACACTTTGCTTCTTAGACCTTTTGACTGATTACAGGGACACACACGCCTACTCAAAGCTGCTACGCTCACAGATTCTTACGTAATGTAAAAATAATCACCGAGATCAAAAGAATGGCGTAAATTGTAGTAAACCTGGCAGATATTTTAACCTAGTGCCATTTGCTTTTGTCCAATGAAAACATACACAGACACAGATATGCTCACCAATACAAGTGTGTAAATGTCATTTTAACCTCCACCCAGGCCAGTGGGGCTTAACCATTGTGTTTTGTAGTTGGCACACTGTTTGGTGTGTGTGTCTGTGTGTGTGTGTGTGTGTGTGTGTGTGTGTGTGTGTGTGTGTGTGAGAGAGAGAGAGAGGGAGAGAGAGAGAGTCTCTGTGAACTGTGCTAATCAGTATGTTGTTGTGTTGTGCTTTGCTTTGTGATGGTGGAACAGACCTAACTATAATCCACATTCACCCGCTGCCAGATGAGAAGACTGCCAAGCACCAGTCATACAGCTCTCTCTCTCTCTCGCTCTCCCTCTCTCTCTCTCTCTCTCTCTCTCCTATAGCCCTTCTCTGTTTCATTCTCTTTCAGTCACTTAGCTTTTCGTCTGGCTATACTGTATATAGAGATCAGGCCTGATTACTGTAGCATTAATCTTTGGGATTAATCCACTGAGACTTAATGGTTTTAGCTCGGGAAGTGATACACTGTTTTCTCCCACTAAATGAGATACTAGTTTGCATAGTATAGCTATATTTCGACATACTGTTGTACACTGCATGCATGTGTAGCTGTAAATGTAACTTACATTTCATAGTAGGAAAAGCACAAGTATTACTAATAACATTAACAATTGCTCTGTTATATTCAAGTGTCCCAGTATGTGTGACAGTGATCCAGCACGCACTATACCAGGACCAGGAAACTGGAGCAGCTAAATGGAATTCAACCATCACTCATTTTATTATTCACACCTGTGCCTTTCCTACTGTAACGTGTCAAAATGAAAAAGCCCTGCTGCATGTAGTTAAGCCTGCCACACCAGACCAACTACATTTGAAAACTGTGCATGTGAAAAGGACGTGCATCAACATTTTCAAGTCATTTTTACAAAGATATCCGATACTAAAAATCCTAAAATACATAAAAAATAAAATAAGCTAAATTTCCTCAACAAAACAGCGTTTCACTGCTGACAGTCTGTTTTCTCTGCTGGGTCTCAGTCTCCGTCCTGTGCTGATCTCTACCATCGCCCACACTGTGTTTAAGTACAGCCAAACTCAAAGATTGAGTTGGTCTCATTTGCATATTTTTCTGCTTCTGCTGTCAGACAGCAGGACAAGTATACTGATCTGATCTTCGTTCATAAATACAACCTGTTAAAACTAAAAATAATTGCCCCACCAATGAGACATCAGTACAATCGCTGATTTCTGATCGTAAAAAGCAGGCAGATGTTTTCAGATTTATCCACTTCAAAGGCCATTAAATGGGTGAGAAAAAAAGCGTAAATAATGTGGACAGAGGGCTGAAATAGAGTGAAAAAGGCAAATTTATTCTGCTAGTGGAGATTATGTTGTCAAGTGCTGTTTCCAGAATGAACTGTCAAGCTTAATAGGATATTATTTTTCTGCTCTTTCACTATAACGTTGGCTGTTGACATACCCTGTCCCAAAGGTTAGGACCCCGTTAAAAGTGCAAAAGCAAAAGATGAGAGATGTGAGAGAAATAGAAATGAGATCAGATGCTAAACGGCATTGGCACTTCACTTACATAGCTGATCTCTGGCTTCACGCACTAGTCTGGCAGACAGATACCCAGAATTAACTGCTGCTTCTCCACCCCACCCCCATTCTTTCTCCACTCATTTACTTCTATTTCACACCGCTACCACTATCCCTCTCTCACTTTCTCTCCCTCTCCTCATCTCACGCTCATTCATCTTCTAGCTCCTGTTGGCATCCACCCCTCCAGTATGGCTGAGTTAATTAGCTGTGAACAGTAATGGAGGACAGAATTCATATTTATGTGCCCTATTCATGCTGCATTTTCTTGATTGGAAATATGCAAACGCAATGTTGATTTCATATTTCACATTCCACAAACAGCAGCAGGGTTCGCTAAATCTGAGAAAGTTATATTAACATTTTAATAGCCTGGGATGGCACCGTTTACAGTGGGATACACACACTGTGGAGAAGTGAGAATCCATGTGACCGTCCTCTGTCTGTGCTACTCAGAGCCTGTCTGGTTTTCCAGCAGCTCCACTGGGCCCATATGGCTTGAGTTTGGGGCTTTACAGGCCGTTTCATTCGCTTAGGTGTATGTGTGCGCACATGTGTGTGGAGCCACGAAGGCTTATCTGTTCAGCTTGTCATTTTTCTACCCCTCATCCCTCCGTCTGCAGCTGCTGCTCCACTCCTCTGATTGGTTGTAGTTGTGGGGGAGATATACAATGCAGCGACACTCTGGGGGACAATGAATGGCTAATTACTTGAATTAATGGCAGACGCACAAAAAAATAAACGTCTCTTTAGAGCAGACTTGTCATTCATTCATACTCCCTGTGTCTCTTTGTTGGAAAGATTTATGGTTAAAATGACCCTGTTTTCCAGGAAGGAAAAAAAAGACTAATTTGGAATGATGGGCCTGGAAAGCTTCAGCTTTTGTTGTTTTGATTCTGTGTGTGTGTGTGTGTGTGTGTGTGCATGTCAGTGTGCAGCTTCCTGTCAACGTTACTGCACTTCAACCTGTCATCCTATATTACTTCAATGGGACTTTGAAGGCCTGTCATAATGAGGCAAAACCCCAAGAAATTCTCTAAATAGCATGAAGGCTGTGCTGTGTGCACAGCGCATAAAATCTATGCTGATTGCTCGTGCAAAAGGGAGTAAAATAGGATAATGGCGGAATTGTTGCTTGTCAGATTCACATTTATATGTATCAGTTGATTTGATTCTATTTCTTTCCCCTAGTGGTATCTATGCAGTGTAGATAGTTATCTAATTCCTCATCTAGCCCAATACAATAGAGGTGAGGAGAATGTTTGGCTAGTGCCACTATAAAAATCAAATGACTATGTGTAATGTGAAAGGGGAGACAAATCACAGAGGATTTTCAGCCAAATCCGTGCCCCTCAGCTCTACAGAACATTTCAGCACCTTCCAGCTCATTGTTTTGGTTTTCCTGTGCACTCTGTTCTCATCATGCCTTGTTTCCTGACGCAGCCGGCAGCTGATTTCAGTGAAAACGTTGTGATAAAACCACTGTACACTGCCCAGCACCAAACAGCAGACAGACAGACACAAGACACAGACACAAGTGTTAATGACTGGAACATGGTAGCATTAATATCAGCTAAAAGGAGAGTGGCGACTTGGCACACATTCTTATGAATGCAATGTGTCTGCTGGATGTATAAATAGGAAACTATTTAGTTTATTTATCAAGGTGTTAATATGTCAGTATTGAGTGTGCAGCTTATTCTGCTGCCCCCAAATGGCTGACCCTTTAAGCACCAACATAGACAATCCAAATATGCATCCATGCCTGTAACAGCCTTCTTTCTTTCCTCCCTCAGGATGATAACTGGGGAGAAACCACCACGGCAGTGACAGGCACCTCAGAGTTGAGTATATCTCAGGAGGAAGTGGTTGGACTGGGGAAGGAAATACAGGACCGGACCCAAGGCTTCCGCCGCTATCTTCCCCTGGCTGTGGGCTCATGTGTGGGGCTGCTGGTGCTGGCCACGCCCCTGGTCTTCCTGCTTCTTCCGGCCGTCCTGTGGCCCGACAGACTGCAGGCTTGTGGCGCAGCCTGTGAGGGCCTCTTCCTCTCCATCTCCTTCAAGCTCCTCATACTCCTGGTGGCCGTTTGGGCCCTGTTTCTCCGACCGGGCCACGCCAGCCTGCCCAGAGTGTGTGTGTACCGTGCCTTCCTCATTACACTGACGCTCCTGCTCACCATGTCTTACTGGCTCTTCTATGGGGTCCGGATTCTTGATGCTCAGGTGGGTTTGATAGTGCGCTATGTGGCTTTAAGAAGAATAGAATTTGGCCTTTATTAACCTCACGAAATAGTATTTTATTCTGATGTATTCATACAGACACGTATATGATAGGAACATCTTACTTTGTACATTATTCAGATAAATATAACTTCTAGGTCCTTTTTGAGAGATGTTATAGTTTCAGCTCTTGGATTGTTTTTAAGGTGCCATTTCATGATTTATAATTGTGTTTTGTTTTGTTACGTATTTCTCGTGCTCTTATGCTATAAAATATGTTATCTGTATGCTTGTGTGTAGCTTGTCGCTGCTGTCTATCTTGCCCATGACTCTCTTGAAAATGAGATTACAGTCAAAGAAGAGGTTTTCGCCCAACAGCAGAGAACATTTCCAATAAACCTGTGATGTGGTCTGAGCAGGACGAGGACTACCATGGTATCGTCCAGTTTGCCGTGTCCCTCGTGGACTCCCAGCTGTTTGTCCACTACCTGGCCGTGGTGCTGCTGGAGCTTCGTCACTTCCAGCCCTGCTACAGCGTGTGCATTATGCGCTCCACTGATGGAGAGACGCGTTACTACAACATAGGACAGCTCAGGTATGAATGCTCACTCACTGTAATTATGTTTTACATACAGTTCCTAATGAAAAGGAGGACTGAAGAAGATAAATATAAGCGTAATATAGGACTTTTACAATTTCACATGTGAACATGACCTTTCTGTATAGTACACAGTGCGACGCACACACTGGCACTTGGTCACAGCCATTTCACTCTATCATGTTGAAGTATGTGTGTAATTGGAGGCTCATGTCCACAGGGAAGACATGCAAAGCCAGTAATTGAGTTACTCATCAGCCTCCTCGTCTGGTTCGCTCAAGGCGAGCTATTCTAGGAGTTTGGGGGGAGGGATGAGAAAGTGCCGGACACACACGCTCGTCCAATGGCTGTCTTAGTCTATTTTCTGTTCTGATCGAGTGTGCGACTACAACAGGAAAAAGAGACAACAGTGGTGATTAGATAAGGTCCTTGTGATGAGGTTAAAAACTTAATGAGTTTATGATTTACAGCCTTCTCCTTGGCATGATTTAGCATTGATTTGCAGAACCTGTACAGGTAGCAGAAACACAGGATCATACACGTTGTATAAATAGCTTCCAAGAACTCTACTGACTTTCCACAAAGTCTGTTTTCAGCCTTTTGTGGCTCCAGAGGGAGCAGCATGAAATCTGATAAATTGCCTCAAGTCACTTGAGTCAGCGTTGTAGCTGAAGATAAGAAAATAAAAAGTTCTGGGGGTGTGTAGTGAGCTCACCAGACCTCTGTCTGATCTCTGCTTGAGGCCAGCGGCTCGAGGCTACATTAGGCATTTCTAGCATAACGCACCGCAATCTCTGTCCACACTGTCTGCAGTCGAATTGCATTGTGGGTAATGTAGATGCCAGGTTTTGACAAAGGCGAAGAATGCTATAATAAAGACAACATCTGTGTTTCTTCTGCATCATGCATGCATCAAGAAACTGTTCTGACCGTCTAAAGACTCACTTTTTGGTGTCTATTATAAGTATATTATAAGCCATAATTTAAATATTATTTCTACTGTCTGAGTTGTCTCTGTCCATCTCTCTCTCATCGTCACACAGCATTCAGAGGGCTGCTCTGTCCATTTTGGAGTTCTACTACAGAGATTTTCCACTCCATAACCCAGCACTTCTCTCTGCCTCAAAGCACCGGGCTGCCAAACACCTGGCTGGGTTAAAGGTCTACAACGTAGACGGTTAGTGGCATCTGTCCCAATAAGACATATAAATATAAATATATTACATAACATTTCTGCTGTGGTCCCCTTGTTGGTGGTGGTGGTGGTTTTCCACTCCTGCTTTCTTGTTTGTGATGTTTTCTTTTCCATCTCCATGTCCTCCATGAGCAGCTTTTAAAAACAAACTGAGAACATACCTTTTGGACAGTAAGTACAGATTAAAGTCCTCAACATCACTCTACACAGCACTTTATCACAGGAAGCCTCTAATTTCACGGTAGAGCTCACTCCAGTTTTAGTGCATTCTGAAGCCTCCACTCCTGACGTAATGTATATACTGCATCTGCGGCAAGCACTCCAACTGTGGTACAATGCTCTTGATATATTGCCTCCCTGCTTCCACACACACACACACACACACACACACATATACGCACCGTGTAATGTCACACGTTGGATTCTTTTAAAAAGGGTCTGTCACTAGCCACCCATCAATACCCCATCTGCTGCACAACATTGTGGATGTGTGATGATCTATAGCAGGAGTGCAGTATGGGATATGGTGTCCTCCTCTGATCCACCCCAACCCCCTTCCATATCAAAGTGCAGCAGAAAGGCCTCCAGAGAGCTGTGGAATTTCATGCCTTAAATAATTCATCAGAGTAACGCTCATTCCTCACATACTTCCACATCTCTCCTTCCTCCCGCTCACCCTGTCTCGGCTCAATCCCCCCCCCCCTTTTCTTTATTTCATTTTTTGCTTGCTTCATCCACCACCCACCCCCCTCTCCCTTTTTCATACACAGTCATTCAAAGTCGCACGTCTCACAGCATGAATATGTAGGCCGGGAAGTTAAAGAGGCTGGTGTTTACCCATATTTTCACTGGAAAATATTTACAATGCTCCCTGTGCAAATGATCTGACCATATTCTTTCCACAGTACACGGTAGGTTTTCATCTGTGTTTCATTACTAGACTCAGTGTGTCTTTTTCACCTGCACACACATAAACACACATATGCAGATAAGATTATTAATGATTTATATCCTTACCTGACCTGCAGCATTACTCTCTATAACCTCCCCCAAACTGTTCTGATCTTCATGAATATGGACCAGGTCTGACTCCCCCATAATAAAACCCCAGGAACTCTAATGTACTGCTGTAAAAGCTCCATTATCTTTACTGGTTTGTTACACAAACCAGTAAATTCACAGATCAGACACAAACTATGGCCTTTGAAGTGTAAAGTGATGAATATTTAATCAACAGCCCAATAAAAAGGTTTCTGCATCAGACTTTCTGTGGATGCTTCCAGTGGAAATTTCCTTTTTCTTCCCAGTGCTAAAATTAACATCCTTGTGACTGAGACACATGATCTGGCAGGATGCCCCAGATAAGTTATGAAGATTAACATACACTCTTCTCAAACCTTTCTCAAAAGTCAGTGGAGTGTAAAGTGAACATAATACTGACCATAGAGGTTGACTCAAAGTTGCTTTGCTTCTCCAGAGATGTGTAAGATCTGAGCTCTCCTCCCATCTGACCTTTTCTGTCCATGATTGAGATTGAGATAAAGCCCATTAATCAGAGTACGGTGGGGGTCAGGGGCCTCTACCTCCATCTCAAACTGGTTTAACCAATTTGTCTTTGTCCTCTCCTTTTGGTGCAGCCCCGGGGAACACAGCAGGAGCACAGCCTGGTAATGGGAATCAGTCACGAGCCATGGTCACAGCTGCGGCCAAACGCAAAGACAGCGCCCACAATGAGCTATACTACGAAGAGGCCGACTACGAGAGAAGAGTCCGCAAACGTAGAGCCAGGTGAGACATGGGAACAAATGACAGCATGTCGGGGGGGAAGTTTACTGATCTAAAGATGCCTTCCGACGTGCACCCTGGTGCATTCTTGTTTCGCCTCCTTAAATGATTCAGAGTTTTATATGAACATTGAAAGACGTTTTTCTTGCTGTAGTCATTACTTTTGTTCACACTGGCCATTCTTAATGTGTTTTCAATGTACAGTAAGTAATGGGAGACAAAATCCACATTTTTTATTTGTGTTTGTGTATTCAAAAGTCTATCTGAAACTAATATGAGTGAGAAAGTGAGAAACAAGGTGAGCATCCACCAGATTCAAGGTAGAAAAATCCGTTTTGAAACCACTCACAGATGCAGTGTTGCTTTAGGGTCAGTATAGATTAAACACAAGCGTAGAGAGCAAACAGTAAGCTAACTGCTGTGCGTTTGTTTCTTCCTTGTCAGGCTGGTGGTGGCTGTGGAGGAGGCCTTCACACATGTCCGACGGATGAAAAAAGAGGATGAGCGCGCAACACCGTCTGACATTATGGATGTGCGTGAAGCAGCTCTGGCTATATTTCCCTCCATGGCCCGTGCCTTGCAGAAGTACCTCCGCACCACCAGAAGGCAGCACTGCCACAGCATGGAGAGCATCCAGAAGCACCTCGCTTTCTGCCTCGTCAATAACATGAGCCCTAAGGTGAGATTGGCTTTGATCCTCACATTAGATGACTGAATTGTAAAAGGAATAGATCTGTTGTTAATATTTCAAGCCTAAGAAATCAGCACTCACAGGACTGGAAGAAGAAGAACTATTACAACACTGGTCTTATTTTCACAGTTTAGGCTGGAATACACTCAAAATAGGCTTTAAACAGTGAACACTGTAATGCCTTTGGCTGTCTCTGTGTGTGCAGGCCTTCCTTGAGGCGTACCTGGCCCCTGGTCCGACCCTGCAGTACGGTCCTGAGCGCTGGATGGCCGACCAGTGGACTTTGGTCAGCGAGGCCTCAGTCACCAGCGGCCTAAAGGACGGGACAGAGTTCCTACTGAGGTGTCTTGACTTTAACTTAGCTGTGACGGTCAAGAGCATCCCTTACATCCGACTGACTGAGGAGTTCATCGACCCCAAGTCTCACAAGTTTATACTGCTGCTCCAATCAGAAACCTCAGTTTAACAGTGACACAGCGGGCCAGCGCTGCTGATCTGGACTTACAGGACTGTTACAATTATCCGACTGAATTTTTTCAAAAATGACTTTTTGTACTGTTTTTTGTACTTATGTTTATGTAATTTTTTCATATTTCGATTATCTTTGTGTCCTTGTCTTTGTCACTGGTGACATAAAAGACGAAAAACAGGAGGGAATATGCTTGGATTTTTGTCTGTCCTGACATTTGCAGAACACAGTTCAGGTATTCCTCTATGCACGACAGATGACCCTCACGAATTTTCTTCTTCCTTTAATTGCATGTGCCAGTGTGTGTCTGCGTGGGAAAGTTCATGAGTTAGGAGGAGTGTATGATTTAGGATGCAAAAGTGTGTGTGTGTGTGTTTTGAGTGCAGTTTATACCCAGATCTTTCTCAACTTGTCTCTTCTTTCTCCGTAGCGTTACTATAGTGACCAGGACATTTAATCTAACCTGAACCCTTTTCACCAAAACTGCTGTTTTTCAGTCATGGCAATGATTATTTAACTGTCCCGTATTACAGATGTATGTACAGTATTTATATTATCCCTCCAGACTTTTTATATCAAAATTGTGCATTGATTGAATGATTTTTTTAACCTTGTCAAATTTTTTTTTTTTACCTTGTCTGTCTGCGCTGTATTTGTGGAGATAACTGGACTGTAAATAGATGAAGACATGTTTGTAAATGTCAGACAAATCGCTGGAGTCGCTTTGACTGAATGCCACCCACAACACAGCTGAATATAGATGTTCTAGCCAGTAGACATATCTGACTGCTCATTATGTTTGTACAGTTAAGTGTGTGCAGTGTACACTGAACTTTTTGTAGGCTAGCAGAAAGATTAAATGTTTGGGTGGCTGTGAGGTTCATGTGGTTGACCTTTTTATATCTCAAACTATTCAAACTGTTGCCTTTGTGCCGTTTAATTTCAAAACATATACTCCCGATTTTCATCTTAATTCATTATAAAGATGTATTGGTACATTACGTATCTGCAAATCCTGTCAGCCAAGTGAAATATACTCAGCCGTGAACATAAGATAATGGATAATCTACAGGAATTCTTATATCTGCAGTGTCAAAAGATTTTGGACATTCTCCCCAAATCTCCCCAAATTATCACTTATCTCATGCTGACAAGTGTTTAAACAAGTGTTGAAAATGAATAATTTAGTGTAAATTAGCTCAATCCAGTGTCAGTATTTCTGCTGTCAGTATTTCCTCTCAGTGTCACACTACTGCCACCTATCTACAGGTCCTGGAGCAGGAACACCGTCCTGAGCAGCAATCAGACTCTTAATTTGTATGAATATTTGATCTGTATTTTTAAAACCTTTGTATTTTTATGAGGCCTGTTATGTTGTAAATTTATATTTACACAAGTGTTACTGTGGTCACTGACAGTGTAGTTCTGTTTAGGCTTTTAGAGTGTTGATGGTTGTAGTTTTTGACTGCACATGTGCCTCAGTTATACATGCTTAGGATGTGCTCGGCATACGTGTGCAGTGTTCGAACGTGTGTGTGTGTGTGTGTGTGCGCGCGCGCATGAGAGAGTGAGAGAGAGAGAATGGGAACACTATGAAGAAAAGAGATTGCTTTCCCAAGTCCCCAGTTGTCTTCTTTTATACAGCAGAACATGTAAAATCCCAGCGGCTGTGTCAAAGTCACAAAATAAATATTTGTATTGGCAATTGTAAGGCATCTGATTATTGTTGTATTTTTTAACAAAATCATGATTAATTGAAGGGGGTCACTTCGTATCTTTTATTCAACATTTAGTTGCCTTTGCAGTAGAAGTTTCACTGTTTGTAGGTAAAATAGAAATATATTAACTCAATGAATTTTAGTTGATGAAGGTTTGATCAATAGTGTGAAGAATTTTATGGTTATTTAACAGTCACAGTTTATAATACAGACTTTCTGTAGTGCAAGAACTTTGTAATGAGTAGTTTCCCTCTTTAAAAACTACTAATCAGCTACATTTTAAAGCAGTTTGTTTTTCTAAAACTGGGATGCTGATATTTGTTATTACATTCTGATGAAGAGTTAACCACAGTACAGTACAGACACACAGTTATATATTGGTTAAACAGAGGTGGGAAATGCTCATTTCCTTTAATTTATTTTATATATTTTACCTTCTTTAGAACTGTCAAATTGTCATGATTTTATGATACAGCCAACGATTAACCTTAACATTAACCTTTTGGAATAAGATGAGTTTAGGAGTTTAGTGTGTTAGTGTTTAGGACCAGACATGCATTAAAATGAGTATTAATAGTTCTTACACTTCCCCTTATGTTGAACCCAGGCAAGGTTGGGCTTAATAAAATCAATCTACATCCCTTGCATTTTATTCTAGATAAAGTGCGTTTTTATTAACATCAGTTGTTTTTTCTGCTGATGTGACTTTTTGACAGATATAAATCAATATAGATCATTTTTACCAAATGATTTAGGCCTTTTCTTTCCAAAGCTGCATGGCCACAGTCCAACTTCCTTATTTTGTTTACAAAACTAACATCAAATATAACAACCACAGAGCACCCGACAACAAAGAATATTAATATGATGAGAAAAAAATCTTGCCTAATACATTTAGGTCTGTGTTATTGCGTATGTTAAGTTCCTGCCCTGTGGTTGTCTGTTGTGTTTTCTCTTGTTGTGTGCAGAGGGAGACGAGGAGAGGAGAGGAGAGGGCAACGAGTCACAAAAGAAAACAGAAAGCAACAAAGCAAAGTGAGAGTGCAGGAATGCAAGAGAGGAAGAGAAACATGGAATTAGCATTCTAATGAGCTTTCCATCCAATAATGACACTATCTCCCTGTGCAGCTGCTGCCTGCCCAATTAATCCAGGTAAGGAACAAACCTGATGGAGAAATAGGAAGTAGTGAGAGATGAAAGAAGAGATTAGAGTTTCACTATAGAAAATGGAGACTGTCAGCATGTGGTTTTACAATTTCTAGGCTGCAAACCCCCCAGGCAGAAAGTGTATCTTTTCTAGGTAAACCAAACATAAAATCTTAGGTTCTATTACCAGAAAGGAGGATGGCGAATAAAAGCAAAGTGAAATGGAAACACACATTTACCACGTAGTTTGGTTTATTGACACTGAGGACAATGAGCCACAACATATGTAAATGAGCAGATTATAAGAAATTACTTTTTGAAAGTGCTGCTCAGTGGTGGAAGACGTTCTCAGATACTTTACTTTGAGGGAAATTGCCAATACAACGATTTACATACTCCATTACGAGTAAAAGTCCTGCATTCAACATTTTACTTCAGTAAAACTACACAAGTATTGTCAGAAAGATGTAGAAGTATAAAAGTAAAACTACTTTTTCTGACAAATATGGTGTACAGGGGTTGTGAGATGATTAATGAAATATGAGAGAAGAAAAAAATAGTTTGGTTACAATGTTTTTTATTCATATTTTGGATCTAAAATCACATTGAGCTCCAGCTAGGCATAGTTTTTGTAGACATCACAAGCCAAAAAGGTTTGGAGCGTTTTTTGTGCTATTTTGTGATTTCCTCATCTTATTTTTTTTTTTTTATCTTAATCTGAAAAGTAACCAGTACTTATATGTAGTGGAGTGTAGAGTGGTAGAAGTAGAATGTAGAATAAAATTGTAAAACTCAAATACATTAAATTATATTAAATTATATTCAGGCTAGTGGGGCTTAACCATTGTGGTGTGCGTGCGTATGTGTGTGTGTGTGTGTGTGTGTGTGTGTGTGTTAGAGAGAGAGACAGAGAGAGAGAGAGATTTTCCCAAAACCCATTCCAGGTGTATTTACAAATAAATGACAATTAAGCATATTAAATAGACTTATTGTTATCAGCAGGAACATGTTCAGTACAGATTTGGAATTTGGAAAGTTGCATTTACCTCTGAAATGTAGTGTAGTAGAAGTAAACAGTTGAATAACATGGCAATACTTCAATACAGTACAAGTACCTCAAAATTATACTTGTGTACAGTATTAAAGTAACTATACTTAGCTACATTCCACTGTTGTTGCTCATTTTCTAAATCCCAAAGCCCATTCCAGGTGTATTTACATTGTCAAAAATGACAATCATAGATATTAGACTTATTATTATCAGCAGGAACATATTCAGCACAAATTTGGAATTATTTCTTGGTGAAAAGTTGTTTTACTGTACAGTACTGTGTCTGAAATCCATCATTCACTATTCTCAGGCTATGGATTACTACTCATCATCATCATCATCATCATCATCATCATCCTCATCCTCATCCTCATCATCATTGTTATCATCATCATCATCCTCTTCGTCATCATCTTCATCGTCGTCTTCATCATCATCATCATCTTCATCGTCGTCTTCATCATCATCATCGTCATCATCATCATCATCATCATCATCATCATCCTCAGTGTTGACCTTGCCAGCGAGCACATCCTCGATCCAGTCCTCCAGCTCCTGGGGGGTTGGCAGATCCTCCTCATCGTCCATCTCCATCCACACGCTGTCGGCCTGCTCACCAACACACACACACACAGGGAGGTCAAAAAAAGTCTAGAGAAACTAAATACAACATGCACATCACGTCACACAGGCGTCAGGTCGTCAGGGACTTACATCTGTAACATTGACAACTCCAATCTGTGGTCTGAACAGGTCCACCTTAAAGGTCTTCTCCCAGTAGGGGATCAGCTGAGGGGGGTCAGCAAAACAGAGATCACATTAGACCTGCAGCTCAACATCTTCCCACACATTGCCTTTAGTTGTTTTTTTGTTGTTGTCGTTTTTTTAAGGTATTATTTGATGTATATTTTGATGTATTATGTCTCACCAGAGGAAAGTCATCAGGATCAATCCAGATGATGCTGAGGTCAGGGAGGTGGGTGTTATCTCGGGCCACCTCCTTCAGGATCTCCAAGAACTCATAACCATCTGGAACCAATTTTCACACATCAACTCATACAAAACTGTACTGTGTTACTATATAAGACCATAAGGAGAGAGTACATTACAGACGATTCAAAATATCGTTTGACATTTTGTCAAATACACTTATTATTATTCTCCAACAACAAATAGTGGTATATTGTGTAATATGCTCTTACCGGGGTCCTCCTCCTCTGCAAAAGCCACAATGTGGATGCCCTCAATGTCATCCTCCTTAGAAGAAGAAGACGAACATAATTGTCAGGTTCCTCATCTCGGGAAACTTTCTGGGATGTTAAGCTGTTAATATTGTCTGTAGCCAATCAACACTCACCCAGGTCTCAAACATATCCTCTGCACGTAGTTTTCGCAGAGTTGGTCTGAAACAATATTGAATGTTACACTATAACTTTAATTCATAACTTTATTTTGATACATATGCCTAAATAAATACAGAATTATAGGACACCAACACATGATATACAATAACTAAAAATGTATCTTTTTAAGAGTGGCTAAGAAGTTGGTTAAATGCACATTTGTTGCAGTGTTGAGTTCACCGATGCTCTTTGTTTACCGTCTGTGTTCAGTTATGAATTCCACCAGATCCTCCTCAGAGTAAGGCTTGCCTGGGACAGTGACTGGCTCCTCCATGAAGGGCTCATAGAAATCCACCTCGTTCAACTTCAGAGTCAGCTCCTTGGCCACCTGAAGCAACAAAAACAGGTTACTGGAGAATAATGATGTGTCTATTTATGTGTTCGTTTGTTACTTACAGATTTCTCAAATGTGGCAAAGAACTTAATGTAGGGCTGGAACTGCTCTGCAGCTTCTTTAAATGCTTCATAGTCTGAGGATGGAAAGGGACAGGGAGATTGTATTATGCCGTAAACAACAGAGTTTTGTTGTGCTCTTGTTTTCCTGATCACACATCTGTTTGTGTTTTCCTTGGCTGTTGTAGACATGACATTTGCACATCAGGGAGCGGAAATAGCTGAACTTTGACCTCTGCTTAATGCTCCCACAGTTGGGATGTGGCTGCAGCTCATCACAATAAGTAAACCACTCTAGACTCAGTTCTTCCACAGCATGAGAGATGGGATGAGGCAGTGGCAGCTGTGTGTGCAGCAGTGGTATAAATGGATCTGTAAATCCATGGAGATGAGGGGGTTAAAATGCACTCATGTTATAATGAAGGCCATGAGCCACAGACAGCCCATCACAGACCCATCTAAGAAGGTACTGAGCTGTTTCCAGGCAGCTATATAAAAAAAAAAACACTCACGATCAGAGTCCTCGCTCTTGAAGTAACCAATGAGGCGGATGTCTTCCTCCATTCTGTCAAAGGCTCTCAGCTCCAAAGAATTTCCTATCACCTCCACCGGCTCCTCCAACAGCTAGAGACAGACGGGACGAGACAGGAGTACTGGGGAAAGTTTGTGACTTTGGCAAGAGTGGTGTTGATTAGCGTAGGCAGCTGGGAATCTGCCCTTAAATAAGGCTTCTCTACTCACGTCCAACAAAAATTCCACAAGGGTATTAGCAGAGAGCAAGCCGTCAAACTCAATCACCCGATCAGCCTTAAAAACATACACGCTGCCTTCCTCCTCCAGGCCTGTGATTGAGGGAAATTACATTATGAATAAATACATTCAAAGACCACTCCTTAAATTATTTGACTCTTGACTGAATCTGTGATTGATGGTATTCATCTTTCAGGGTTTGCATATAAATGAAGCTAAAGAAAGGTTACAATGCTTTCATGCACTCACCTAGTTTCTTCGCCACCTTTGCATCTTTGTGGGAGTCGACCATTCCAAACCCAATGTCTTTCTCCTCCATAACCTGTGCTGCAAGCTTTAGCATAAAAACATGACGGATTCATTTGTAAGATGTAAAGAAACATTTATTTATTTTGGGATCGGAAGTAAATCCCAGTTCAGTTAAAATACTCACTGTGACCAAAAAACGAGAGCTTAACTACAGTGTTGAGTGAGGTCTTGAGGAAAAAAATATTAACACCAAAGTTGGCAATATGGCAGAGAAGCTGCCCAGGAGTCACAGAGACACAGTTATATAATCACCTAGACTGCTTTGGTCTAAATATAACCATAATAAGTAACCATAACCATATAAGTAAGAATATATGTAATTGTTCTGGCAATTGTTCTGTGAAGTACAGTAAAATTATCCTCACATATTATCCTTAATGCACAGAGAAATGCTCCAGATGATAAATAATAACTTAAATATAAAAATAAATAAAGTTAAAGGTATCCTGCAGACGCTTGACCACTTGTAGCGATATGCAGTAAAGGTCTACACAGGTGCATCACTGTTATGTTTGTATCGTGTACATGCGTAAATGTGAGCATGTGAGCATATACTTCCATTGATTTCACACTATTCCACTAATCCACTGTTGGTGGCAAATGCAGAAATGCACCAACACTTGTAGCAGAGAAGAAAAATGCTAGCAAACAAATGTTATTGTGAAGGAGGTGTATTACTACTTCTTATATTACTACTATTAATAGTAATCTCCTCACTTTGCACCAGCAGTCACAGGCATACAGTAGACTATGATCAGCTTTAACAAGTTGAACTTTGTGCATGGTCACTGTACATAAGTGTCTGACTCTATAGCAGCATGGCCCACCTGTGCTGTGTAAAATAAGTGAAGCTAATATCAGGGCTGCAGGACTGGGCTCAGATTACCTTCAACAGATCAGAGAGCAGCTCGCCGTCAGCCATGTGTAACATGAGACAGGGCACAGTGCACACTGTTTCCTACCGTATGTGATTCAAAGAGAGAGATTCATTTCATCTATTGATTAGACGTGTATCCAGCTGCTTAGTGCAGAGCTACCGTAGAGGAGGAGGTAGCTGGGCCCTTCACACTTTATTCTGTTGTGCTTTTTAACAATATGTTCAAAGACATGACACACACAAGCTCTTGGCCTATTTCTGCAGCAGACGAAAGTCACGGGGAAAATTATCCTGATATATTTCTAAGGGGCAGAAGCACACATTGAAGTAAGCTGAGAAAGACAACCTCAAGTAACAGCTCTGCATCTCACTGGAGTTACAGAGTACATACAGATACACACTGACCTTGAAGAAACTCTGGACTTTGATATCTCACAGCTGGCTCTCTGATAATTGGAGCACTAATGGGGAGTTTTTATGCTCTAAATCTTTTATAAGAATCTAGTTTAAATTCATCCCTGCTCTTCCCCCTTTGTCCCGTTCCTTTATTTTGATCCTGCACCTCTTCTCTACCTGCTCCCTGCTTTGCTTCCCTCTGTTTAATACTTTACCTCCAGCACCAGCTCAGTCATCTGATGTTGTTTTTGCAGCTCCTTGCTGTCTGGTATGGGTCCGTGGTAGAACAGACATAGCATGCTGTGCGTCTTCAAGGCTTTTTTGTAGTTCTTCTCATTGATATCTAGAACGCGGTCTTTCCCGTCATACTGCGGGAACTCCAGGCCCTTCTCAGCCGGGGCCAGAGGCACGAGGCTGAAGCACGGGAGAAGGAACAACCACAGGGAGAGCATGGTCCAGAGCTACCACACACCCCCAAAAGTCAGAGTTTGGTTTCAGTCACAGTATAAAAGTGTACAATTAAAAAGGCCACCTGAGCCCCGTGAAAGGGTAGGGAAATGTAAGAAGTGCTGCAGAAAGTTTTAGAGGTAAAAGTTGGTCCTTCAGTGGTAGTTTTCAGGCATCCCAAGCTGTGCAAAGAAATCCAAATTCTACAGGCATCTTCTGGGCCTAGCAACTCTTTCTCTCACTGCAATCACTCCTTCATGCCTTCTCTGCAGACACAAAGGCAAAAGAGGAGTGCTTTCGGGCCTGTGAGGTACTGGGGGGGTGGATACCATACATAGCAGCACTACTCTCCCCCTGAACATGCAGGACAGGCCCATTTTTAGGAGACCAGTTGTTTGAATGCTAAAAATAAATCTGCCAGTGAGAAAGAAAGATAGCGGAGGACAGAGGTGGGGGGGTGTTTAATTGTGAGCACAGTTCTTGCACTGTGTGATGCCTCTTTGAGGAAGTCAGTGATGTGGGAGGACAGAGTTGAGGCCCAGAGATTTGGGGGTTCAGTTATTTTGAGGTTTAAGTCTGTGAGGACCAAATACATAGTGTGTGTGTGGTTTGCTGCTAGAGCAGATAATGGTGGTGTATTTTGGGTGGCAGCTCATGATGCCAACAGGTGTGTGAAGGGCAACTTAAATAATCTGCATGTAGTGGTTGTTCTGCATGAGTTTTGCATGTTCAATGTGCTATCTGGGCATGAACTAAATATAGTCATCTACATATAACAGCATTTGGTTAGCTGTTTTAAAAAATTTTAATAATTGATTCTCCATTTCCTAACAATTTTACTTTCTTTATTCTTCCTCCTCACAAACCCACATATTGCCTCAAAGATATTCATTCTTAAACTGTATATTTAATCTTCACATACACCATTATTACACAAATGTATTAAGTACGTTTGTTCTGTAGCTGCTTTTGATGGAGCTTCTTCTGCCCTCTGCAGGTAGAAACCATGTACGACCTGCTGAGTCATGACAGATAAACCATTCCTAAGGGTTTAAGATCCTGGTGTAATAACTTCTCATCCAGACAAACTTTTGTTTAGTCATTGGGGAATACGTGGGAAAATATTGTATAGCTCAGTTTTTTGGAAAACAATATAACATTATAGTTTTGCAAAAGAACACACACACACAAGTAGGATTATAATTAGTGTATGGCTGATCTTTAGTTTATTGTTATTTATTGTCAATAGCCAGTTTTCACAGCAGACATGCAGTGTATGGTCACAGGAGGAAAAGCACAGGTGGTACTACCAGCATGAGCAACATTCACGACAAAGAGAAAAGATACTGAGAGGAAATCTGTTGTGGTTATGCTGCTCCTGCTACTAATGATGATGCTGTGACTTTAGTGTCTATGCTTGCATTATCTAGCCGCAAAGTTAGTATAATTCTGTTGTATCTGAGCAGTCCAGTCCTCCTTGATGTATTGGTGATAGGGGTCGTTAGAGTGCTCTCTCCTCTTGGATTTGACTGTGCTCACCAGCATGGCCACAATAATGAAGGCCAGCATGCCAATCATCACCGCCAGATACCAGATGACATTCTTGAAGTTCTCCTCAGCCATGGTCTTGTCCAAAGCATTGGCTGCAGCTGTCACATTGTGCCTCCACTTGTCCAGGTAATGACCCAAAGCGCTGGTCAGGGACTTCTCCAGGTGAAGGGTAAAGTTGGACCAATCAGATGCACTCATCTAGTTGGAAGGGAAACAAAGGTTGATTTTCTGTTATATGTATAAAGTAGGTAAATTCTGCTTCTGCTACAAATTCTATACAGTCACTTGAGCGCACTCTATCCAAACTCTGTTAATAGAACTATAAAACTTAAACTTGTGCAACCTCAGTTCCACTGCAAGCATAAGAGAATAAGAAATATTTCAGAAAACTTGGTTTCACATTGTAAATAGTTTAGTTTAAGTTAGAAAAAAAACATTCTTAGGTGTTATTTATTCAGACACTTACAGCTAATCTGCTTCATCAGGACTGAGTGGGTGTGGTTTGATCAGATATGATTGACATTGGCCTTGAAACATCAGCAAAGTAACTCACAGCTGTTGTTTGATTGGAGCATGGGGGGTATGTCCCACCCACTTCAATCCAGTGAGAAAAGCGCAGACACAATTTATAGAAAGAAATCTCTCAAGTGACATAACAAAACTGTTTCACACTACGACCCTATCACTTACAGTAAGAAGTTGATTGAGAAAACACTGTAGGTTGCAGGGCCTTTAAACTCTGTTGTGTAATTTAGTGACTTCAGCAAACAAACTGTGCTAAAAAAAAAATAATAATATTGATTTGAATGCCATTAAAACATCAGCTATAAGAGAAATGAGTTTTATAGCACCATACAACAAGTAATAGAGCTCTAAACAAATCATCATTGACCTTTAACTGCTTCAGAGTAATTTTATCCACTGACTTACCTTCATTCAAATGTATTTTTCATCTTTTATATGTGTACCAACCTTTCGCCAGGTTTTTGAAGGCCCCCGTCATAAAATTGGTCAGGAGATCAAGACACCTTGGTGTGAGAAACAGAACAAAAGAAAGAGGCACTGACAGCTCACAGCTCCTTAGAATAAGAAGCAGTCATTGGCTCATTGCTGCACAATCAACTACAGCTCATACTTTGTTTACTTTTTTAATCTTTTCCGTTTGGCTTAACATTGAGTTTGTGCGTGTGGCTGAGAGGAAAAGATAGTGGAGCATGACCTTGAAAATATTAGTCATACTAAATGATTTTTTGAAAGAAAGAAGGGTGGTGGGAGTCATTATAAACTGCTACAAAAACACAAATCCAATAATATAATAAATAAATAATAGCAACGAATATGGGTCACAAATGCTTAAATATCAACCTCACCCTTAAGCATGGCTGACTGGTGTGTTTTTCCCCCTGTAATTCCTAATCTGTCCACACAGCGGGAGTACCATACAAGGAAGCATTGTTTATCACTCTGTGGCAGTTTTAGCGTAGCTCCCACTAGGTGGAAGTAAAGTGCAGCATATTTTGGAGGCAAACACACGCGCAGTTGCATTTCTCTAGTGAAATATGCCAATGTCTAAATGTGTGATGTTTGGCTAAGTAAGGAGATGGAAATAAGGTCTTCTTTTAAGGTAAAATTAGGTATCAGTGTCAGCCACAAAGCAGCGCCCCCAAGTCATCAGAGATCATCGTCTTGCTCAAGGACACTTCAGCATGGTGTCTGTTTGCTGACAAGAATGCTTGACACTGGATCCTGTGTTTGAAGGGGGCGGCATTTCTCCCCCCCCCCTAGAGCCACACTGCTGGAGCAGATGACTCCCACTGCCTCTGATCATTCCCAGATCATTTATGTTTTCCTATGCAGTGCCAGCGGGTGGATGCTATGCGGACTCTCTGCTCCGTAAAGTGAAACAAGAGAAAAATGGAACAGTGTGTGCAAAAGAGCACAAACACAAAGAAACAGACACACAGGGACATACATACACACACACACACACAGAAAAGTGGATCTGAAAATGGGCTTGTAAAATTCCACCACTTAAAGGAGTGGAAGAACGAGTTGATAACATTAACAGCAAGACCCTAATCTGATGTTTTGCAAATTTGGAAACTGTTCTATGCAAAAGGGATTTATCAAATAAAGACAGGCATGTTGCCTAAATTGCACATGCCTGATGCAAATCCAAAGAGTTACATGCACAAATATCATGATGTACAATTATTTTGTGCTATAAAATATTGTTATATAGATGTTTCCAAACCACCACATTGTCATACGCCTGAGGATTTGCTTCCCCTGTTTCTTTAAATCTGTGGTTAGTTTCCAGCATCTGCACATAATGTGTCTCAGTAATCTGATGTGTCTCAACTTAATATGTTTCTTTAACAGATCGGGAATTTTTCTGTTGGCGCAGAGTGATGAAACCGCATTACAACACAATGTGTGTTGAAATGAACTGACACCAGGGGACCAGAACATTTTATGCTTTTCACAATAGAATGGATACTGCATCAATCTAAACAGCTCTGTTGTTCTTTCCACATGATGTATGAATTAAAATTGTGCAAAGATTTGCACTCAGTGTAACATTCTTTCATGTTGAGGTTTAAAAATTTCTGCTTCAAAGTATTATTTTGTTCCATTTGTATCTTGTAAAAGACCCTTTGGTTCAAGTAAGTGGTCACATGGTATGACCACTGAAAGGAATTTTTCCCAACCTAAGTTACAACTTACAAATCCTTTGTATAGGGTACCTAAGTATGTTACAGAACAACGCTTTAAAGCTGAAATACTTTTAGCCACAACATACAAGAAAGTTGCATTAAATGCATGTTTACTTTTATACAACTGTGGTACCCAGTGTTCTGTTTACATTACACTGCTTCAGAGGGCTGTCCACTGGAAACTTTCATTTGCATATTCAGCATTAGATAAGGAGCAGAATTTACAATACTGGTATGTGATCAAGAAAAATGAGCCAAAAAGGCCCATCTGATACAAATACTTGATTAATTTGTTGTGAAGTGCAGATCCCCTTGCAGCTTGTACACAAGGGAAGGACAGCAAAGCTGTTTCTGAAATAACCGAAGGCCGTCTGACATCATCATCACAAGCTTGGCTGGATTAAACATCAGGGGTTTGAGATGGACCAGAGCAGCGATAAAGACCCAAAGGCAAGACTGACATATGCAAAAGAGATTGTGGTGCTACAGGAGCCAGAGAAACATAAACCCACTGGCTGCCAGGCTTGAATGTTACATAAACTCTGAATTTCAGGTTCACATACACTGACACCATATAATGTCTACTTATTTATGCACACATGGGCAGCAACGCACACATACAAAAGCGTGTTATGTTATCTCACATCTCACGTCTAAGTTGAGTGTGCTGGTGTGCTTGTGGGCATTGGGGTTACATCATTCATTAAGTGTGTCAACAAGTGTTTAGTGAGTCACAGCAGTCAGCACAAATGATTACATAAACCATTAAGAATAAAAGGATGGTTGATTGGCCAACACCTTTTCATGATTTAATTTGTTTTTTGCAAAAAGGTGGATCACGCATGACACACTTGCAGCAGCAGCACTGAGACTATTCAAAGCTCAGTTTGATAACTGAGATGACTGACTGCAGCAAGCGTGCTGATGTGTTAAAAACAATAATCTAATACAGCTACAGCGTAGCATCAGTGTACAAACATTAGGCTACAGTCAAGTCTCAAAGATTTTTTTTTTATTATTTGGCATCAAATATTTAGAAAGTTTTATCCTTTCAAAGCTAATATTTGATGTTAGTCATAGTACCCGCTACTATGATAACACTGCTATTTATCATGTGGGGTTAAAACCGTGTTTCTGTAATACATAATCATGGCACATTATGAAGTTTAGGTTCTGAGAAGTTATGAGAAGTTTCTATCTCCCTCTTTACTGTACTCCAACCATTTCCATACACCTTCACCTATTCTCTGGAGCCGTGGCAGTGAGCTCATAGTCCAATGCTACTGATGGACCATGTGACAAGTATGATAAGGATTGTTTTTCACAGCATACTTTATGACTTTCAGCAATGAGATCTGATGAAAAGGTTTGCTTCACATATCTAAGCTGTTATTTTTCGTGTTGCTGTTGTCACTGTTTAGTTTGACCCAGAAAGACGGGAAAAGGCCGCTGGTGTATGCTTCATTGATTCTCATTCATTATGTCACGGCCCTAGACACTATTCTTCCCGCTGTTTTTACTAAGGGAGGTAAATATTTCCTTTTGCCATTGAAGCCCTATTCCATGGATTAATGCCAGAATTCCAGGCATGCCGCCAAAGTTTAGTTGAGGCTGTGCATGGGGAATGACAGGAATGCATTGACTATGTGTTTACCGTATATCTGAAAGGTCATCCCACATTCCCTACGTGGCTCGTCCCAACAGGAATGACTAACAGGGCCATTTTTTGTTTGAAATGGCTATATAGCAAAAAAAAAAAAACATAAAAAATAATTTGCTGTGATGGGAGAACAACCAAAAGAAAACTGATTTATGTGTATTTACTTTTATATTTGTTATATCCTTTGTTTCTGTCTCCTCTGTTGCTGTTACAGGTGAATTTCCTCGATGTGGGATAAATAAAGTCTCTCTTATCTTATCTTATCTTGTTACAACTCACTAATGGTTTTCTTATAACGCAAAGTGCTGAGGTCCTGGAGAGTTTGTGCAGCTGATAACATCCGCTGCACTTCCATTAGATCTTCATGAGAATACAGAGCAATGCAAAGACTCCAGCAAGAGAACTCACTAACTAGCTTCTATAGCCTTTTCTCTTGCATTCTTTTCACTCATTGACTCAGCTGAGTGCTGTTGTTGTTCAGCTCTGCATCAATGTTGCTGTATGAATATTTTGTCAAGGAATTCCACTGATGAAACCAAAGCAATTTGTAGACTTAGACTTTTCTTTATTGATCCCCCATAGGGGGAAATTTACATGTTACAGCAGCAACAATAGAAAAAAGAGAGAGTAAAGAAAACAAGTAGCCAAAAGTTCTTATTCAGCCTGAAATGCAACAATTCTTTAAACTCTGTTAATTCTGCTAATTGTTCACTGTATGCTGGTATTGTTTAGCGTTTATTTGCCAACTGGTTGCACTTTTTACATTAGTCTTTTTATATTGTTTTCAATGTCAGAGTGCCATTGTCTTGTCTTGTCATTAACTGTTACTGTTCTTGATATGATGTGACTCAGACAGAAATCTTGTTCACAGTGAGATAATATATTCAAGTATTATTTATCTAACGTTTCGTCACTTGTTTATTCACATTATTTCAATGAAATAGCCACAAGTAGCATTTGCTAACTTAGCATTAGATGTGCTGAATACCCATACAGCCATTCTACCTAACATTATGCAGCCAGTTCAATCATGAAAATATGCTGTGTAGCAGAGGGAAATGCTGTATTATTGTGGATGATTTTAATTCTGTGACTTCTTCTCACTCTGCGCATCATCTTGGTGTTTCCTTGGAAGTTAATGCAACTAGAGGGGATAAAGGGGATATGGCCCCACTGAGAGGCAACCAGAATGAAACATGACATTACTCTGAATAAAATTGGAAACATTTGAGAAAATGTAAGTACACAACTCAACAAAATATAACATAGGTCTAGTAATTTCTATACTTTTTAATGTTGAAATGTTAATATTATGAATTTACAAGATTTAAATGGTCAGGGGGAAGTTTTTACTTCGTACGTACAATTTCTACGAGGTTGTGGGTGAGTTACTGTCTGAAAGTAGTGCATTGCTACTGTAACCTGTAACCATGAAACAAATACACAAGTGAATATGATAAACATTAAGAAAAGACATGTTACAAATACCAAAACATGAATAAAGTGAAAGAACAAACATTTGTAAAATGTATATACCTGAGCCTTGTATGAACCTGAGCCTCTACCTCATCTCCACAGATAATCCACCCACCATAGGTAACATTTAGTTTTAAACACACACCAGGAAATGCAGCTACCTCTGTGTTACCTGTGATAAATATAAATAGAATCTAAGATATAATAAAATGTAGGAATATAATAGAAAAGAAAATATAATACTGTGAGTAACAGTAAAATGTATAAGCTATAATGTCAACAGATGATGCTGCAGTACCGTCTGCCAGACAGCAACAGGCAGGACAGTTTTGTGGCTGGGCTGATTGGTGATGTGTGGGCCTCCGTCCTGCACCGGTGGGTGTAGAGGTGCTCCCCAGATGGCAGCTTCATCCTGGTGATGTTGAGTCCTGCTGAGCTGTTTTCACCACCATCTTTTGACAGTGCTGTCCCCAGTTAATTGGCAGGCAATAAGTTCGGGCTTGGCATATCTGTTTTCTTGCCAAGAGTTAGATGACACTATCCTGGCATGACATGGAATGACACGTAGCGTGGAGCTAAAGCCAAAAGGTAATAAGGTTATCATAGTTCCTGGAAGTTACAGCACTTGGCTGCAGTATACAAAAATACTTTCAGCAGAACAAATGTCTTGTCTTTTTGACATTTCTACTGTGCATGAACTAAACAAATATGATATAAGTAGGAAACTTAACTTTACGGTCAAGAGTACAGACTGCAGCATTCATAAATGTCCCAGGAGGGCAGCGACAGGTAAATAAACTACTGTAATGATGTTTAATACATTTTTTTTAAGGATAAAGACTATTACAATAGGCCTTTTTTAGGCAGACATTTCATTTAGTAAAGGGAGATAAACGACAGGTGCTACGAATACCATTAACGTTTCATTAAAAAAGCCTATCAATGTGTGCATAACTAACTACCTACAGTAACCAGAGCCTGTATACCATTACCTAAATAATGTTAATGTAGCTCATAGTTATCTGTAAAAGTGTTACTTTACTTAGCTGCTCATCACTGCTATTTCTTATTGTTGCAAGTATTGGTGGTATTAATATGTTTGAATGTTGAATCGCACCTTAACACTTTTCATATCCTGACTTGATCTTCTCCAGCAGTCCGAAATCTATCTATTTTAACCATCCTACCATCTATAGTCTGAACCATTTGATTAGTAGAACATGGAGGCGGTAGACAGTCAGGAAGTCCTGCCTTATGGTGTTTCAGTGTGGAAAGTCCTGCTCTGTATGCCTTTAAATCTCTTCAAATCTCATATCATCCTCAAGAGGATTCATCCGACACTGATATGTTGTTATGCTAGAGACAGTTGAGATTTTTATATATTGCAAGAAATGTAACCCCTATGTCTGTGAATATGACTTGCGTAATATTTGGACAGGTAGATCAGATTTGAAAACCTGCATGAAAACTAACTACACAGCACATTATTACAGTTACATAACGTGACTACATTTTAGATTAATACACATAGCTATACAGGCTGTAATGCACACAGCCTAATTAATCCCATCTAATAATATCATCATTCCAATGCTGTGACGCATTTGTATCACTGTCAGACTATTGTTGACTATTGTTTTCACTGTCTGAAATAGACAATGAACAAAGCACGGCCGGGATGCCAGTACTTTTCCACAATATCATTAGTTTCCTCTTGAAAAACAGGGAGGGTAAGAGTCCAGTGGCGACTGATAGAAGACACAGCTAAGTGTGTAAGAGATATGGACTGAGAAAGAGGTCAGGGGCAGCAAACACTGTTAAGCTGTGGTCGCCATTAAAGTGATTGAAATCATCACACATTCATTTATACTAGTAGTTAAAATGAACATTTAATAGAATATTAGCAAAACAGTGTTCAACACAGGAAACAGCTAACATTCACAGACTGTATAACAGTATAACCAGTATAGGAGTTGGGTGGTGAAAAGGGCTGGCGGAGATTTGGTCCCAACAGTCAGCAGCTCTTTCATCTGACTGATTAACTCCAAGATGGAAGAGAAAAGGGAGAGGGTGACAATAGAGGAGGGAGGACTGGATGGAGATGAAGAAAGTGAATCCTCACAGGTGGTAAAAGGAAAAAACTGGGAGTGCAGCACTGGGTTGAGAAAAATGGCGGAAGAGATAGTAGGAAAAACCAGGTGCTCTTCAAGAATGGGGCCAAAAGTAGGATAGAAATAAAAAACTATGACTGTCCAGCTTAGTTTGAGTGTAAGTCCATGATATAGAATGGCAGTAACGTATTACACCCCATTGAAGACTGTGGTTCAGCCATTAATTAAAAATGGATTTTTAATATTCACCATCAGAATGCCTTGGATTTCTAATTGATTACTATACTTAATACATTTCCACCTACATTAAGCTAGACAGTAATAGTTTTAGTTTATCCTCACAGGTGGTAGTTGGCATGTGGGGTTGAGACTCTCTCTCTTGATGTCCCCCATGTTTTAAACTCTCACCAGACGTGGGCTGAGATGGTGTCTCTTTCAAGGTTTCTGGTGTCCTGAGTTATTTCTTGAAGTTGTTTTATCTCCTCTTGTCTCTTGTCCTTGAAAGAGGAAGCAGATGGGTAACGCAGGGACTAAAATATGTTTGAGTTGAACAAAGTTACTCTAGATTACAAATTCCATCTGCTTTAAAAAGCCTTTTGCTGTCAGAATTACTCTCAGTCCTTATTCTGCTGCGTGAGGACTAGAGGTTATCTGGGTCATCTAGCATCCTGACGCAGTGGTGCAAATCTTTTCTCAAGGTGTACACTTTGTTGCTGTGAAGGTTTGTTGCTAGCATTTCCTTTTACAGTTTCTCATGGCTGAGTCCTACTAAGCACAGGGGTTGATGAGGTGCTCTGCCTGAATGGTTGTGCGAGCCAATTAATGGCGTCGCAGATCTCAGGGTGCTAAGCTCTGGCAAACACTCATCCTACCATTTCCTAGAGAAATTATTTATTCTTGGACTTTGCTCCAACACAGTGCCGAGGTGACTTGCAGGTGGTGACGGCCCTCCCATTTCTCAGAAGTTTTGATGGGGTCAGTTAGCCGTGTGTTGGCACACTCGCATCTACTGTTTTGAATCCATGATAAAGTGGTATCAGTCATATCAGTCATCGTCAGTTTTGGGACTCCATTCTTTTGAAATGCTTGTACTTTTAATGAGTGTGTACAATGCTATGCTACTTACTTCAAATAACGTTTATTTGACATATGCTGCAGGTTGTAAAGGGGTGTAGCTCTCCACAAGCAAAGGTCAGTTAAGGTCATTTACACATACTGAATCATTCAGTCATTCACGCTTGTGGTTGAGTAAATGATGCACAAACATTAATTAGATCTTCATGTAAAGGTCAATATTACACAACAATGACAGTGATGTGCTCTTCCTGAGGTCACGTGAGGAACTAAAAGTTTTCAGATGACACTAAAAAAAGGTTTAGTTTTTAGTAAATGATTAATAGATAAAATAACAATATGAGCCATCATCTAAATAGTAGATTTCATAAGATTGTGTCACTCTTAAAATCAGAGTATTAATTAATATATTACCCAACCATATGAATTTGTGCATTTTCACAAGCTAACTTTTAATCCATTATTCCTTCATTAATAAATTACAGAGGAGTGAGCTTTGATCAGCAGAGAATAAGTGAATTTATGGAGCTGAACTGGAGCTTTGTAAGCCACTGATCCTGGCTTTTTGATTGGTCGAATCTTGGGCAAAGAAGCCTGGAATCACTAAATCCTCTCCTGGCTCAGAGCAATAATGCCTTTCAGGGGTTTATGTAATCCTGGTTAACAATAACAGAAAGCCCCAAAATATATAGGAAAAGCTGAATTTGGAGGGTAAGTTTGAAATCATCTCAAGTTGTAAAATATTACTAAATTAAATTACCTCATGAGAAGAATAACTATTCTAGGCTAAATGAAAATAATTTTGCAAACAAATGTTTAGATGTTCCTAGGACTTGGACACAGCTAATGATCACAGTATCAATAAAGAATGTGTCTGATGTTGCAATATTATTCAACCTTAGCAAGAAATAAAAAGCACATTAACATTACTAAAACTTTATTTGAAATATTTTTTGATGTTTCAAATGATTTGCTGAACTGGCTTTATGTTAGCCAGTGTGGCAAAAGAAAAGATCTTCTGCAACTGTTCCTCTTTTATGTGTCCACATCATTATAAAGAATGAGGACACATTTGTCTCGTCTCCACAGAAACTTTATTTTCAGTCTCTAAAAACAAAATTGTGTCAGAAAAAAAACAGGTTTTAAAGCTCTTTTCCATACAGCAACCTTCACTTATCATCATGTTATGCATCTTAAATGCCTGACAATAACAAGGATTGGCTTGTCACAGTGTCATTGTGACACTGACATTTTGTACTGAGGTCATTCAACACTGTTGTCAAATTCAAAAAGACATGTAAACACAACATTTTTTTCTTTATTGTTTGGTATTGTGGGGTCTTGATGTCTGGACATCTCGCAATGTGGAAATAATGACCACAATCCAGAAGGCCAGCAACTTAATGCACCTGGTTGAATTATCTTTAATAATGTCATGAGTAAGCCTACCAAGTGATGTGCTAATCCTACAACAGACGTCTGAAATGCCATTTCTGCTTTACATTATCAATCTCTACTGATAGGCAGCTAACCGAAAATGTATTACATGACAAAGCTGTTTTATGCATGGCTTTAAACAAATATGGTAATCACTGCACAACATTTTCAGGATGTAAAACTGAACTCTTTATTTTTTGTCTGACTTTTTTCACTTTAGCATTGCACACTAAGACACATTTGGTAAAAAGGTTCATAAAATATGCACTTGAAACAACATTAAATGACATTTCAGCACTGCAGTGCACAAAAGGTATATTGACAGAGAGATAAGCTAGTAAAGAATGTATATTATGGGTGATCCAGTAAGCCCTGAATTACATTGTACACAATGTTAAATGCAACAGACTGACACAACGTAAAATTACTTATTTATAAAAAATGTAATTGAGAATCATGAGCATTGGTGCTTTAGGCTTTTTTGTTACGATTCAATAATAATGCGAAAAAAGCACAGCAAAAAAAAATAATAATTAGAAACAGCAACAAAGACAGCTCCAGTTGTGACTGGAATTTGGTCAATGACAAAAACATTTAACAGCCAATCAAAGTACCATAAAACATTAAGTTTTCTAATCTCTTCTTAGGATGAAAACTTTTTTTTTTTTTTTTTAAAAAAAGGATAACAATTTCTGAACTTGTGCTTCTTTTCATTTCTCGTCTTGCAAATCACATACCTATTCTAAATACCAGATATTTACTGTAAGCTCGACAAAATGATTTCGGTTATCCTGTAGGCTGGCATCAAGTGATCATCGAGTGATAATCGCCATTAATATAATACAATGCTGTCATACAACAGCAGCAGAGAAGCAGTGATTCTTAGCAGGTAATGTCAACTCTTTTACAAACTTAATAATGGTCCCCCTAAAAAATAGAGTTGGATATCATTTCCACCCATTCTCTCCACCAAAAAAGAAACAAATATCATTAAGTAATTTGCTAACAACTTTGAAATTACTGTCCAGGGCACAATAAAAATTAAACAGCAAATCACATACTTGAACTTGTACTGATATAATGCAGTGATAAGTGCTCAGTGGCAGACACTTGTACAATACTACCATGGCCTATAACCTAAAAAGTTTTGAGTTACTACAGACATATGTATGCTACACCAGCAACTAAGCCTACAGTCACTGTCAACAAGAGTGGGGGTAAAAAAGCTTAAATCACAGAGTACATTTGTTTTTCACCATATGTAAAATAAGGCAAATATTAAATCCACTTTGAGTGCAACAATTCTAGAAATCCCAGTAGATATTCTGAATGCAGGATTAATAACAAGCGCTGTACAAAATGGACACGCCAGTGCCAAATGAGCTTCATAGTCATAGAGGAGAAGCTTTAATCATTAAAAAAAATGATTAGAATAAGCTTAGATCCCTGTTAGCGAGCTACAAAAGACAACTGTAAATATTACAGACAAAGCTTCTCAGATCTCTGAAAATTCAACTGCTTGTAACAGCGCCCAACTCCCACATTGCTTTCACCTTAATGAAAGCTCCCATAATCCCCGTTAGTTCAGTGCAGGGTTCAACTACAGTGAGAAATAAATAAACATGAAGATGCCCACAGAGCAGACGCATAGCAGACCCAAGTTGAGGAGAAATTTAACTCTGGGTGGCTCGTACAGCACTTTTGCAATGGCTCTTGCGTCCTCCTGCGCTACTTTTTGCTCTGTGATTTGTGCTCCATCCTTGTATCCACAAAACCATTCCAGGAAGCGCATACACCTGCTGGTCTCCTCATTGCCACGGCAGCCTTCCTCTCTCCTGATCATGTCCATCCTTCCATTACCAAATCGATCCGCAGGGGTTGTGGCTGGTGACGTTTCCGTGCTAGGGGTTGCTGGGTCATGGTCAGTGGATGGGACCAGGAGTCTGACATCCACCCCATCCAAACATTGATCCTTACGGACATCTGGGGGTAATTCTTTACGGAGGTTCCCATCGCCATTACTGTGGCCCTTCTCAGTCAGTCGATACGTTTCCTCTCTGTCCTTCATAGGAACCTTTTCAATGTTGCGGAGCCCCCAGAATGTGGTGGTGCGAACCTGCTCCTCATCTGGTGGAGAGGTGCAGAGGCTGACCACCACTGCCACCAGCCCTGAAATCCAGAACAGCCCAGCAGCACAGTACATGTAGTGAACTCTAACGATGAAGGCAGGCCTATCGTCTGGCTGGTCACAACGAGGCTGACGGTAAATAAAAGCTAGGATCAGTCGTATGGTACCGAGTGTAAAACCTGTCATGCCTCCCCAAAATGCACCTGTCTCATTGCACCTCTTCCAGAACACACCTAACAGGAAGAGGGCAGCAATTGGTGGAGTGAGGTAACCAGCAACTTCCTGGATGTAGAGGTACGTCTGTCCACCTTGCATTTCAATAATAACAGGGACCCAGGCAATGCTGATTGCCACCATGAACACAACAAACATGCGGCCCACAGTCAGCAGCTCACGCTGAGACGCCTTCTTTCGCATCGTTTGGTAGATGTCCAGTGTGAAGATAGTGCTCGCACTGTTGAAGATCGAGTCTAGATCACTCATCAGGGCAGCGATCATGACTGCCATCATCAGACCCCTGAGTCCCACAGGCATCACTGCCATGACCAGGCGTGGGTAGGCAATGTTTGAGCAGCCAGCCTGAGAACCGCAAACAGCCATGCAGTGCTCCGGCCCAATACAGGCGATCTCGTCTGTAAACATGATGCGGGAGATCATTCCTGGAATGACTATTACAAACATGGGCAGGATTTTGAGAAATCCAGCCATGAGTGTTGAGCACTTTGCGTGAGCAATGTTCTTTGCTGCTAGTACTCTCTGAACAATGACCTGGTCTGCACACCAGTACCAAATAGATGCAGGGGTCTGGCCAAGAATGAAGCCTGGCCATGGGATGTCTTCATCCAAGGGTCCTCGAAGGATGCGTAATGAGTTTGGTTTAGGCTCAATGCGGCAGGAGGGAGAATAGGTGAAGTTTCCAGTGGACAATATAGCAGTAACGTTGGGAACTGCCTGCATGTATTTAGTCCTGACTCCCTCTAGCCCACCGACTTTGACTAGGCTGATGATGGTTAAAGTTAGGGCTCCACCAATCATCAGCACTGCCTGAAGTGCATCGGTGTACAGTACTGCCACCAGTCCACCGGTGACAGTGAGCAGTGCAGTCATACTGATGAGCAGGAGGATAGACAAATAGAGGTTCCACCCCAGGGACTCCTGAATAAAGAGAGCTCCTGCATACAAGTCCACCGACAGCTTGGTAAAAATGTAAAGTAACACAGACAACAAAGCAAAGTAAACCTTCAGTCTGTTGCCACCGTAGCGTTTTGACAGGTATTCAGGCATAGTGTAGACTCCCGAGTGGATATACACAGGGACAAACACCCAGCCAAGCAGCTGCAGAAGTAGAAGTGCATTAAATTCCCATGCGCCAACAGCAAAGCCACTTGCTGCTCCTGACCCTGCCAGGCCTATGAAATGTTCACTGCCAATGTTGCTGACGAAGAGTGATGCGCCTATCACTATCCACGTCATGGACCGTCCAGCCAGGAAGTAGCCATTTACAGTGCTGCGATTCGCTTTCCACATGGCGAAAAACCCGATGACAAGCACCAGGACAAAATATAGTGCTACCACAGCTATGTCCGCTGCTTCCATTCCAGATCTCATTTTTACAGATTACTTTAAAAAATATATCACAGCTATATGAATCCTTACAGTTATGGATTTAATCATTAAAAAAAAAGAAGCAATGGAAATGCTCTGCTTTGGTTTGCTGTCTGGATGGAAGCTGTCGTATCCACTGTCAGGTCAAATTCACTAGGTGTGCTTCGGAGGGGGTTATCCACCGGCACTGAGGTCGTTCTAGTTTTAGAGGAGGGCGTTGTAGGCCTCTGGTCTAGAAAAGCCTAGAGTTAACATTCCTGCAAGACAGCAAAGACAAAGAAAAACACCTCATTAGAGCTTTAATTTGAGAGGGGAAAACACCGAACACAAATCAAAGTTTACAACAGTCTCTCTGAAAACAGGATAGAGACACATAGTGAGGCTTAAAAATTACAGACTAGACATATCACAATCAATAACACAGAATGATCAAACTCACGATTGAAAGAAATGCTAAAACACAGCATACGGGCGCTATCAACCACACATTAACAAGAATGTTGATCTCAATCAAAATGTGACGCCAGTATTTTTCCAGCGCCTCTCCTTGGGTTTAGCCAGTGTATGACTTTTCTCCTTAATCTTTGTAACACAAGGAACTCAAGCCATGCCACTGTGAAAACATCAAAGAAAGCTTAGTAAAATTATGTGAGAAAGTAGAAAGTAGTTCAAGAAGGAACAAAAACATGTAGCCAAAGACTATGCAGATCCAACATTACCCAACATGTGGCCTAGCTTATAACATCTTCAAAATCTTCCAGTTCATTGAGAAAACAACCATGCCTGCATGTTAGATAGTCTTACACGGTTTTGGAAAATGCTAAAAAAAGACCGCCATTATATGCTCTAACAATAAACCTCAATTTTCATGGTTTAGGCCATGAATGAATTAGAGCAGAAGGTCACACCAGGATATTACTTAATCACACAAAATCAGGACCAATTCAAAATAGAATCATCCAAGCACACACTTAAAAATCTATCACCTACTGCAATCCTATGAAAAAAACTCACTAAATAATTCTGATTCCACAGATACTTATGAGATAACGGTGAGAAGGAACCAAACTGAATATCTGTCAGCAAAAAGTAATATGCACGGTGATGTGTGAGCTCATCTGTTTTGTGTATACACACATAACACACACATAACCTTGGACGTCTGTGCTTGTGAAGACCCTATTGACCCCATCTTACCCTAAACATACCCTAATCCTAACCTGAACCTTAAATCCAAGTTTGAACCGTGAAGGTCCATCAGAAAGAACCGGCCAAAACTTTCCACTCACTTTTTCCAAAAATGTCATCCTTCCCAAGTTTTAGAACTCAAATAGGTTCTCGCAAAGAAAGCTGTACAAGCACACACACACAGTCACTCTCTTGAGGTTTCAGCCTGTCATGCATGGCAGAAAATAACCCCACGCATTTGTCTTCACAACCAGCCTTTATGCATAACCATCTCTCTCAATAAAAGGCGTCTTTGTTTTCATTTTACCGTCTCATCATCAAGAGCTATGTGAACTCCATGTGTTCACCATGAACTGTCAAAGAGTCTCTGGCTCTGAAGGGCAGCAATGTCACTGAATACATATGATATATGATTTTACAAGTTAATTCCAACATAATGACAGCCATCACAGTGTACCAGGACTTATTCATAGACCCCTCACTGAGGCCACTGCCCAAAACAATAATAAAAAGATGGTGCTGCCAGTGGCCACAGGGACACTAACTTTAGCTCAATCTGCCCCACATAACTGGATTTAACAATAAACACAAGTGTAATTGTCCTGCTCTTCCTCGTTGACTCGAATGAACCAAAGTACCAAAGTTTCATCAGCACCACTGCTGGACTGGAGCTCTGTTATTAAAAAAAAGTTCAATACAGGAGTCTGTGGCCAAGCCAAGACAGAAGGAAAAGCTGCCCTGAGATGCCACTCAATAAAACCCTGAGTTATAACAGAGTCCATTCAGCTAAATACCAACAATTAAAGCCACATGTGGACCAGCTTATGGATGGATGGTGTACGGAACAATGCAGCTCTTATCAATGGCCAGATGTGGCGGAGAGTGAACACAAAAGAGAGGCGACACCAGTGGCTAGACACGCAGCTCACACATGCACCTATGAGGAAATTTCCAGAACAGTCACTCGTTCATCCGGCTGCAAACGCTGCGCATCTTCAAGGAACTTGTATCTCTGATTATTAGCTCTCTTAAATCCTCTGCAGGGGTTCGTTTTCGCTTATTTAACCACCGTGGCCAAGTCGGACACCTTACTCAGGTGTCTGCAAGCGTAAAAAAGGCCGGATGTGCGCGCAGAATGTGTCAAAATGAGACATTTGATAGATATAACCAAAGATTGTCATTACGGAAAAACACAGCTTCACAGGCACAACACGGACACACGGCCGGGGAACGATAACAGATTTTGACTGTTGGACTCAGGTGCACACAGACTCACCGGCTCCATGGTTTTAAACACAGGTGAACACTAAAGATGTACCTTGTTAGCTAGCGTTAGCAGCCGTGCTAAAGATGCTCTAAGCGGCACTTCCACGCCCCACAGGAGAAATGTGAAGGAGTGACTTCCAAGCGGAGACCCGCACCCCCTCGACCCTCTCAGTATCAGTGCTCCTCAAAGACGTGCTGGTTTGACTTTGGCAGCACCTCCTCGTCGTCGTCTCCTTCCTCTCCTTCCTCTGTCCGCGGGTAGCTCTCCACAGGAGCTGTCAAACAAACGCTGCCTCTCCTCCTTATAGACACCCGCCCACTTCCACGCCCCACACGTTTGGCGCACCCGTGACGCGTCCGGGTGCCAATTCTTTATTATTATTTTTTTCCGGGACTCTTGTTCAGAGCTGCATGCTTAGATGAACTTAATAACAGGAGCGGGGCGTTTCTCTTTTACGCGGTTGTCATTCTGAATAGCAAGCCAGTGACTAACAAACACACCCACTTTCCATTGCCTGCTTTAAGACAAATCACCATTTTGTTTTTGGGTGTTTTGACTTCAAATAACGCCCAGAAATTGTGTCAAACAGATGGGGATTAAAGCATGTCAGTCCTACTGAAAGATTACAAAGCTTTACTGAACATTAAGATGGCATAAAATATCTTAATAAGCTCAGAAGATCTTCTCCAACAAGCACTCACAAATAGATATGAGGTGGCTAATTACCCTGAAATAACACAGGTGTGGCCCTGAAGTCTCTGAGCTGCTGTAAACCACAGAAACTACTAGAACCCCCCCCACTTTGACTGATTACACAAGTCTAACTTCTAATCAGCTTTCACGGTGACGCCTGTAATCTGGAACAATCTAGAAACGGCTGCCTCTTTGAGTACTAGTTGAGGATTTTGCAAACATTTTTCCTTTTCTCCGAAGCCTCGATAAAATGCAATTTCATCCTGTATAGTTGTCCGTACTTTTTTATAGTTTTTATTTCAAGTGCACACGTCTTTTTGTTTTACAACCAATCTGGCACAGATGAAGCTTGTCATTGCAAAAGCATCAGGCTGGTGATCAAGAGGAAATGGTTGTCATTTTGCTGCAATGGGAGGAAATCCACCGCTCATAGGTCACCAGCATCACCTAATAAACAGTAGCTATTGTGCCATCATTCATCATCAGGGTTAAGCCATATTAGGTGTACTCTACTGTAAAAATAATACAACTGGAAATATAGTTGTCAGGCAACAACACCTCCTTTGCAGAGTGGACTCCTGAGATAAACAATTGGATAAACTGAACATGCATGTGAGGTGCAGGGGTGCATTGAACTTGAACATGTGTCATTTTTAGTTTACTAAAAACAATGGACAATGGAAGCCCTCCAAATAATTTACCACTACTATGGTTAATGATAAAAAATAATTATTATTACACAGCATAATATAACACAACATGACATTTGAAAACATACCACTATATAACAATAAAGTAATAATCATCATTGTGTTATCACAGTCATATACCAATAACCATATTAATAACTGTCAACAGCCTCAGCAGTCAGCTGAATTAAGGTTAACATGGTTGACCTCCAACAAAACATCCAAGGCAGGCACAGCTCTGCATATTACGGGGGAGGGAAACGGTAAATTTCCACTCATTCCTCTCTTGGAAATTTCCACTTCGCGAAAAAACTACATTTCCCAGCTAACCCCGCGCGACTGTGACGCTTATTTGCGGAACGACGACAGGTCTGAGCTGGAAATACGAAGGAATGCACTTGTTATTTTTACACCATACCACTTTATATTTCTCCAATTTATTTTGTTTGAAAAGCTCAGATGATTCAGTTTTATCCGTGGATCAATCAGTCAGTCAATCAGCCATTTTTTTCACATGTAACAGTGGCAGTGTGTGTTGTTGCTAATCTAACGTCAATACGTTTTGGAGAATAAATTAGAGTTTGAATTAGACTGCGATAGCTGGTTTTAGTTTGGATATTGGACATACTGATATGTCTTCCTCAGTTTCCCCCAGTTTATAGTTCACCTCCAGTGACCTCACTCCTCACAGGCTGATTTAGGGACCATCAATAAATTACTGCTCAACTGACACACAAACAATGTTCAGTACCAGTGATGCTGACTTGGGAGTCAGTGCCACACATTACATGGAGATAAGAGGATGAGGTGATTTTAATATAAAATGTGTTCTAATATCCAATGTACTGAGATCTGTCCTGTGTAGAGATCATTTGTGGTACTGCTTTTGAATCACTGGGTCACATTACATGGACGTTATTGAAGGAAAAAGCCATTAATTAATTATAATCCTTATGTAAAATAAATTACAGCAATCAAAATTTGTGTTCTACATGAGACCAATTTGGTATAATTTTTTTAAATCATAATTATCCTTTTTGTTTGTATGATAATATTACCTGGTGTAAATATTGGTGGTGCAAACAGTGCAGCTGCACCAGAAGCTGTCAGGGCTCCATGTAAGAAGGTGATTTATTTTTTTTGCCACTTTACTATGGAAAATGGTCAATGATAACATTAAAATTACATATAGTTGTGGTAGCTGTTTATACCACTGCACACATAACCCCTAACTCTAACCCATCTCCGCCAGGGTTGTCTTCAGGGCATGCAGCAGAGTTGAGTTCCAGTCCATTTGCCGCCGTCTTTGGACTGGTCGACCTCTGGTTTTACTCTGTTTTCCTGATTGCTTCCCCAGGTGGTTTCCCAAGCCACAACGTTCATTTGTCTGGATCTCTTGTCAGCACGTACGCAATTATTGTTCTCCACGGGAGGCTGCGGCCAGTGGGTTGGCTGCAGGCATGTTTTAACTCCCCTTAGTCTGGGTCTTGTCCCGACAGGACCCTGATATCCCCACTTACCCTTGCTACCTGTTCAAGGTGCCCCACATTCTTTTCCGAGGGCCTGGTGGTCTTGAATGTGGGCACCCTCAACAGAGGTGTAATGAGCTCCTGTCCGGTGCCACTCGGCCTGGCCTGCCAATCAGAACCTAAACCCAAGTATGGTGCGGCGGTCTCACCCTGGCCATGCTCTGTGTCCAACTCACCTCTCTGCTGCAGATGGAGGAGGCTGCAGATGGAGGAGGATTCAAATGGGCCCAGTTACGCAGCGCTTATCATCAAACTGTGTCACTGTGTGATTTGTTAGTGTAGGCTGGCTTTCTTAGTGCAGTTGGAGAAAATCAGGGTGTGCTGGTCCAAGGCAGGCTGTTAGATAAGCGGTCATACATTTGGTGCTTTGGCTGCTGTCCGTGGTGCTGATTAAAGGCTGGCGAGCCTCTTCGTAGTGTTTGCTTTGCAATTGTCTGGAATAGTTGTGTGTGTCCATGTTTGTTTTTGAGCGTCTGCTTGCTTTGGGGCAAGAATAAATTTTGTACATGGGGCCAATCTCAATTTTGTTACGCTGCTGTATTTAAATAATATTTTGTGGTAAACACTTATTTATTGATGGTCCCTAAATCAGCTCTAGGTGGTTAAGCTTGAGGTTCCTTGAGGTGAGCGAACCATCCTCCTTATGCCAACACCGGAGGAAACAGAGGAAGAAGATGCAGCTGGATCCAAAACAAATATTTGTTTAACATCCAACCTTAAACTAACTTCAGCGCAGTTCAGACTTATTTAATCTCCTGCTTAATAAGTAAAAACAGGTTAAGGAAGAAAACTGAGCCTGTAAATGATATAGGTCAAAAATGATGAAGGAAGAATCTCACTTATTAATCTATCCCATATTAGTTTCGTCAGAGGATTGAATGAATAAACAATAGATTGCCTATGAAAACCTTATATTCTTACAGTCTGAATGAGTTTCTTAATTCAGGTTTGCCGTCCATGTGGTACAGGAGTAAGCTAATCAAAAAGCACTACATTTTCTTTCTAAGGAAATGTTTTTAATCTTAAATCTAAATTAAAATCTTGCACATTGATTGGTCTGTTCATTAATCATGCAGGGTCAAGTCACTTGGAGGTTATATTTGCATTAGTAGTCCACATCTATTAGAATGTAGCAACAAGTTGTAGGTACATAGTACAAAATTTAAAGAGAACAAATGAAGAACATGTCAGAGTAAGAAAAACTCTACGCTTCCACTAAATATCATTGAAATGTGTTCAGCTATTTTCTGAGATATCTCTTTAACTCACAGACAAACAGATAGATAAACAGGGAGGTAACAACCCTCTTGGCAGAGGTAACAATAAACCCATTGTTTCCCTTTCCCTCTTGTCCAACTTGTTTGTGGCTGATTATTCAGCACTCTTCACAGACAGTGTGGAGTTTACACACGTGACCGTAGCTAGTCCTTTTAGTCCACTTAGATCAGGTGTAGTGCAAATACTGTAAATGATATAGATCAAATAAATAGAGGGCTCACAGACAGCTGACAGCTTCACAGGCTGTGCAGTCTAACAGTCAGCATCTGCATGCATACCCATGGTGACAGACAATCACTCTAAGAATACCAAAACTTCAGTGCATGTTCGGATAAGCTTTTCTTGTTGTGTTTGATAAATGTGTCATTTTGTGCCAATAGGCCGTGCCTCCAAGAATTTGGCAATCTGTTGCAGAAAAAAGTATGTAAATCCAAACAAAAAATCATATTTCATGTCTTTCATGTATGATAAACAGATTTTAATGCTGATTTGATGGAGTTTGTGGGGAAGAAAGTATTTTGTAAAAAGTTTTAAAAGACGGTGTGCTAGATAACAAACAGACAAGCACAATATCAGTAAGAACAGCAAATGAAAACTACTTTTGACAGTGAAAAGTCATTCTGTTTCAATTGAAAAAACATTGATAGGATGACTGAGTAGTCACTGTTAATGCAGAAATGACAGGCTTGTCACTGCCCTGCTCACTTCTGGAGCACAGTGAGCAGGTACTTTCCAGTACAGGGTTCTTTCACTCGTTCTATATAAAGCTTTACTATCATTAGACATACTTTCCATTGGCAAATACTGTATTATGCCATTGAGTCTATAAAAAGAGTTTCTATTTTGAAGGTTTGCTCAATCTCTGGTGCTGCACGGATGAAATATGTGCAAAAGGCTGAGAAATAGTTGGTCCACTAGCTGCCTACTCACTGTTAGAAGACCTATTTGATCTTCATATTAGGCAAAATGCTGCAAATAGTTTATTTAACTCTCCGGCCTGTAAACATGTCGCCCCTGTCCACAGGCTTTTACTGTCTGTTATTCCACTGTAGCATATTGGGTACTTTTTTTAGTACTTGTCACTTTCATTTACATGCAAGCTTGTCACAGTAAACAGCGAAATACTGTGATGTCAGCTTATCAAAAGTATAATTTCAGTCTCACACAGAAAAAAAACGCTCCCAACAACAATCAAACAACTTAACATGACATTCACTCAATCATGTGTCTTTATATGTCTTTATACATATACAGTCACAGCTGAAGGACTGACCTCTGGTTAACTCACAACATGACAGAAGAATGACATCATGAATAACCACATATGTTTTATGAATACTAGTAGGCCATAGAAATAGGAGATTTTGCAGTCCATTAATTATAAGTGTTTATTTCCCCTTGCCCCAGGATGACTCTTACCTGGCTGAGTTGTGTGTTTCTAAGAATGGCTTCTTGGCAAAGGGTGAGAATTACAGTGAGTGTAAAGCACTCACTTTAACTTTATAGTTGCCTCAAAGTATGTGCACAGCACTGGCAGCTGTCAGAAATCCAATTCACTGTTATAATTTCACAAGGAGCCTTGTCATAGTTTGTTTATAGTAACAGCAGAGTGACAATATTCAAGCACATAACTGTAGTTTACACCTCTTCGTCGTCTCTTCGCATTCACACCTCTCACTGGCTACAGCCAAGCAAAATTGCCCTCATCTTATACTATATGATCGCTGGAGATTTTGTTTGAACACCAGGTTGTCTAGGGAAACAAAAGGAAACAATAGTTGTTCCTTTCAGTATGCTGACTTCTAAATCATAATGTAAATCTTGTTGTATATTCCACAACATACAGCATGTGTCTGTCAGACCATTGGAGTCTTTAAAAGTATTCATTTAAATCAATTCTTTGTACAGAAAGTTTGTCATTGGCCGCATTATTATAAAGTACAAGCAGGTTCAAAACTGTCGCATAATACCAGAGCTCCATCTAGAGACGTAAACTTGTACTTGCCAGTCCTTCTGTGTGCATCTATTCTGTTACTGTATACGATAAAGTTATAATATAAATTATCAAATGTTTTGTTATGCATTTATGTTTAAAAAATGTACCAGCCATTATTCTCTGCAATAATATGAAGCACTACTTGTTTGTACTGTACCTACGTATAATTTGGAGGCTCTTGTATTTGCTTTGATTATTTCAATTTGTGCTACTTTATAATTCCACTCTGCTACATTTCAGGAGGAAATATTATCCTTTTTCCTCCACTACGTGTGCTTTTGCAGAATAAACAAAACATATTGTCACCCCAATAAGACACAAAGCATTACTATAGTATGGGGTTAACTACGCAACAGTATTCAATAGTAACTCGTTAGAATGATCTCTACTTTCTAATTGCAACGGTAAAAGATAAGATAAGATATAAGATATTTATTTATTGATCCCTCAGTGGGGAAACTTTGCTGTTACAGCAGCTCAAAGGGACAGACAAAAAAAAATAAAAGCACACAGTTAAGAATTAGAAAAATTAAATAGCAGAATATAATAGAATTAGAAAAATTAAATAGCAGAATATAATATAATATATACAGTGGTAAAAACCTATGTACACAAAAAAATTTAATTACAGAGACTCCTAACTCCTAACACATCTGTGCATCAGTAAAAATAGCACAATAACACTATATATAATAGTATAACTGCTCAATAATGTGCCGCAAAGTATTTTTTCTGCTAACCCTTGTGTACTTGTTTGTAAGAATTTGAATGCAGGACGTTTACTTACCCCACCACTGATCACATAGTCATGCTAGCATCACCCTCCACAATTCATTATTGGTGGGGCTCTATGTTTTACTGCACATAATGGTGGGACATGTGAAAATGTCTGCTGTGTAAATGGCCCATGCTGGTATAACTAACTTCATTATATGTATTCAAAATTAGCGTATATTGCATAACCCCTTAGGTAGTGGTTTGGGTTGCTATCACAAGCTGTGAGGTTGCAGCGCTGTGAATATCTGACAGTGAGGTGAGAGGTTTGTAAACACGAAACATCCTGGACTGTACCAAAGCCCGAGGGCAGTGAGTTCACGGTGTCTCAACATCTCCATTTTGAAGCCGTACGAGAACAAACTGGTTTATTTTTGCTCTGGGCGAGAATTTAGCTAAACTTATTCAGGTATTGACTTTTTCCGACGACGGTTTGAAGACAAACATGTACTTCACCGTGTAAAACATCCCCGCCCCACCCCTTCTCCGTTCAGGAAGTGAGCCGTCCGTCCGCGCTCGGCTCTCTATCAGCTGAGTTTGAGGATCCCGCCCCGCTGTGACTGTCACCCCTGGTCCTCCGGGGATGTTTGGCTCATCCTCAGGACAAATAACAGGTTAGCTACGTCTTATTTGTAGCGAGAAAGATGCCTCATAGTAACCGGGCCTTTTTTGAGTCAGGCTGCTTTGAAACGAGGCTGCTCCGGCGCATCTTTGGCTTGTTTCGCAGTTGGTGAGTCATTGATGCACCTGATAGCTAGCTAATTTTGTTTACGGCGGGGCTGTTTGCTCTAACGATGTATGCTGTCTCCTTATAACCTCATGATTATTCACTTATTTATTCTGAACCATTTAAATATTAGATTAACGTTATGGTATTTTAAAGCTAGCTACAACTTCGTATTTCCCTCAGTTCAATTGTATTTATTGACGAATTGTGCACAAGCTAGCAGCACACAAACATTTTACCACTGTACAAATATCTTACTCGTTTCCTAGTGCTTGGGGCAGCGATATCATCATCCAAACTGTGGTCTGGGGTTGTATAATTACATAATACACTCAGCAGTAGGCTCTCCTGATGCCACTGCGTGCACAGGCCAAAAGCTGCAGCAGCCAGCTGTCAATTGGCACCAGTTTGTTTCTTCTCATCTGCCATCTCACAGCTTAAAAAGTCACAGTAAAGTCTGTGCTGCTGGTGGTTCTGGTGGTTCTGGTGCTGTTAGTGTGGTGCTGTGGTGGCAGTCAGGTGACACAGTCATGGTGCGTGTCCACCCTCAAACCACACACTTTACTAGCTGTAACAACAGCCTGTGGAAGTGCATGGTTTTTACCGCACTTTGCACTTTCTGATGCATACAATGGGGAATGAGGAAGTGAGAATGCACATGTGAGTCCTGCCTGGCCCATTCAATTTGATTATCGAGCTGTCACCTGTGGTCAAGCTGGGTTTTTAGGATCCTCATTTGCCTGAAGGTTGCATGCGAATAAGTGCAACCGACTCTGTGCAGAAAGAGTCATAGTCCTTCTATGGAAAAACATCTAGACAGGATCTGTGCAGAATTTCACATAATCTGCCTCTAACCACTTCTAATTTTAATATCAGAGCTTTTAATGGGTAAGAAAACATTGGAAAGTGTAATCCTCTGGGGACAGGCAGGATTTTACAAACGCTGGAGTCATGAGTCTCACATGTGGTTTTTATGGATTAGAAGTCTTGTGATCATTTGTCTGGTTTGGTTGGAGATGACCAAGCAGTTGCCCTACATTTTTTTCTATTTGATCATTTCCATACACGTGTTAAAAAAGTGACTAAAAGGCCACCTGGGTATATATATTGTGTATTATACAATCAATAACAGAACATTATAATATCCTTCATTTACCTTTACTCCTTTTAGGATTCATGTAATGTGATATATGTTGATGACAGTCTATTTTAATGATCAAAAATCTATTTAATGGTTGGCTACAGGCTCATCAAGTCCACACACTTTTTCATGCAATGTTTATAGTGGTTCAGTGTAATTGAGTTTTATAGAGCGATTTCTTTAAAATATATGTTCAAGTCTTTTTTTTCTTATCTCATCCTCATGATGTTGTTTATTAACTCATTGACACTAATTCAATTCTAGTTAATGTCAGTGTATAAATGTGTCATCAGCTGCAAAATGTCCTGTTCAGTAACAGATTAAATTTGACCAATATAAGTAATATCATTGGTCACTCAACTGTATATTTTTGATTTATCGTTATCAGAGTTATCATTAGTATTTGCATAAATACTTGGGGTTGTAGTTTGTAATTAGTTTAAATGGCTTTAAGAATCACTGAAGAATCAAGAATGCCCACCAAAAGTTAATAGAAACTAAAATGATGTCTTCATCAGTTTGCAGATTTCAGTTTTTAAAGATAATACATCAGTAAATGTTGGGTATTTTGCATTTAATAAATAGCTCAAAAGATTAATTGCTAGTCGAATTTTTGTTATTTTTCTATCAATAGGCTGATCGTTTCTCCACTAATACAGAGCCGCCCTGAGCACGTGTTGTCGGGTTTGTCCACAAAGCCCCTCTCAGCTCAGGAACAGATAGTCCAGATGTCTGTGCTGCTCTAATCCTGCCTTCCCACTCCCCCATCCATCTCTCCCTTTAGATTTATTCAAATGCACTACATGCACACGCGCACGCACACACACACACACACACACACACACACACACACACACACACACACACACACACACACAGACACCACCGCCTATGCCATGTGCTTGAAAGCTACTCTTTCTAGAGATCATAGGGTATATTTAGCCGTTGCGTACTTGGATTCTTTTTCAATTCCTCCTCGGGACCTCCTTAAAACTGCACTAATCAATATTGTCATAGACAAAAAATCAAGTTACTACATTTAATGTAAAAATGGCCACTTGGCCACAAGCCCACCGAGAATGGTCAACTATCGATTCCCCTCAGCTTTACAGAGCATCCTGCAGCCCACATGTTTTTGTTTTATAGCCTGCAACTTAACTGTTTGGCTCAGTCTCACCACTGTAATCGACCGTGTTTCTAGCCATAACAAGGACATGTTTTTCGTGAAACAAAGTGTACGTTACCTGCCCAGCACGTCACAAATCTTACTTGGCCTAAGGAGATCATTACAATCTGTTTAATGCACGACACCCACTCTCGATTCGGATTAGCAAAAAACTCTCCCCAAAACAAACATCTTAACAGGAAAAAAAATGAAGAAACCTCAGACAGACCAGCAGAATGGTAACCGGTGCAAGGCCTGAGCTAATCGAAGAAGTGAACATGGTGGCGCATTTTTAGCTGCTAAAGAGCCAGACATTTTCCTCAGGAGTTGGTGGAGACCAAATGCGGAGCTAAAAGGAAAATGAGTTTGGACTTTTAATCATCAGGACTCCAAATGAATGTTAATGTTGTTCTGTGTCTGCTGTATGTGTAAAAAAAAAAAAAAGCCAATGTTTGCTAACAAGTTCTCCATGACAACACACTAAGGTGATCATATGTCAATGTTGTCCCGGGTATGCCCCCAGGAGGCCAAGTAAACCTATTAATGCTGCTTTAAATGTCACTGTGTAGACAAGAGAGAAGTAAACTGGATCCATCTCAGTGTTTGTGCCCAATCTGTTTTTCTCTAGAAGTATATGCTGGGCCACAAACACTGAGAGACTGGGCAATCAGACACTGAGCAGTCTTGAATGAGGACATTTGTCTCCATAGCCAGGGAGCTTGTGTGTACCAGTGAGCCGAGCTAATTGGCTAATTTTATTTGCCATAAATAAGCCTAACAGAAGTCAAGCACATAGACAGATACTATCGTCTAACTTGTCTGTCTCGCCTCTTTTCCAGAAATATTGTGCTGAGCATGTTGGGATCATACTGATGTGTCATGGATCCTGAGGAGTTAGAGCTGCAGAATGACTACCGCTACCGTAGCTATGCGTCGGTCATTGAGAAGGCGCTGCGAAACTTTGAGTCTTCGAGTGAGTGGGCAGATCTCATCTCCTGCCTGGGCAAGCTCAACAAGGTACGGAATGATGCAGCATAGAGGGGCCTTGATGCTGTAGAAATACTGTAACTGTCTGTATCTTTATCTGGACATCTTAATATGTGCTGCTTGTGCTCATAGTATAAACCAAGCTTGCCAATATAATGTTGAATCAACAGCGTGGGGTCTAGTGTTTAATCCAGCCTTCTCTGTTTGGCTTTCGATATTTTGTGGGTGTCAACTTCACAGCTGCTTGATGTGTTTTACTTCTCTGTACACATGAGGAATTTCTTATTAAGACTGTCTCTCTCTCTCTCTCTCTCTCTCTCTCTCTGTCTCCCTCTCTCTCTCTCTCTTATACAACATTATTGCTCAAGTCTCCTGGCCATTTATTTTGGTCAATCAATGAGCAACTTTTCTTCTAACATCTACAGAGCAGGTGTTTACTTTGGAGTGTCTCTGTGTGCTGATTGATTCATGGTCCTTAAAGTACACAGAGACTGTGAAGAAAAGAAAACTGCAATCTGTTAAGCATGAAACTGTACTATGACAATAAGCACAAAATCATGCTCTTCCAGTGTCTCTGTCTTTGTCTTATTGGATGATTCTAATGTGATAATACTATATGTTTTAACTTTGTGGTTCAGAGCCAACTCATTTTTTCTCTCTCTTTCTTTCAGGCCCTGCAGAGTAACCTTCGCTACTCCCTCCTGCCCAAGAGGCTGATCATTGGGAAGCGTCTCGCCCAATGCCTGCACCCTGCTCTGCCGAGTGGGGTACACCTCAAGGCCCTGGAAACCTACGAGGTCATTTTCAAAATCATCGGAACAAAATGGCTAGCCAAGGATCTGTTCATTTACAGGTAAAGAAACTGGTCTAAATGTGTTCCTGCTTAAAGGAGGGAGCCAGTCTGATTATGTGCACAGGTTTTTATGATGCGTCTCACTTACTTCCAGCTCAGGATTGTTCCCGCTGTTGGGCCACGCAGCCATGGCAGTGAAGCCTGTGCTGCTGACACTGTATGAGCGATACTATCTCCCACTGCAGAGAGCTTTGTTGCCCAGTCTTCAGGCCTTCATAACAGGACTGCTGCCAGGCCTGGAGGAGGGACTGGACGTTTACGACAGGTACATAACATTCTTTTGTTTTGTCATGTTTTTAATTTTTAAAGCACGGGTCTGACAGCACTATATATTTTTCTTGTTGTCAGAAAATACCTTGAACTAAATTCTCATTATTTTTCCCTTTTACCGTCCTATGGCAGTAGAGCAAGTTTTATCTCACTTTGCATGTTCTATTTGTTTACTAAGGTATGCAAACATTTCAGTTTGAGTTGATCCATGATCTGTCAACTTTCACTGTTTGTTACACTAATTTACACAGTAGTTCATGTAGACCGGAGGCAGAGCATGTGAGCAGATTGGACCGGTGAGAACTTCTGGTCCTCGCTCAAAGAGCTGTTCGTTCCCTCTGCTCCCCCACTCAGAGTAGCCCCACTCAAATCACTCACCGCTCACTCCAAATAAAGAAAAAAGCAGCATTGTATTGTTGTTGATTTTAGCTTAAACACTAGCCTGTAGTGATATGTGCGTTAACACCTACAACCACCAGGCCTCTTATGAGAGTCAGTCTGGACCACGCAACCCACAAAAATATGTGTTTATCTACCATTCGTAGTCAATTTGCAAATATAATAATTATAGTTGCACAATTGCCAGGGCTGAGACACAAACTAAGGCCCGAAGCCCTCTCCAAGGTGTGTGTGTGTGTGTGTGCACGTGCCACAGCAGTGGAAGGTGGACTATTGCATGTAATGTTTCTGTAAGTTATTAAAAAAAACAAAAATGTTTCCCTCCATTATGAGTTCTAGCTCTATCTTGTCTTATGTGTCTCAGACTCTCCCACACAAGACGAATGAACAATAAATGAATCAATAAAAGATTACCCTACTCAGGCATAGTTCAAATTCATGGTGTGAGCTTTTCCCAGAGCAAAATTGGAGTGGGATGAAGGGGGAGATAAGGCAACGCTCCAACTTTTTTTAAAATCCGCTCTGCATTCCTTCTTAAATCCTTCCGCTCACACTGTCCGCTTGCTCACACTCCGCTCTGCTCATGTGCTCTGGCCAGAGGCCACAGCTTCATATGAAAGTGTGCATCAGGGAGTGCTAAATCAGTGGCCAAGGCATCATCCAAACTGTGTGACCACAGACTGTGTCTCTGTTACAGAACAAGCAGCTGATATACTGACCAACACTCTAGGTGCATTTTGGTGTCATTTTACCTCTTAGGATTGTATACTGCCTAAAAAGTACTTGTTTATTGAAGCAACAGATTATTTTGGTCAGAATTGATCGGTATGACATCACTAACCACAAAGCTGACCTGTCACTCAGAAATAGAGATTTATGATAGGATGTATTGTGCGATCACATGTCATTGAGTTCTCTCCATTTTCCCCCTCTCTCTGTCCAGGACTGATGCATTGTTGATGAAGTTGTCACTGCTAGTGGGTCAGCAGGTCTTCTATGGCGCCCTGTGGGGCAGTATGCTGGTTAGCCCCACGGTGCGACTGCCCGCTTCGGTCTTTATAATCGCGCACTTTGACCGCATGGCGCCCCTGTACCAGCAAGCACACATGCTAGGCTACGACCACAGACTGGTGGTGAGTGTCTGTGTTTGTCTTACTGCACACATGTGGTATGAGGCACATTTTCTAATGAAGATCTGCACTTTTAGGGATATTTCTGTTTTGTGGACATGTTTCAGTCATGTTTATTTTAGTTCTACAGTCTGCTCCACCACTAGCTTTTGTCATCTGTCTGAGATTCTGAGTATCTCGTCTCCTGTCTGTCTTCAGGTGAAGTCGGTGTGTCTTTCTTTGCAAGATTCAAATGTCCTGGTGCAGAGGAACATGCTTGAAATCCTGCTCTACTTTTTCCCCTTTGCTACATGCCAGGTACGTCACACACATAAACATACTTACTTCCTGTTTTTCAGGACAACATAACTGGTTCTACGTGAACTAAGGAAAGTGTTTCTCCATATCTACTCCTGAAATTACTTACCTATTTTTTTTAGGGAAGAAAGTCAGAATTACCTTGTAATTATGTTACTGTACGTTGCGCTCTGTGATGGCTGTTACTGCCATTTCACAGCAGATATTTTAACTTGTTAAAGCAAGAGAAGTACAGGTGAAATTAACAACATTAATGATGACTGAATGCCACATAGATGAGTCAGTTCTGGGGCTCTGGCACTGTGCATTTAGTGGGACACTTAAAGAATGGAACCATTTTTTATTCTATTATTGACACCTGTGCTTTTCCTGCTTTGACTAGTCAAAATGTCGTCTGTGAAAAGGGTCTATTGTCAACTATCCAACTTTTATTTTTATATATGCTGAGCAAACCGCTGGTGCTGCATGAAAATATTATGTCTTACTTTTTCAATTATGCTTTACACTCTTTCCAGTTGCTCTTTTGCCATCTGTTACTCTATGTGTTGTTGGCTTAGGACTCTCCAGAGGCCATTATTACTATGAGTAGAGAAGACATGATCACAGTGGTGTCTGCAGCCTCACTTACACTCCTCCGCAGAGACATGTCCCTCAACCGACGCCTCTACGCCTGGTTCCTAGGTGCTGATCATTAACATGCAGTTCGGTAATGAATTACCTGCATAGTTTCTCTGTTAACACAGTATCATTTGCCTGTATGTCTATGTGTGTTTTCAGGGACGGACATAAAAGGAGGAATGGTGACGCCACACAACGCCCTCTCCAGTATCACAGAGGAACATACATCCCTCTACTTCAACACCTACTCTAGAGATTTCCTCGTGCAGGTAACTCACTACTGTGTTAGCACACAGACACAGCAAAAGCTGAAAACGCATAAATAGATGCTTATTTCTTCTGTAACCTGATGTTGTTAACAAAAAAGTCCCATATTTTGGGAAATGCGCTTATTTGTGTTCTTGCGACTCTCATGTCGGGTAGGGTAGGGTAGGGTAATTATAAACCCTCAGCCAGCGGCAGGTTAGCTTAGCTTAGCATAAAGACTGGAAACAGAGGGAAACCGTTAGCTTGGTTCTTTTCTGGGGTAGCAAAATGCGTCCTCAATCTCTTCTAAAGCTCACAACACATTGGATCTCATTTGTTTAATCCATAAAAAAGCCAAAATGTGAAAACAACAGGTGGTGGTTGTATGGGGGGGATAAGGGCAGCACAATTTCTTGCGCAGCAGTGCGTGGTTCCAGTCAACCAGCGAAGACTTGAAGAGGTGACTGCACCCAACCAATAAAAAGTTCTGCACATAACTATTATCTAACTCTGCAAAAAAGCAAAACCAAACCAAACTAAACTGAACTAACAAAATATCTAAACTGAACTAATCGTGCAACATGTAAATAAACACATTTTCAACAGACTGCCTTTCAGCTCGCTCAGTAAATGAGACAAAACGTAATTCACACCTCTTAGTCAGGTGTGTCTGTTTGAACAGTGTATCAATGTAGGTTTGTCGTCTCTCTGACTTCAGGCTCTGATTAACATCCTCAAACAAAAGGATGTGGAAAGCGACCCGGAGAATGTGATTGGATACCTCAGGCCCTTCCGCATCATAATCAGTCTGCTGGATAAGCCGGAGATAGGTAGGCAGCACTGAGCAGTACAGTGCACAAACAAGTCAGAATGCTGAAATACTCTAAGCATGTTTTACTGTGATAACGACAATGTTTCTGCTCAGGTCCTGTGGTCTTGAGCAGTGTGTTGTTGGAGGTGGTGCGAGCCTTCTACAGCTACTGTCGAGAGATACTGGGGCAGGAAACCATCACTACCTCAGGGCTCTCTGGCAACCAGCTAGCCAGGTGAGAACGACACATGATAGGACAGGTGCAAGGAAGTTCACCGCTGAATACGTATTTACCTGGACGTCTGACAAAATTGCAGCTGACAAATGATACCCAAAAACAGATGTTGCTTTTCTTCTGTTTTCTTTACAGTAAAATAAAAGAGAATAAGAATGCATCAGAGATCATAAAGACCATGAATATTCTCGTGAGCTCCATGAACTGTGAATACCTGTGGGAGTACATGACCCGACGCTTCTGCACTTCTCTAAGGTATGGGGACGATGATGGTAAACTCTAAAAATTTAAATCTAGCATGTGGTGTCTATGCATCTTATGATGTCAACTCAGAAAGAAAAAAAAGATCAGCACGTATCACAGTACACAGTCTTACAGAATCACAAAATCCAGTAGCTGAATTATAAGTTGAGTTGTTTCTGTGCAAAATAAAAATTGCCAAACACAACTTGTGTGAAGATTTTTTCTTGTTTATCCTCAAATATCAACAGGCAAGGATCACTGTTTGTATTTCTCTGTCTTGACCTCATAGTAACAAGGATGACCCGCCAACGCCTCCTGAGCAGGACCGCAGTCACCCTGCTCCGTCTGTCACGGAGATGTCCAGTCTCATCATTTTCCTGCTTGACATTCTTCCTCTGGTAAACAACTCACACACTTGCTCACCGTTATTTCTCTCCCTTGTGAAACATGATTGATGGAATGAAACTTAACCTGGAAGAGACTTTTTTTCGATGCACACCCACAATTATTATTTCCTTTGGTGTACCTTTTTTATATCCATCTGGTACTCAGTGGCAGTTAAGTTTAAACAAATATTGACTATTATTCAGCACTAGATGACCCAAGACTGACTCATGCACACACTTTCTATGCACAAATAGTGTTTTCTACATATTTTTTTCCCACAGGAGCTTCATGCTGACATCCAGTCCCAGTTCCTTCCTGAGATGCTGGGCACCATGCTGCAGACCCTGTGCAGCCACATGGACTTTCTTAACCTGGAAGATGTCACACAGGGCCTGCGTGCCTGCTTCAAGGTCCTGAGTAAGATCCAGATGCCTGTGACTTATATGGACGTCGAGGCAGGGGCACACACAGAGGATTTAGAGTCACAATCGCGGGAAGAGGGAAGCGAAACGACTCAGGTTAGGCATTTTACCGTCCGTGCCTGTGTTGTTTCTTCTCAAGTTACATTTTTCATGTTTGACTATGCCTCATCATATCAATTAAACTCTATCTAGGATGCAGAGAACGAGAGACAGAAAGATGGTGGTGCTGGTCAGGTTAATGGTCAACATGGAGATGAAGAGCTGGACAGAAATGGAGGAGATGAAGCAGAGCCTGCAGATGGCATTCACTCAGGACTCAGGTCTGAAGACAGCGGATTGGGCATCAGTGCTTCACCATCAGAGCAGCATCTCCCACCAGGGATGGGGCAGGCGGCTGAGGAAAATGGAATATGCAAAGACAGGGAGGGGGTGTGGAGGAAGGGAGGCAGTGTAGACACCATGACCCAGTGTCTGCAGGACATCCTGGCCTTCATAACCACAAGGTAAACTACTGAGCTCAAAATTAGCCGTAACCAACATGTACATCTTTCGTTAACTGATTTCTAAATATTTTCACTCCAACCATGTTTCAGATACCTGTTGGTGCAGGTGGAAGATGTGAAGGGACTGGAGGAAGAACCCCAGCCTGACCTAACTAATGCCTCGCAGGACGCGAAGACTATGTTGGCGAACATAGGGGGACGGGAAATCAAAGACAAACTGACCGAACTGTTCACTCCAAACAAACTGAAATCTCGCCCTGCATCTGAGACGCAGCTCTCGGCAGCCCCCACGGAGAAGAAAAAGGAGCGTGGGCATTTAGGGTCTCTGGACTGGGCAGCTGGCTTCATGCCCCGGAGCAAGGCGGAGATCTCTGAGGCCTGTCGACAGGCCTTCACCGCCACCTGCCACCTGCTGCTGGAGTGCACCACCTTCCCTGTCTACCTCAGTGAAGAGGAGGCTCTGGCTCTTCACACAGACATGTTTGGTCACACAGGTCAGCACACAACTGAAATTGTAATCTTTCATCTAAGTTTATGCAAACACATTGTGACCAACTTCTCAGCTACATGGGGTACTACTGTTGATTTGGGAGGAGACTTGCAAGAACCACATAAAAAAGTACGGGAGAAGTAATATATCTTGAGTTTTAGTCAACACCTGGAAACACATAAATCTTATAAATCTCAAGTCCACTCTGAGATAATCCTGAGATAATGAATAGTACTCCTCGTGACAAGTTAACTGATATTTATGTGTCAGGATGTGTCCCTTTTAATCTGAAAATGTGTATTAAAAAATGTTTTCGTTTTCCATAGGCAGTGACAAGGACAGTCTGCCTGTGTGGCTCAGGTCCCTGATGATACTGTGCTGCATGTCCAGGGACTACAACATCCAGCACACTGCAGTGGCCTCCCTGTTAGAACTCATCAACCATTCCCAGTCCTTAGCACTGGTCATCCAGGACAAGCACAGACGCTACCAGACATCTGACTCCAACCCTCTGAGTGGACGGCTGCAGATGGTCACTGTCCCACCCATCTACCCTGCTGTGCTTCGTGTCATAGAGGGGGGAACGGATTTCTATCAGGTTAGGTTTTAAATAGAACATGTTGGTGTGACTCAAAGCTGTAGTATAAATCTGGTATTTTACGATTTCTTTTTTTTTTTTGGTGTGACTTAGAAAGTGTCCCAGGTACTATGGAGCCAGCTGGACACAGAGCGGAGGGAGCAGCACATTTCCTGTGTGGAGCTCTTCTACAGGCTTCACTGTTTGGCTCCATCAGCGTCCATCTGTGAAGACATCATCTGCCAGGCGCTGTTGCACAAAGACAAGGTGACCATACCTGCACACATTCCGAGCCACAATTTGTTCACACCTTTTGATTTTCTCCTGGCATCCTCTAGATGTGACAGTTTAACAGAGACACACAAACAGGCCTGCTAGGAAATGAGATGAGTTGAGCAAAACAGTCAAAGGTTTGCCTTGTCTTTGTGTCCTCCAGGCAGTTCGGCTGGAAGCATTACACCGTTTCACAGTTATATGGCACCTGACCCGGGAGATCCAGACCAACAGGACCATGTCTCTCAGTCGCTCCTTTGATCGGTCAGTACATCTTGTAAAAGTGGTACACAAATCAGGCAAATGGAGGGTAATGTCTTCATTGATATATGTTACTGTGTCTCAGTGTAATTCTTGATTACTGTGGCTTCTGTCTCAACACTCATATAGTTTATGTTCTCAACATATACATCAGTGGATTAACCTGCTACACGAGGAGCCATTAGTGTCTTGAGCTGCAAAAGTTGAGAACAGTCAAACTATGTCGTATGGTGTACAGAGTGAAACCTCAAGACAGAACAGCCTTTTGGTTTTTGGGTATTACAAAATGCTAAATATTGGCCTGAAAATGTGCTAAATCTTAACATGTTACCATGCAAACTGTAGAAACACAAATAGGCTAAACGATTTTTTTGCAATGTTAACGCACTAAATATCAGCATGGTTCATCATTCCTCTCAAAATGACTGTGCTGTTGAAATTCTTGGCCTGTTAACGTGGTAACTTCAACAAAATAGCATTCTCTTGATGAGCTGAGCTAGACGAGCTGATTTAGGCGTATCCTAGCATGATCACTGCACAGTAACAGTGCTGCCCTCAGGCCAAAATTGATTGTATTTCCCCACTACTGTTTAGAATTTAAAAATAGCAACTCATTAGGTCAGGGCTACAAACTCTGGGTACCCGTTACCGGTGCAGATTTTAATCCTGTTGAGCATTTTATTCTGTTTCTCTCCTACTCTGACCAACTGAGATCATTTACAGCAAGTTTTCAAAATAAAGACTAAAATACTACAATCGGCCAACTTTTGAAGTCTGACTGTGCGTCTCTCTCAGGTCACTGTGTGTTGTAGTGGACAGTCTGAGCTGTACAGATGGCTCAATAAGTGCAGCAGCTCAGTGCTGGCTGGTCCGGGCGCTCTCCCTCAATGACGTGATTCGGATCCTTGAGCCCATTCTGTTACTGCTGCTTCATCCTTCCACTCAGCGCTGCTCCATTCAGAGCGTCAAACAGAATCTCACTGCTGGTAAGTGCCTTTGTCAGTACGTGTTGCATATGTTGTGTAAGTGAATGAAGGGATCATGGATTAACCAATTTGGTTTGGCTTCGTGTGTGTTTTAAGATAACCTGAAGGTGCTAAGCAGCAGAAGTCGAAGCTCCACCAAAACTTCTGGGGCGGACGCCATGGCAACAGAGGTCACCACCTTGAATCTCATGAACATTGTGGACCGCGAATCCCTTTGGGCAGAGTTAGAGAGTGGCGCAGAGTTGGCCAAGCCACCAGACACTTTAGTGGTATCTCGGAGTGAGAGTGAAGAGACAGAAGAGGAGGAGGATAGAGAGGAGGAGGAGGAAGAGGAGCCCGAGAGTGAACACACGGAGTCAGCTGACACCAGTGGAGCACAGGTATCCACTGAGAACTCAGGCAGCTCAGGCTCCGTCCCTTACCGCAGCATTGAGGAAGGTGTGGTCAACGGCCTGCGGAGGGCAGAGTCCGAACACACACAGGCATCTGGTTCACTGTCAAGTGAGGATGAGGAGGATTTGGAGCTGGAGGCCATGGCCAGGTCTCGCCTGCTAAAACAGGAGCGTGAGAAGAGAGAGGCCATCGACTCTCTGTTCCGTCATGTGCTGCTGTATCCTGTGGCGGGCGGCTGGCGCCATCTGCTCCAAGGCTTGGCACTGCTAGACAGCCTGCTGAGGAGCAGTGCCGAATGCCATCTGGTAGACGCCCTGTCCTCCACCTCTCTGGACACAAGCTCTGCTGCACATTTAAACCTCGTCTCCAACCTCCTGCAGCGCCACCAACAGGCTCAGGATGGCGTGGGCTTCTATGGCTGCCTGCTTTCCCCTTCCTCGTCCCCCTCTGTGCCCCCATCCCTGCTAATTGAACTGTTGGTGTGCTTGTGTCTGCGGTTCCTGCGCTCTCATTACCCTACCTATCTGAGCCTCGGTCCTCTTGACCTGCAGGGCAACAGGGAGGTTCAGGTGAAGAGTGTGGAAGTGCTGACCAGGATGGTGAACCAGCTTGGCTGCATGGCACGGGACCAAGAGGGCAATGCAGCCAGTCTGGAGCCCATCCGCAGACTCCTCTCAGGATGTAAAGTGCAGCAATATGCTCTACTTACTCTCTCTGCATCCATGTATGTCAGCCAGAGGGGAGCAGACAAGGGACCACCCAGGGGTGCGGAGCTGCTGGATGAGCAGGGAGGCCTGTCAGAGGAGAGTCTGGTGAATTTTGGAACAGGAGGGGGGCAGGAGCAGTACACCTTACAAATGGAATTACTGAAACTCCTCCAGGCTCTCATAGTCCTGGAGTACCACGTGTGGCCTGGTGGTGCCGTCTCGGCAGCTGGGTCAGGTGGAGCGTCTGGCCACTCAGGGGACCCTCGTGAATCCCCAACTGCCAGCACCCCCCTTGCTCGTGAGTGGCAAACGGCAGTTCTCTTTCAGCAGTCCATCAAGGCAGCCCAGTACGTCCAAAGCCACCCCATCACAGCCCAAGGAATGTTTGTTTCTGCCGCAGCCAGGGCTCTGCAGCCACAGTACGGGTATGCCATGCACCCCCACTGGGTGTCACTGCTGTGCTCCTCTCTGCCATACTTGGGCCGCTCATTAGGCATCATCGTGGCTCCACTTATCAGTCAGATCTGCAGGAACTTGGACGAGCTGGTCAAGCTTTATGAGCACGATGGAGGAAAGACGAATCAGAGGTAGACTTAGCGCTTGCACATTTTTGTATACTGTGTGGATTTGTTGTTGTTTGTCCTCACCTGATGTGTGTTCCTGTCTTCCGATCAGCCTGGGTGGCAGGAAGGAAAACATTGCCCCTGACTACCCTCTGACTCTACTTGAAGGCCTCACCACCATTACACACTACTGTCTACTGGACAACAATAGGGTGAGGAATGAAGCAGACAGACACGCACATTCATACGCACACCACACAAAGATATGTGCCACTTATTTCTGTGAGAATGTAAATGCATGTTTTTTCCTCTCTTTCTCTCTCTCTAAGTCCTTGGTTGCCTGCGATCCTGTGGATGTCCGTAACGCACGCAATGCTGTGATTGAAGCACTGCCGCACATGCTCAGTAGTATGGCGTTGTTATGGGGGGTGGTCATGAAGGAAGAGTTTCAGAGGCGAGCCTCTGACTGTGCCCAGAGCAGCAGACACTCTTCTACTTCTGTCTACTTTAAGTGCACCAAGGTGTGTGTTACATACTACATACATGCATATTTTCCACATTTCTTTATGCCAACATAAACGATTGTAATGAAATTTTGATGATAATTTTTTACGTGATTTCAGCTGTAGTTGTATTTGTTGATCCTGTCAAACGAGTTATTTTATTTATCCTTGTGCATCTATTGTCATTGTAAATTTCAACCATTCATGGTGTGGGCATGTTTAGATCTTACGGCAGCGGATACTGGAGTTTTTGGTCCCTCTAACTGGGCCGTATGGGGTTCAGCTGATGGCTTCACTGGGAGCAGTATGGAGCAGAAGAAAGAGTAAAAGGAGAGATAAAAGCAAAGTAAGAACTGCAGTGTGTCGAGAAACAAAGAAAAGAAAAGCCATTCACCTCCACAAGAGCACTTGTTTGCTTCATTACACTCCTGTCTTCATTAGGTCTTACCTGTGGCCAGTGAGTCTCGTCTAACCATCGTGGATCTGGTGAAATCACTACACACCTTGCGCACAGACACCATCCTACAGTTGGTCAAGGATGTGGTGAAAAAACCACATCAGATCAAAGGAGAACAGGTACACAAACATGCACAAATGCTCAAAACTGTTGTTTTGGAAGTTTTCGAAGTCACAGTTGTGTAATATTTTCTGCTTTTTTTTTTCCTCCATCAGAAGTCAAGCCTGGTAGATATTCCCATGTTACAGTTCACCTACGCCTATATACAGACGTAAGTAGAAAAATACTATGTAAGTGCCCACCTCAGGTTTTGATATTCTTCTTACAAATGCTCACTGTTATAATGATCTCTGTTTCTGCATGCAGTATTTCAGCTCAGGCTCTGCAGGAAAATGTTGCTCCTCTTCTCAGTCTGCTACGGGAGTCTGTTCAGCTCAACCTGGCCCAGCCTGGGCACTTCTTACTGTTGGGGTCAGTTTTTGATATTTCATGTTATGGCACCGACCTACTTTGTTCAAATAGTTACACGTTTCCTTGTAAACATTTGTTAATTTCCTTTGGGAAAATTATTGTTTCTTGCAGAATTCTCAATGACTTCGTCAACAGGCTCCCCAACCTGGACAATAAGAAGGATACTAGAGATCTGCAGGTGTGATGCATGTTGTCTTAATATACCGTAGCTATGATTGCAATAGAGATCGAGTTCACGTGAGATGCTTTCGCGATATTGATGGTGACGTTGTTGTGCAGGAGGTGACTCAGCGGATCCTGGAGGCAGTGGGTGGGATCGCAGGGTCATCTCTGGAGCAGACCAGCTGGCTCAGCCGCAGCCTTGAGGTCAAAGTGCAACCGCAGGTGTGCCCTGAAGCAGACGAACCTGACGACGCAGACGCGGATGCGGACGGTGACCTCTATGGTAACTTTAGATGACTCTGACAAATACATGCATGCATGTATGTGTGGCCTCATTCTGCAATTCTAGGCCACTGGTTCAGAAAATTAACCCAGGGGATCAATATAGCCCTGCCTCAGATTGGACCAAGTGAGGCTTACAAATCACTTCTGTTGCCATGGAAACGCTGTCTTTTCAATAGTACTCTTAAGCTTAGTATTCCACTGATGAGCGTGACTTTTTTTATTCACTTTAGAAATGTGATTTAAGAGTAGAAACCTGCCCCCATATCCATGGAAACCCAGTGACCCAGGCACCACCTGGAAGCAGCACTGATAAGTGCTATATAAGGGGCCCGTTATGCTGTCTGGGGCATTTTCTTGCCATATTTTCGGGGTATTTGTCTCCTTAGAGGGAAGAGTAACTTAAAATGATTATTCTGCGTGATCCCTTATATTCTGTTATGAAACATTTCTATCCTAATTGTCACCTATTTGTATATGCACACGCTGCTCTCTCCCAGACTTATTACAAGCTCATAATATAAACTTGCTATTCTTTGTCTCTTCATCTCCCTGTCAGAGTCAATGACTCAAGCCAGCACCATGGTTTCCTCTTCGGCTCCCTCAGTTTACAGCGTGCAAGCTCTTGTACTCCTGGCTGAGGTACGGGTTTGGAGGTTTTTTTATGTTGTGAGAATGAATGGATGAATCCTTGTGCGTTTGTAGGCTATTGTTTAACGCATTTCTTCACTGTACAGATCCTGGCACCGCTTCTGGACATGGTATACCGCAGCGATGAGAAGGAGAGAGCTGTTCCTCTCATCTCTCGGCTCATGTACTATGTTTTCCCCTACCTGAAGAACCACAGGTGACTACTGTTGTAGGGCTATCTTAAAGCTGACAGCTTTGGTCTCTTTGGTTGAATTTAACTGTCTTTCTCTCCCATAGTGCCTACAACATGCCCAGCTTTGAAGCAAGTGCTCAGCTGCTGAGCAATCTGAGTGGGTATGCCTACACCAAAAGAGCCTGGAGGAAAGAGGTGTTCGAGCTCTTCATGGACCCCCTCTTCTTCACCATGGATGCCTCCTGTGCTCTCAGGTTAGTTTGTTGAATATTTACACACATCATTCACCAGTCTTCTACAACAAAGAATTTCAGTATTATTGAGGGATGCACATTAACAAAAGGTGTATGCAGTCCAGACCTTGGAACGCTGCATTAGCGTAATATAATTTGTAGCAGTGAGCGATGAAACGTGACATCATATGAGGCTACAACATACAGGACATGGGGACATGAGGAGAGCCTCTTTGTCACTCTGCTGCAGCAGATGGGAGGGTTCAGTGTTGAACATGATGGTTCATTTGTCGAAAATAGAAACATTTATGTTGTTCATCTTCCTCATTTCATGTCTGTAACCATATGCCTCTTGGTTTGATGCTCAATCCAGTCATAGATTTGGCCCTGAAGGAGTGGTGGTGGCACTTATTTATAAATGTGGACGTATCTGGTATTAATGACCAAAGTGATGATTTAAAGAGTAGTTTCTCCAGAAACTTTAATGTCAGATGCAACCACAATTGACATGCAGGAGATACAACAGTACACAGAATTTCACATTTATGCAAACATTACAAACAGGTTTTTTGAAGACTTCAAGCAGATGTTTATTTGGAAAACTGTTGGGTGTGTGATGAGAAAGATAGATTAGGTTTTCTCACTTAGCATTTAGAGATCGTTCTTACTAATCTTTTTATGTTTATTTTTAATGACAGTCTTCCTCATATTTTAATCGTATCTTTTTTTGCGCTCTATGAGCGGTGTGGCAAGCTCACAGCTCTGGCTGCAGGAGCAGGGAAGACTTTCTCATGACAGTCTGAAACTAAAGCTGGAGATCACATTGTCAGTATCTAATGTCACCTGTGCTCTCTATAGTTGGAAGTCCATCATTGACCACCTGCTGACCCATGAGAAGACCATGTTTAAAGACCTCATGAGTGAGTACAGCCTCTATGAAATGCTTCTGGTGCTGTAAAGATACAATAGTAATCTAAAGGCGAGAGCTAATCTGCGATACAGAAGGTTAATGTGATACTTTTAACATTGATGTCAGGGAACAAGTGCATGGTGGTGGAAAGAGCTCATGGGTAATATGTAAAAGAAGAGAGTTAAAACCTTCACAGGTATTCAAAGATGGACAGGTACAGTTCTGATTTGCTGTCACAAACCTGTATTTATTTGTGCTTCAGGCATGCAGAGTGGCTCCCTGAAACTGTTTACTAATGTCGACCAGAAACCCATGCTGCTGAAGCGCCAGGCATTTGCCATGTTCAGCGGAGAAGTCGACCAGTATCACCTGTATCTGCCCCTGATCCAAGGTATGGTGCTGCTGCTCGATATTTATGTAGATTATATGTAATTATGCTCTATTCGGTGATATAAACAGACATTTAAATTGGCTGCGCTCTCCAACGATTATAAAACTTCACTCCCCCTCCTTTCAGAGCGTCTCACCGAGGCTTTGCGTATGAACCCTAGCCCTGCAGTTACAGCTCAGATGTTCCTGATGTTTCGGGTTCTCCTGTTGCGAATTTCACCGCAGCACCTCACGTCTCTTTGGCCAATCATGGTCACCGAATTGGTAAGATCCCATCCTCTCAGCCGCAGACAGGGCCAATACTACACAAATGTCACTTTTAAGCCGTGTAATGGAAACTTTTTTTCCTACTTGTCAGATTCGCATATGTGCACGTCTTGAGAAAGCTCTGCAGGCAGATAAAGATGTCTCAAAGTGAGTTCATCCTTTTTATTCACAAATTCATATTTTGCTGCCACTCTGTGGGCACTGTCACTGAAAGAACTTTGTGTTTTTGCTTGTGTACCACCTAGACTGGCTAAAGTGGTGCGTGGGGCTCTTGACAGAAATGGACCAGTGAATATCTCCCAGGCAGACCTGGGCATGTATCTGTCAGCCTGCAAGTTTCTGGACACCTCGCTGGCTTTTCCTCCAGAGAAGTTACCACTCTTTCAGATGTAAGAGCCCAGTTCAGGACAAAAAGAAACACTACACATGTGTCTTTGCACAAGTTGTGGTGCATTAGTTATGTTGTCTGGATATCTTAACTTTTCTGTGTAACTATGTGTTCCATGCACAGGTATCGTTGGGCATTTGTCCCTGAGGTGGATGTGAGCCGCTACAGTGGGCCAGACCCTGCGCTGATAGAAGGCGAGCAGGAGTGCACACCCCATGTTGTCAAAATACTGGAAGGGATACAGCAGAGATATGGGGTAAGGTCACACGTGAGTTTAAACAGTAACAGATAGTCACACACATTTAAAAGTCCACATTCCTGAATGGTCCTTTAGCCTGTGGGGGGGCCAACAGATATGTGATATGTGGATTGATTTCTGACTGAGACAGTAGTTGGGAGAGGAAATTAAAGCTTTAACATATGTATTTAAATGATTTAAATGTATTTAAATTATGAATACAAATATTTAAATCACGATTTGACATAACATATTCCAATAAAGATCAGCCAAACAAATATACATGTTGGTTATGCCTATATTGGTAATTTTATGTAAAATAGTCCCCACAGATTGCAAGTAACCATAGCAACAGTGTAGAAAATAACCTCATTTTTTCCTTTGATAGCTAACTGGAATAAGCACAATAGTGCAATTCACATATAGAATATAAAGGACTTAAGTATATTCCAAGTAGCATGACATCCTCTTCCCTTCCCTCGTGACAATTTGTCAGCGTAGGACACAATGGACAAGTTTCTTTGATAATATTTTCTTACAATGAACATACAAAGCCCTGAAGTCATATTCATGTAAGTTTTGTCCAGTGAGATGACCTCATCTCAGTCTGATTATGATGTCCTGTTGTTGCAGACACTGAATGGGCTGAGTGAGGAGTCCTCCACCGAGCGTTTGGAGTTCCCTCTGCTCACTGAGCGCTCCCTGTCCTCCATCACCCAGCTGTCGCCTTTCCTCCGCACCCTTTGCTGCTCCTTCCAGGGCCCTCCTCCCTACAGCCATCACACGCCCCACTGCCCAGTAGCAGACTACCCAGCAGCCAATTCAGACATAGTCCTGAAGAAGCTGGAGCAAATCACTGAAGAGGAGTTCCTGGACTGCATGGAGAGTTAGACCTCAAGCATGAAGCTTTCATGAACTAAGCCTCTTTTCAAGCTTTCTGACCTGCAGCCAAATGAATGGAAAACCTAAAATAGGCATAACTGTTGATAATGTTGTACTGTGAGCTAGAAAAAAGGAAAATTGTGTTTTTATGTTTTAACTTGATCTCCACATAAATACATGTACCTCTGAGGTGCTCTCACACTGAATCTGTATTGGAAAAGCCAGGGGACTTTGTTTTAGTTATTTGTTCAGTGGACTGTGGAAAAAACATGGTAGAAGTATTGATTACAAATCCCCATGTTATATAATCTCAGTTGCAAAATATTCACACATTGGCTTTTTGTCAGAGTGTCTACTCTGTTTGCTTTATGTGGTTTTAGACTAAAAGATTTTAAAACTAAAATAGTTCTTATGTAAACCAATTTCAACTGTGATATTATTAGGCACCCACCTTATAATAGCAGTGGTCCCAGTAAACATTTTTAGTTTGACACCAAATATCAGATTTACCGTTAAGAACCTAATTAGATATTATTAATGTGTTCATTTGACTTTTTCATAACCGCTGGTTAACCAATACTCTCTAGTATGTGCATATATGTGTCTGTCTGACTGAGAATGTAAAGACTACCGTAGACACCAGTCTAGCTACTTTCTCTTTGGGTATTACTGGATACATCATTATGGGACCTCATAAGCCAACGGCGAAGATTTGTGTTAAATTTTATGAGTAAGTTGCTGAATGTGATTTGTGTGCACCGGGAAAACCCTCAGAAACATTAGTGGGTGTACCTCGCTAAAATACATGCTCGCCATTTTTGGTGTTCAAGGGAAATCAGCCTTTCTTTGTAGTTGTTCATGATTTGTGTTTACAACAGCCTGTTGTCTGTTTTTTTGCTTAAGTAATTTATTTTGGATGTTTAAAGGACCATGTCAAGTTTTGATTTAACAGAAAGACGACTCAATAAATTAAATATGAAGCATACATACTGTGTTTTCCACTTCACAGCTTTAGTTGCTTTAGATAAATGTGCTGTATAAATGTAGATCGTTAACATTTTACTGTGTACCAACAGGTAATGCACCATGTTTCATGCACATCATCCACACATTAGTCAATGTCACATCAATGGACACAGACACAGTCATCAGTTTTGGCCATGTCTCAATGAAGACCACAGGCTGAAAAATGTCTGTTCCATAATATGATACAAACGTTGCAACAACTTGATAGAAGCTGGAGAGGGTGCCCGCAGAGAAGGATATTTGGAAAACCATGTCAATCAGATGACATGGCCCAGACAGCCATGAAAGCCATGGTAACATGAACAAATACCTGTACAAATAGTGGGTATAATTTAAAAGTTTTAAAAATATGCCATGCAACTGTAACAAACACACAAAACAGACTTTAACATCCTGTTTTGTTTTGTTTTTTTAGCTGAAACTGCATTATGCAGACTTTCATCATCTTTCAGGAAGCGGCTGTCAGAAACCCCCTTTTTAACCACAGAGTATTGCCTGACTTTTTATTTAGCTATTCAGTGGTTGACTCAAACTGAAATACAAGCTACTCATATTGCAGCCATATATTCAGACAGACTATGGATGTAGTTAAACTTGTCTTCATTTCTGCACTTTACAACAAAAATGAAGGAAATGTTCACATGCCAGTACGTTTCTCTGCTGCTGAAAAACATCAAACTTGCAGCTCATTCGGGAACATCAACACTACATATAAGAGAGTACTAAATTATGAACACTGCAGCCTAGAAAATAGGAGTAGGAGTATAAATATTGCTGGCATATAAAGAAATAAGCATGTGATTGCAAATTAAGCTGTTAGTTGGTTTAAATTGAATCATACTAGTTATACTGTGCTTAATCATACTGTTTTAAACTACTACTACTTACACAGCGCAGTGAGCACAGGAACTGGAGTGAGGGAGAGACGAGAGCGAGAGAGCACTGCTACATAGTCAGAGACTGCAGGCAGGACAGGTGAGAAACATGAGCGACAGAAAATGTAGTAAAATTTGGACAAATTTTAATACAATTGATAGTTTGAGGGCAGAGTGCAGACTTTGCAAAATTAAAATTTCATATCGGGCAGACTCCACAAACAACCTGCACAGACAAGTGTGTACTGTTCACCCATCAATTCAGTTAGAGGAGGAAAGACAAGCAAGGGAACCTGCTGATAATGAAGGTGCCAGTGTGTCTACTGCTCCTACAATGTCTACAGCATCATCCAGGACAACACCACAGCCACCAAGACCTACAGCCCAGAGCTCTATGACCCCAGTAAAACTAAATAATTTAAAATTAATAAAGCAATATAAACAATAAATATTCTATATAATGTGTTTTTTACATTAGTAATTCATTTTACACATGCTTTGGTAATACATTTATTGAAGCAACGAAAAATCTGAGGAGCCACTTGGGAGCCGAAAGAGCTGGCTCTTTTTAGGGAGCTGAGACAAAAGAGCCGGCTCTCTAAAAAGAGCCGCAATTCCCATCATTATTTTGTTAACGTTTCTTATGCTTGATGTCAGATGGACCACTCTAGAGAGAAAAAAGGACTGAAATGAAAGAAAGTAAGTAGTCTGTCTCATGCCCAACTGTCCAACTGGCTATCACTATAGTTAAAGACATTCTAAATTTTAACATTTCTCATATTCTACTGTATATGGATGATTTAAAGTCATCTATGTCAGACAAGATTAATATCATCATTACTGTGAGTATACATCATATTGACTACAGCAAATGGAGAAAAGGTAAGCCCTCCTTTGCTCGGCTCATCAATGATTTTAAATTTACAGGATGGTTTTGTGATGATGTGTCGTTCGTTGTGTTTTAACTGCTGCCCTTTCTATTCTTAATGCAAATTCATTTGTGACAGATATTTTGTTGTTTATCTTTCTTAGAATCTGTTTGTTTGCAATCAGTAGAACGTCCTCAACGATCTAGTCTGTGCTCTCTGTTTGGGAGGATGTTTGACACCCTTCCCCTGCATCTATATCTCGTCTTCTCTTCCCGTACTGCGTCACTTCCTTCTTCCGTGTTTACGTAAAGATGGCGGCGCAAACACAGCGCGGCGTCCCGTTCAGTACGGTGAGTAGATTTTACCCATTTATGTTCAGAATTCTGACAGTTCTGCTCTGACGTCATCTGTTGTCAACAGTTAAATAAATCCGATTAGTGTGAACGGTCGGGATCAATGTGTTGTGCGCGTAACGTTACCTTCAGCTGTTGGTTCGTGTTTATTAAAATTTGGTCAAACAGCCCGTTCCGTCGGGAAGCTGTAGCAGTGGGAGCGTCCTATGCTGTCCTCACAGCAGACTCCAGACTCCATAGACAAACACAGTGATTTTACCTCGCATAGAATGGGAGTTGCCAGATTACCTCTGCCACGGTCAGCGAAATAACACGTTAGTTAGAAACCGACATAATAATTTAAAACACCCAAACCACACAGTAGCACAAACAAACTAGCCGATCAAGTCAGCAGTAGACTAGCATCCCCCCGTGTTCAGCGAGGTAAAATTACTGGTTTTGTCAATGAAGTTTGGCGGATTATTTGGTTGAACATTATGAATTATGAAACATTATGTCTCACGAGGGTAGGATTTATTCCAGTGACTCTTCAATAAATCCTCCTCCCTTTACGGACTTTGTCGCAGTCGGTGAGCCTGAGATAAATAGCTGGAAAAAAAAGCCGCTATCCGGCACAAAACTGGGATATTTTTAGATTAGCCATCATCCAGTGTAATGTTTTTAATTTGTGTCTACATATCACACAAAACATGAATATGCACATACAACATGCAGGTATGGTAATACTTCACATACAGTATAATACGGCATAGTAAAGCCATGTGATTGGGGTCACAGTCACACACATTGATTGATGTATGGAAATAAGGGCACTTTGGAAAAGAAATGTAACTATAATGTAATTTGTTCCACTCCAGCTTTGTCCCAAGTATCTTCATACAAATTCAACCAGCCACACCTCGCCCTTCAGCGCTATAGCAGAGCTCATAGGTGAGTCATTGTCCTAAAGTGAAATGAAAGTGAAAGTGTGGCTTTTTTGTGTTCTGCATAGAACCAGAAGTTTATGTTGTGTCTTTTCACAGCCAAAAAGATAGGAAAAGTAAATGGAAAAAAAACAAAACAAAATAAACAAGTTTCCCTTATAATAAATGCCCTTTCAATAATGTCAAGGTTGAATGTTTGTTATTATAAACAACATATTCAGTTAAACTTCCAAGGGACACACCTTTGCTTTCCTTAGGTATCGCATATCCCAGAATCTCTTTAATTAAAACATGCACATTTTTCAAAAAGGAGTATTATTTATGACATTTGTGAAAAATGTGTGCATGATGTGCCTCTCTCTTCCCTCATGTCCGCCAATTTTGAGAAATTGAGAAAGTGGCATGTTAGAGTTTTCCATCCAAGCTCCAAGTTTTCCTTAACTTTCTATTTTACCACATACCACTAGTGATGTCCCCACTTGATCTGCATGGCATGATGATGATCATATGCTTACTGTATGTACCATTATTTTATGTGAATTAATCTAAATATGTTTAGATGCATAAAAATTCAAATTATTTTTTTTTTTCACTTTTCCCAGAACAGATTTCCATCAGATTGAAATAAATAGTTAAAACATAGCCTGAGATATGAGCTTCTAAGAAATCTACGCCAATATTCCTCTCAGCAAACAACATTTGAATGTAACAATACTCTTTTGCAGATTTGATTCCTTTGAGTTTGAGGTGTGAGCAAGAGTGACAGTGCACTTTGTTATGCCTGTGCCTCCAATGTATTTAACTAAACCTCAGTTTTACAATTTAATTACAGACTCAGACTGAGAGCATCAGAACAGTCTGATTCAAATACCAATAAATAGTATATATGGATTTAGAAGATATGGTGTTGTAGCAATAAACAAGTAACCAACCTCAGAAAAATCTGGTGCAATTCTCTGAAAGGAACTTTAAACGCTGGAAGCTGAGAATTTAAGATGCCCATAGAAATTTCTTCTTTTGACAGACAATGCCTACGATCCAGATGTCAGTGCCAAACAGTTCTGGATTGATAAGACGATCATCCAAACACAAGAATGCCTCACCTTTATGGATAACGGAGAGGGGCTGGACCATGAAAAAATGCATAAGATGCTCAGGTACTGCCTCTTGGTATTTTCTTTTTTTTTTGTAAATTAAGAAATCTGTTTGATAGTTTCTGCACCATCAACATGTTTGGAATGGGAGAAATATCAGTTTGTATTTTTGGAAAACCACCATCTTTTTGATATTTGTTGTTCAAAACCTGTTGTTGAGTGCAATGGCCCAAATCCATCATAATGATCACTGCCTGAAACCTTTAAAAACAAATGTTATGCACGATGCTGCATCTAAAAAAGTCTGATTTTCATTGATGAATATGAATGAACCGTGATGTGATTCATGTATTCACTAATGAATATGTATGTGTATCCCCCCTCAAGCTTTGGGTACAGTGATAAGACTGCTGTAAATGGTCAACACCCAATAGGTATGTATGGCAACGGTTTCAAGTCTGGATCTATGCGTCTTGGCCGAGACGCCATCGTCTTTTCCAAGTCAAAGACTGTTTCGTGCATTGGGATGCTCTCTCAGACGTACCTGGAAAAGATAGAGGCTAAGCAAATAATTGTACCAATTGTCTGCTTTGAACAGGAAGAAACAAACAACTATATCCTTTATCTACTGTGTCAGGGCACATTGAAAATATGTTCTTAATTTATTGGCATCATTTCAGTATCACGTGTTGTCAGCTGAACTGGATACAGGAGCGCTCCAGTGAGGCTGGAGAGAAATTCAATTTTATTTCCAGTTGTATTTCCATTTGTCCTTAACTTTGACTTCACTCATTGTGAGAGAGGAGGACAAAGCCAGTCTGCAGGACATCCTGCACTATTCCCCATTCACAACACAGAAAGAACTGGTCGATGAAATCAATGCCATCAGTTCCCTCTTGTCCACAGGGAAAACTGGCACACGGATCATCATCTGGAATCTCCGCAGGTCTGGACTCATTTTGTGTCTCATTTTGTGTCTCTTTGGACATCATTTGCAATGATGTGGAGAGTACAATTAAGACAGGATAAATACACACAAAAAGATAATTAACCAGAAAACAAACAAACACTTAAAAACAGTTGCGTTCAACAGCAAAGTAGATTGTAGTCATGGTGTTAAACTAACCTATCGGTACACTTGTGTTAAGTTTTAATGGGTGTTGTAAAAAACAACAGTTTTCTAAAATTCAGTGATTGTATGTGTCACCTCGCCAGTGACTTGACCGAGTCATGCGGTGACTATCGGACCAATTTGATAAGGAAGTGATAGATATTGACCTATCCTATTGGACAGAATCAAATCCATCAATCTGTGTCTATTAATCTGACATGAACACAGCTACTGTCAAGATAATAAAGAGCACACAGCGACACGTTTATATCAGAAATGTAACGTCTGTTTCCAACAAACAGTAGGAAGGTTGTTAAACCTAGTTATCAATAATGAATAACAATATAATGTTGTGTGGGAGTGTCGTCTTTTATGGTCTCATCTGTGATTCTTTAATCACAGGTAAAGAATCCACGTAACAGCAGTGATTGAGATGGAGGCCCATTCACCTTCACTCTTTGTTTTGTTTTCAACAGGAGATCTGATGGAGAAACAGAGTTTGATTTTGAGAAGAACCGTTACGATATCCAAATTCCTTCGGCTGTCTACGAGGCAATGAATGACTCCTCTCAATATTCAGGGGTCACATCATGCACCCCTGAGTGTGTGTACTCACTGCGGGTAAGAGCAGTAATGACTTCAAAGAATTGTAAATTACTTTATTAAGCCCGTGGCATCATTTTTCATTTCACATTATCTGCTGAATCTGACCACACCTTAAATGCACACGTTGTTACTCCAAGTCTAGACAGTGTCTGTTATAAAAGTGACCTCAAAATAAACTTTTGCATCATCAGTAAAGCTAAACCACTTGTTTTTAGTAAAATGCGTTAACTTGTATGTAGCCTGTGTTTGCGCATGTCCAAGAGAAAAACACCATATCATTTTTTAACCTCTGACTCTAACTCTCGATATTGCTCTCCATTTGCATGAGTAAGTAAACTCATATTTGTATTTTTAATGGGTGTAGGCATATTGCAGTATCCTCTACCTGAAGCCTCGGATGCAGGTCATCATACGTGGCCACAAAGTGAAAACGCAGCTCATTGCTAAGAGTCTGGCCTACATCAGAAGGGACTACTACAAGCCCACGTTCCTGGTATCCTTTCATCGTGGGTTCTCTTGAATTGTGCCTTTTTGTTGACTTCTTGGGTTTAATTTGGGACATTTTGTATGTGAGCAGAAAGTGTTTAAAATCTCTGCTTTTGAGTTTTCCTTAAATGTCATTTTAGCTCAAACGTATTCCCATCACTTTTGGCTATAACACCAAAAGTAAAGACCAGTATGGCATCATGATGTACCACAAAAATCGTCTCATCAAAGCATACGAGCGCGTGGGCTGCCAGCTTAAGGTGAGTTTCTGATGTTCTGGTGAGCGAGTTTGGTTTTTTTGGTTTTTTTTTTTTTTTTTTTTTTTTTAACATATTTTCCAATGCTCATCTCTTATGGGTCTTTGGCGTCTACAGGCCGACAGAAGAGGTGTTGGGGTCATTGGGGTTGTAGAGTGCTTCTTTCTGGAACCTACTCACAACAAGCAGAGCTTTAATGAGACAGATAAGTACAGGTATTAACACCGATGCTGCATGCAGTTTTGATCGCATTATTCTGATTGAGGTCCAAAAGATAAAAAAAATTATCTGTATAATCTTTATCATCCTTCTGAATTATTTGTCAGCATGGGGCCAGAAATGCTGAGGTCTGAAGTTCTTAATTTCTTGGTACTGTACAGGAAAACAATGACCAATTTGGGGATCAAACTGGAGGAGTACTGGCATGAAATCCGTCACAGGAGAAATAACGAGAATCCAAACAGCATACCAGTGGAAGATACTGTGTTAGTAGTTTTCTACTCATGTATTCGTCTCAAAACGTTGACTTCCTACATACGCTGACACTTAGGTCTCTATCTGTGACCTCAGGAAGCAACCAGATCAGAACTGGGCGCAGTGCGATGACTGTCTAAAGTGGCGCAAACTCCCCGATGGGATCGACTGCAGCAAGCTGCCAGATAAATGGTACTGCCGTATGAACCCCGATCCTCAGTTCAGGTAAGCAGAGAAACAATTGCAGAAGTAATAAACTAATATAAATGGGGAAAAGATATACTCATAATCGCTAACACACCAGTGAATATACCAGTGAAAATGTTTTAATTCTTTCACATACATGTTGTGAACTTGATCTGCAGCTGTAGACTGACTCACAAATACAGACTCAGATACAAGAGTATCTGTTTAGGCTCTGAAAGAGCGTGTGCTAAAAAATATCAAAATTATGTAACTTCAATTCACAGCTATGTATTTTAGCGAAATGACGGTGATAATTTATCTCTAAGTCAGTCACACAATCAGACAATAGCCATAGAGCAGAAAAAGGTCATGACTCGCTTGCATTTCCTGGAGGAAAAGAGAAACATCGTCCGTTTGCCTATACCACTGTAAAGATCTATGTTGCCATTGCAACAACTATTATTGTTCTGTCTGAGAAAATGAGCTTGGCCATCACAGTTTTATTGCTCAAAGTGCTCTTAGCAGAAATTAAACACCAAAGTACGGTTTACATTTTTTGTAAGCTTGACATTTTCGTGATTCTGAAAAGATTCCAAACTCGTAGCTATTGTAGGACAAATGGATCAATTTATACAGTGATGGTTGGACTACTGAGCAGGCCATGGCATTCACATGAAGCTGCTTTTCAAGCCAGTTGGGTTTACTGCCAGTGTGCCGTGTATTTGTAAATGGAAGCACACATAGTCATCCTCAAAACACAATGACACCATGGTATTTAGTTAAGAAAATGAACTCCTGTTGTTTTGCTAATGTTTTCATTCTCTATTTGCTTTGCTCTCCTAGGAGCTGCCAGGTGGAGGAGGAGCCCGAGGACTCAGATGAAGATCAACCTTCATACCGCAAGACCTATAAAGAACAGTGAGTCCCATCTCAATTAAAAACGCTTCCACAGCTTTTGGCCAAAAACTTAATTGAATATTGAGGCTCAGTAAGAATGGCACATTGTTGTATCAAGCTGCCAAAATCAGACCTAACGTGTAACTGAGCCTATTAAATGAAGTGACTTCCCTTAACTTCCTTTTTTTTTTCACAGAGAAAGGGAGGAAAAAAGGAAACAAGAGAGGCAAAGAAAAAAGGTAAGGATACATGGTCTGCTGTAATTCACCTGCAATTTGCTGCTGCTTCTATTGCTGTTTCCTCTACTTACCACTGCACAATATGGAATAAATTGTTAGTATCTGTGAGGCATATCTGTTTTGTGATTCTCTAAAGGTTAACTTACAATTAATAGCACTTTTGGGATTTCTTTTTCTAGGAAGAGGAGGAACAAAGGCGTCAGAAAGCCTGCTTGGCCAATCTGAACAGGGAAAACCAGGCCCTTAAAGTGAAGCATGAAAACTTGCAACAAAAGCCGATTCAAACAGTATGTTTTTCATTTGACGCTAAGGGCAGGTTGGAAGCGTTGATTCCATTTTACCAAAGATGATAAATGTTAACGGGGGTTTGAATAAATACACTTCAGAAGATTGATATGGTTTAGATTATTAACCATTACAAATTTTAAAAATATATCTCTATGTTTTCTTTTTGTTGTTCTTGGTGACAGCCTGTCCGCTCTAGTACCCCAAACAGTAGATTTGCTCAGTCACCACAGCGGGGCGCTAAAAGGGCTATATCCTCCACCATCTCACAAGCTGGTAAGAAAACCTACTCTTTGTGTGTAAAAGTGACAACGCTTGAGACATTAAAGCACAACTTTTCTTTCTCTGTAGTTTGCAGCACACCCAGTAACAACGGCCTTCCAGTTATCTCTAGTGTACGCTCGCTGTCAGCAGGCACCCCAAGGTAATGTTTTGTGCTGTTTTTAATCTTGAATACATCTATTTACGATATATTTATGTACTGCGCTTTGTATGTACTGCAGGGGCAAAAGAGTACAGCTCCTTACCCCAGAAACAACTCCCAAAAGACAGAGAGTTAATGGCCTCGATCAGGGCACCTCAAATACATCAGTGGATGTGATCCAACTGAGTTGCAAATCAGTGTCCATGGATTATGATGTTGATACAGATGATACCGATGATACAGATGATGATATTTTCATCTTGGAGACTGCCAGTACCCCCAAGCCAGCAAAGCCAAGCTTTAATTTGAGTAAAGTGAAGACAGAAAACGAGAAAAGTGACGCTAATGTGGGCGTGCCGGTGGAGTGCAGCGATGGCGCAGCTGTGGCCTCGGCGGCAAATGTGGCAACGATGGCAGCGGTTTGTACCGCTGCATCCCCAGCATCCCCTGCAGAGGTGGTCAGCACCACCACACAGACAGAAGTACACACCGTGAAGGTGGAAAAAGAGGACCAAAGGATACCTGAAGAGGAGGAGAGGGCAAAGCAAAGCACGTCTACAAAGAGCGGCAAAGAGCAGAGTTCAAACGTGGACACTGATGTCTGCAGCAGAGTGATACATCAACCTGACAGTGAAGATGCCGGACCTTCCTGTGCAGATGTCCGTGCTAACAAATACTCTCCACTTCACCACCCCATCATGATTGAGGTACAGGAACAGCAGGACCAGCTCCTAGAGCTCATGCAGGCTACAGCTCAGGAGAGAGACTCCTTTAAAGAGCAGGTCCACAAACTTACCGGCCAACTGCAAGACATGCAGAGCAGGCTGCAGGAGCTGTCTCAGGACAGTGTAAAGAAGGAGTGTTCTTACAGCCAGTCGGAGCAAATGGGGGGGGCGAAGGACTACAAAAGTCTGTTTGAAAAGACCAAACAGAAAATCAATGAATTGGTTATGGACAAAGCAGGCTTACCGGCAGCTACTGAGACCAAGCCCAGCACTGCCCAAGGTGAAGAAAGCGACGTTGATAAAATTGCACTGCAGGTAGACCGTCTGGTCCGGGAACTGGATCAGAGGAACAAGGAGAGGGATGAACTACGGACACAGGTCAGTATTGCTGCTGTATTTTAAGCTCCAAGCACAAGACTGGCGATGCTCTGAATTTCTTATTGTCAATAAATCAAAATTTTGAATAAATAAAATTCCAACGCTAACAGTTTGACATCCCGAGGCTGTCGTTCGCTCTCAACCCCGAACAATTCTTAAAATATATACTTTCATTGTTCACATTATTTCCTAAAACAGCTGAGCACTGTCGTCAATCTTTTATTGAGGGTTTTTTTTGTTTTGGATTTTTAATAGGATTTGTAGACATTAAGAAATTTTACCACACTGCTTCATTTTGAAGATTTTAAAGGCATCACTTGGTCGTCTTCAATGAATGGAGCCAGCTCAGATAACAACACTGAAAAGCTGCACAGTGGATTTTACAAGCTCTGATTATTTTGTTACACACTTTGTGGGCAAGATATTTAAACTCTATGAATATTCTCAAACAACTACTTTAATTGTTAGCTCGTGTGGATTTTTGTTGTCTTGTCTTTTATTGATGTCGACCTGCATACTCTCCTTCCTTTATTCATTTTCTCTCCTTCTGGATTCATTGTGTGCTACACCACCAGTTGGACAGTCTGGAGGAGGAAAGGGCAAACCTGGCATCCCAGTGTGAAGAGCTCAGGCTGAGCCTGCAGCAGCAGAGAGAAAATGCACAAGAGGGAAGCACAACTCCACACAGTGTCACTGTTTCCTCTGTACAAACAGATATAGAGGAGGCAGGAGGGACGGCCGACTCTGGCACACGTTCGGATAAACACAGAAGGTTGGATTGTTGGAAAATCACTTTCCTCTCATGCTGTATAAGTTATCACTATCTGACAAAGGCATTTATGAACTCAGCAACCCAGCAGAACAATGATCTGATTCTCGCTCTGTATGTCTGTCCTCCCCTCAGTTTGATTGAGCTACGGCACAACGTCGGACGACTCCTCATCTCCTTCGTGCCCGCTCTGGACCTGGACCAAGTGAATTATGATTGTAGTGTTATTGATGAGATTCTGGAGCAGGTTCTCTCCAATGAGGAGTCCATCACACCATCATTGGGAATAAACAACTCATGAAAGCCTGGTCTTGCAGTATTTCGCCTGTAAATAATGAATACAGATCTTTGAGCGCGGGAAAGGAAGTTGTATATATGTGAAGTGTTATAAGTATTTTATATTGATATATTGTAAATATAACAATAAGGCTAAATCCGCAGTGACCCTAAACATGGAGAAAAGGCAATACAAACACCACACTGACAGGCATTTCACTTTGCTCTAATATTTCTCATAGAAGTAACACATTAATCAGACGACTGTTGGATATTTTGTTGATCAGTTCATTCTACCCTCGTTTTTGCTTTTTATGTATGTTGCCTAAGGATAATGGTACATTGGCCATTTTGAAAAGGCTCTGACTCTGCATCTGATTCTGTTTCTGTTTCATGGCCACAGCTGACCGTTTCCTCTGTCTTTTAGTGAAGAACATTTTGCAGTCAAATATATTTTTACACTTCCTGTCTTTGCTCTGTGATAAAATGCTTAGGGAATGGAATAAAAGATTTATTAAACATTATCATTGGTATCCTTGAGAACCTTGTCTGATTGGACAAACGTTATAGAAGATGGGTCTGACAGTGAGCATTACATTATTTTTCTAAGACCGAATCAAACTGAAAACTGAACTGAAAGTATCAAGTCTTTAAACATGTTGGGCTTGCTTGAGTGATATTTAATAGGCAGACTGCATCTTCGTGTTTCTACCTCCAGGCAAACTGTCAGTATCAGATTTTGACAGGCTTGTAAATCACACAGTTTGGCTTGTGATAATGATGGGACCTTTGAGATGTGCATTACTTTAAGCTTTATTTATTCAGGTGGCCCCATTAAGTTCAAGATCTGTTTTGCAAGTGAGACCTGCGAACAAATTGAGTTTGATGAAAATCACAAAAGAGCACACACACACAAAAAAATCACTGCACACAGATGCACTAATACAACTGCAAATCTTGAAAACAGCAAGTAGATGAATGAGTCATCCCAGTCTAGTAACTTGGTGTAGAGTACCAGAAACCTGTCTCCCCCAAGGATGTTGAATATCTTGGCAACTTTGGTTGCAATGCTTTATACTGTAAATGGAAACATGCATGGTAACTTAAAATGTCATTGATGACTGTTCTTTGTTTTCATGTAACTTGATGGTGAGAGTCAAAATTGTCCTGAGAACCGAATCAAATGGCTGACTGTGTTTAAGTGTCTGATAGTGGTGGCAGCAGAATGAGAATACAGGATATCTCAGTTTCCTACTGAATTAAATGAGATGGTTGTATGTTTCTTTATAATACTTGTATATAGTTCTCTCAGGTTCCTGTGGATCCTGGTCCTGGTCCTGCTGATGTGGTTCTCTGGTTCATAAGTCACTGCTGCGGATCGTCGGCCACTCGTCATGTTTTTCAATAATATCACACTGCTAATCTGTTAGTCACATTCCTATTGTTAGTGCTGTAGTCACTGCTAGTACGTTGGTTGCTGTTTGTGTTCTCTCTCTCTCTCTCTCTCAAAAGATTGTTTCTCAGGAGAGATCAAGTTTAATTTAGGTAGTTTTCTACTATGTAGCAATAAATTAACTAAAAGAGACATTTATCTGTTTTACAAGAGATAACCAGATGGTAGTGTAACGTAGTTAACTATTATTATGAACAGAAACGCATTTATATCAGAGAAAACAAAAAGTGTGATAAACATGGGTTTCAAAAACTCAGACTAAGTCCTTTTTTTATTTTCCATATTGTTTGTCACCACTGTGACGTCACGTCATCTCCTCTTCCGCCTTTTCGTCCAATCACTGCAGCCCGCTCCACCGGAAGTTTTGAACGAATCGTACGCGGGAAATTACTGCCCGCCCCAGCTGGACAGCAGAGGAGGTAAAACTAACTAACTTCAAGATAACTTCATTTCAAAGACTGGAAACATACAATTCTGTTGTATATGTTGTGAAAATGAGCCTTTGCCAACAATAACATTAACGTCCGTGCTAATTTGCGTGTCTGGTTTTCTTGTTTGTCCAGAACGTCCGTAAGTTTACTGCTAACGGTGTTAGCTAGCTGTTACTTAGCCGCCGGTTCCAGTGGCTTTGTGTTTTTAATTGATTTTCCTCTGAAATCTGTAATACGGGGTTCATATTGTCCTGCTTGTGTTGGAAAAGAATCTGTGTGAACTGCTGAGCTGATATTAGCCCATTTAAAACCGTCTGAAGTATCAAAGTCACGTTTTCTCTTCTTAGATCGGTGTTGGATATATATTTTTAAAAAATGAAGGTGGTAACGTGTGAGATTGCTTGGCACAACAAGGAGCCAGTCTACAGTCTGGACTTCCAGCACAGCTCGGATGGGCGCCTTCATCGGCTGGCCACAGCTGGAGTGGACACCACAGTCAGAGTGAGTGGGCAATGAAAACATCTGGTTAATGCAGTGAAAACTTGTCTGACCAAGAGCCATTTTGATGAGCCTGTGATGTCTGGAGAATAAACACACGAAGTAAAGCAAATGGTGCCTAATCTATGTGTATGAATTTGACTGTAAGAGCAGACTTGGTGGTTGCAGCTTGCAGGTAACTGTGCAGGTCCAAAGACGCGGGGTTCATCCGTTTTGTTGGAAAAATTACGTCATGTAACACGTATAGATAAGCATATAAATAATCCTGCATTTTCATGGTGCCATACTCATCAGGACACTGCTAGGGCCTTTCCCAGGCCCTTTAAATAGATGAATGTGTCACATACAGGATCCACCAAACAGCATTTTTTTCAGTGATCAGATTTTTTGAACTTAACCTGTTTGCTCTACACACTTTGTTCCATTTTTTTTTTTTATAAATTACAAACTTTTTGTAACTTAGGGCTGCAACTACCGCTTATTTTAGTGCCTGAGTAATTTATTGATTATTTCCGTGATTAATCGATGAGTTTATAGTCTATAAAATGTCAGAAATGTTTTGTTTTGCCCCAAACCCAAAGATATTCAGTTTACCGTCATAGTGCAGTAAAGAGACCAGAAAAATATTCACATTCAAGGTTTTTTTTTTCCTTGAAAGAAATGCATAAACCGATTTATTGATTATCAAAATAGTATGAATTTGATAGCTGAGAACTAATCAGTTGAACATTGCAGCACAATCTGAATAAATGGTAGATTTTAAGTCAGGTCATCTGCCATAATTAAGAAAAGTTTAACAATTAAAGAGCAATAACTTGCAAATCACACCTTAGAGATGTTTGCAAAATATATTGAATAAGTAAAAAATTAACTATTAACTTTCTGAACAGTCAATGTTTATTTGTGTCTGTGGTATATAAGGTTTACAGAGCGTATTTAATGACTTTTTGTCTTGATGCAGCTGTGGCGGGTGGACACGGGCCCAGATGGGAAGGCAGCGGTGGAGTTTCTGTCTAATCTGGCTCGACATACCAAGGCTGTCAATGTAGTTCGCTTCAGCCCTAATGGAGAGCTGCTTGCCTCAGGAGGCGACGGTATGTCACACATAATACACAGATGCAAGGTCAGATTTTACAGGTCGCAATTTAACAGGCACTGGTGATGTTATTCTTAGAAGGAGTATTTTAAAATCCAGTGTCCTTTCATAACGTCGTGGTTTTTGTTCGGTACAGATGCAGCGATTCTGCTGTGGAAGCTCAATGACTCTAAGGAGCCTGAGCAGGCACCCGCGTTTCAGGAGGATGAAGATGACCAGCTCAACAAGGAGAGCTGGACTGTGGTCAAGACGCTAAGGTACACGATTAAAAAGAGTTCCTTTGGTTCTAAAGACTCAAACTGTGTTCATTTGAGAGTTAATATGAAAATGGCGACCACCTACTACCTTTGTCCATTTTACAGTTTGCTGTGTGATCTAAATGTGTAACGATAGCATGGTTATACAAACAGGCCGTCTACCTTTTGGTTTGTCTTTAGGGGACACATAGAGGATGTGTATGACATCTGCTGGACACGGGACGGAAACTTCATGGTGTCTGGGTCTGTGGACAACACTGCTGTTATGTGGGACATCAACAAAGGTTTGTTTGGACTCCGATGTCTATGGTTATTCCATAAAGGTTCTGTATTTTATCAAGACAAATCCACAGAAAACTGTAAAAGAGATGAGCGCGTCTTATTTTGGCTTAACTTAACGTTGGCTTGCAACTGTTTTTGTGTACAGGACAGAAGCTGTGTATCTTGAATGATCATAAGAGCTACGTGCAGGGGGTGACCTGGGATCCTCTGGGGCAATATGTGGCCACTCTCAGCTGTGACAGGTAGGAGAACAGAGGTTCAGACGTCCTGCATCAGCCCACTCATGGCCAGTCTACGGCTCTAATCTTCATTTAATGAATGCAGTTGCCGTTGCTTAGCTTGTGGGGTTTCAGCAGCTTGATGCTTGAGAGGTTTTTGTTTTTCCTCCCCGTCAGAGTGATGCGTGTGTACAGCACTCACACCAAGAAGAAGGCCTTCTGTATCAGTAAAATGAGCTCTGGGCCACAAGCAGATGGAGAGGTCAGTAGAAATTTAGGTTTTGCAGACACATAAATTGAGTCTCTCCACCTTCTTCAACCCATGAAAACAGCTGTCCTTTTCCACTGATGCTGTTGTTTTAACCACCTGTTTATGACACTTAATATTCATCATACAAGTCCCTGTTTTTGGTCCTAAAATTTGCCAGTTGGGTAAGACATGTCGCGTACATGCTCTCAGTGCTGTATTTCTCCTCATCTTTGCAGGTGAAGCAGTACAGAATGTTCCATGATGACAGTATGAGGTCGTTTTTTCGGCGTCTTTCATTCACACCAGATGGGTCTTTCCTGCTCGCCCCTGGTACCTACACAGCATGCTCAAAATGTGGCTTTTACCTGACACTTATCTGGACAGATTTAATGTTCTAATATTCCAGTTAAAATAATTTGAATGATGAATCAAGTTCCATCTTCTGTTGTCCCCTTGTTTGACCCCAGCTGGATGTGTGGAGATTGGAGAAAACATCATAAATACCACTTACATCTTTTCCAGGAAGAGCCTTAAGAGGTAACTTTTTGTAAAATACTGTGAAATTTATAGCTATGCACAGTCTGAGTTGGTTATATTTAATGCTGGTAATTAATATATAATATCTTTGTCTGTGTGTTTTAGGCCCATCGCTCACTTGCCGTGTCCAAGTAAAGCCACACTGGCTGTGCGCTGCTGTCCCATCTACTTTGAACTGAGGACCAGGAAGGGAGAAGGCAAGAACATACGAACATTAGTTTACAGACTAGAGTGGTGATGAAGCCCTCCCTTTCTTAATGTACACACCCTTTAGGCCACTTTTTTTGCTTTACTTGTGTGTATTTTCAGTTTTTCCCTCCATTTCTCCTCTACAGACGGCTCAATTCAGGATCTTCCCAACGTATTCCAGTTACCGTACCGTATGGTGTTTGCAGTGGCATCTGAGGACTCCATCTTCTTGTACGACACACAGCAGACCGTCCCCTTCGGCCTGGTGTCCAACGTCCACTACCACACACTCAGCGATCTAACTTGGTAAACTAGGACTCTCTGCTTTCTTGCGTGGCTAAATGCCTGTCTGAATAGTCTTCATGTGCAAGAATGAATTGTGGCATGTGTCCTGGATCTCAGTGACTTTTCAAAAAGAAGAGGAGTTATAAAGTGCTTCACAGAGCAAAAATTACAGTCGGACAAGAATATGTCCTTGCAAAAAGACAATGATGTTGTTCTTAGATAAATGAAATGCAGTCATTTACAGACAAAGGGGTGTTATTTTTAATTGACACAAACATTTTTCACATTTTCTCAAATATATCTCATAGCAATGCTCACGCGGCCCCACAGGTACATGGAAAGTTTCTGGTCTCTGTTATTGTTCCTACTCTGCTTACCAACCATGAAGAAATTTCTTCCTAATGCATTTCCAGCGTAAGTGAAGGGGGGACAAAATCCACAATTCATCTGCTGTGCAAAAATAAAGCAATAATGAGGCCTCAGCAGAGGGAATTTCTTTGGAAGATACCCACTTTCTTTGAGCAATTCAGACCGCTGAGGCCTCATTAACTTTGGTTTGACATTGAACAGTGTTTTTACTGTGGAATTGGGTTTTTTTTGTCCCACATATCTTACATTTGAATCACCTTAGGAAGGGAATTATTAACCATATGGTAATGGTAAAGACATACCCATAACTGCTTCAGTGTGCATATGGGCATGCAAACGTATCCTTTACCTCAACGTTCTTTCAGATACTACAAGGATAAATTAATCTCTTTTATATCCTCTTTAGGTCTCGTGATGGTTCCTTCCTGGCTGTGTCCTCCACCGACGGCTACTGCTCCTTCCTGTCCTTCTCTCCTGGTGAGCTGGGCACGCCGCTGAAGGAGCCCCCCACCCTGGAGGTCTTTACCCCAAACAGTGGTGTTGAGAAAAAGGGCAAGAAGTCGTCAACGGCCAAGACATCATCACCTGTGACCCAGGCACCAAGCTCAGCCCCGACCCCCACGTCCCAAACCAGCCTTGGCAAAGATGCCCCCTCTGTCACCCCCCCAGAGGAGAAGAAGAGCACCCCCAGTGCCAAGTCTAAACCTCAGCCACGTAGGATCACCCTCAACACCCTGGAGGGCTGGGGGAAGCCCTCCACCCCTAAAGCCACAACTCCATCAGCACCTCAGACACCAACATCTGGAAGCACAAGCGCACCCTCTACTCCCCAACCCCGCGTCACCCCTCTCACCCCCACTAACTCCTCCACAACCCAGCTACGCATCAACCCCCTTACTCCCTCCACCCCTAAAGTTCCCAACAGTGCCAACACTGCTGGGCCCACGACTCCAAAGGGGCCCACGCCAAGGTAAATGCAAAAGGAGTTACCATGTTTGATTCTGTCCGAGTGAGAAAGAGGCAAAGCAGGTCACAATTTGCACACTGATAGCTCCTTCAAACTGCTCGAGTTGTTAAGTCTTTATTTACACCGATGTGAAATTGAGAAAAGAATATCATGCAAGGTGTAATTAATTTAATTAGTCAGTCAGATTCTATCAGTATTCATCCAAGTGATGTAGATGTTTATGTAGATGTAGGTGTTATATGTGTGATGTCATGTGACATGTTTCCTCTGTTTGGAATGTCATATTTTCATAATTAATAAGTAATAAAACTTTATTCATACTGCGAAATGAATAAGTGTTTCAATATTTGAATAAAAAGGGCAGAACTTGCAGAGGAATAAGAGCGACTCAGAGTTTCCTGATCTGAACTGCAGGGGGAATCTGTTTCATAATCTAGGGACAGGGGCAGAAAAATACTTGGTCTTTATGTGTGTATGATTTTCCTAGACTCCTTCATTCACTAAGGGTAACTGTGTAGATGCACTGTAGGCGGTGTTGATAATGCAGGTTCTGCCTCATACAAGAGTGAATATGATAATTTATGGAAATATGACCGTTCAAATGTGTTGTGACTGGAGTGAGACTGAGAAAGTAACTACACATAGCATTCTGCTTCCTCCTCCCTCCCCTCTAACGATTAAAGCAACTAAGCTGATCCTCTCTGGAGATGTAGTTTATAGAGATGGTACTGAGAGTAAGAAGTGTTCCTTAAAATGTGTAAATTGCTTTCTTTGAATATAGTTTTAAATATTCTTCTAAATATGTAAGGGGAATATAAATAGCTGTAATGGGCTTGTGGTGTTTTTGTTGGTTAACGTGTGCTCGTTACTGGCCGTGAGAACAAAGCCCTGTCTGGTATGAGGGATTCGTTGGACCCCCCACTGACTATAAAATAATAATCGCTCTGGCAGACTGCGTGTAGACAATGGTGGGTCTGCACATGCTTTTGTTTTTGTATTTTGGAACATTTGCCTTGACTAGTCTTGGCTAGGTTTACTAGTAGGCAACAATTGAATCAGAAAAACAAAAGCTGAGGAGAACTGAAGTGCACAAGAGTACAGTATATATTTTGTGCTTGTGTGTTTTTCTATTGATGCCATCCTTGAAACCTCATTACCATTTGTGCTTTTTCTGTTTGTTTACAGGAGAGTATCCTTGACTCCCGTTGGAGCCCGATCTCCAGCTGTCAGCTCGCTCTTCAGGACTCCCTCCTCCACTGAAAAGGCCAAACACGGTTGGTGTAGGACAACTAATTTGGCTGTTGTCCATCATGTTGCAAGCATGACAACAGAGGTTTTATGAATGCAAATTCAAATCGGGTATGATGCTGATGGGGCATTCCTCTGCCCTCATTGGCAGCTTTTCAATCACAGTTTGATTTCTGTTGTTAGAGATGAACCAATCCATCTTTTCACCTCCCCATGCTGAGTCTGATACCTCATCACAGAGCAGTGACTCAGTAACACAGGTTTTTCCCAAATGTATTTTTCCCTAACTCCTTTTTCACAAAAAATGAGGCCCACGGTGTTTCCTCTAGCGTCAGAAGGGCTCTTGAGGCTTAAGTACATTGATACATTTGTGCACTGTAATGAGCAGAGGAAATCTGTAGAAACTGATATAAAAACACGAAATGCATGCGTACGGGATCGACTCAAAATAAACAACAGTGCCCAGGTTCATTAGAGTGAAGGAACATGTCACTCAGAGCAACAATGGAGCTCTTTAGAGCAGAGATTGAAGATAATATTTATTTATTTAGATTTAAGATTTATCAGGCTTTAGCAATTCAGAAAATACTATAGTCTGATTAATTCATTTTTAGCTTTGGTCTTTAATGGGATTTATTGACTATGTAATAATATATGGATATCAAGGACCTCATGCATTTAAACTGACATTCAGAGATTTTCATATTCTGGTGAATATTATAAGTTCTTGAATTCTCTAAACTGTGATGTGAATTAATTGCTGAGATTTTGAACCACATCTCAGAGCAAAATTGTCACACTGAAGTCCAGCGGAGCAAGAAACACAAGCAGTGAGACGATGAGACAAGCTGTAGATAAGCCAGTTGCATAGCCTGATTGCCACACACAAACACTTTGTTTAGAGGTTAGTATAAGTCCTTCACTGCACAGGGAAATTGCGTGTGTGCACTACATGAATGAATTCAGTCAAAACAACTGCATCACACGTTGCTCAGTTCTTCACATCACAGCAGACACTCTACAAAGAGTCAGGCTATCATGTGTAACCCTTCTGTCTTTGTGCTTCTCCAGAACGGCCGTCTCCTCCCACTGATCCCGTGTGCCAACCTCCAGAGTCCAAACGGCCCAAGACCAGTGAGCCCCCAGCAAAGACCAGTGTCACGCAGGCTTAGTGTTTACTGGGAACCGTGTGGTGCTGCATCACAACAGCAGCAGCAGAGAATAACAGCAAAAGCAGCGTCAGTACAAAGCTGCAGGGGCTCCACATGGATGTGACGCCATAGTGCAATAGCATCGTCTGTACTTGATCTGACTAGATGAAGCTTTAACGTCACATAATGTACCCGGTGATAAAAAACAAACAAACTGCATTGCAGTAAGTGTCCTCTCCTCTTGTAGTGTGTGTGTGTGTATGTGTGTGTGTTGTATAATACAGTTAAAAGGTAATGCGGCATTTACTCAGTTTGATGCTTAAATGCTGTAAAAAAGGAAATTTCTGTCTGAATTCTTTTTTTTTTTTTTTAATCAAAAACGTGATTGTGAAACCGAAACTGCATTTGAAATCTTAGTAACAGAAAACAAAACAAACACTTCAAGGTTTAGTGCCTTGTGAACGCTTTAATTACACAACCCGAGTCTTAATTTGTTGAAGGCTGAGGACCAGCAGCTTGATTGAAAAGCTTGAAATAGTCGAGTATTTAAGAGTCATTTTCTCATTGTTTAATAAAGGACGTTTCATATGAAGTGCATGATGGAAGTGGATTGCAGTAAATGGCTGTGGGGTGATTCATGCTTTCTTAACAACAGGCAGCTGACAGTTATGTAAAATGTTTTTCTCCATTAGGAAAACGATCATTCATGGGCTGTAATTTTTATTAAACACATTTAAGTTTGCTGAGTGTATCCATGATGTGTATGGCTGTTTGTCTCCATGTATTCAGGACTATAGCCAGGATTTTAAAAAATCCTCAGGTTTGAAAAGATTTTTCATATTTAATAATTTGGTAACTTTTGCATTAGATTTTCTATTAAAAACATTGATTCTTAAAAAAACACGCATGCACCAGTAAATTACCCAGCATACGTAGGCTTTTCTTGTCGAAGGTAAACTACGCTGAGGTTGATAAAGCCTCTGTATCCTCAATGGCAGCACCGAGTGTATTACAGTATTGTATGGCTGGTTTGGCTCAGATTTATTGTGCAAACGTTTCATGTAAAGAGCCAAACAGATTTGTTAATCTTGATGCAGATGTTAGCTACCATTCACTAGCCACACTAAAATGAGTCCTCGAACATATTTTAAAACCTTATCTTTTAACATTTGTGTGTTTCAGGAAGTTAAACGATGGTTTGAATACACCTCACGACTAACTAACTATGGTTGAATTAACACTTGGAGGGCTGTCTCACATTTACAGGTGGAAAATTAACCAATTATGCTTGTGCCTCATCAAAAGCTTCCCGAAGTCATGAAACATACAACTATCTTTGTTTATTTTGTTTGTTTAGATGATTAAATGGATGGAGTTGAATAGGACTTTAAATAGTGCAACAGATCACATTCATATAAACTGAATTAATATTGGAAAATACAATAAAAGTAATTAAGTATTTAAATGAAGCAAATTAGTTGTGAAGTTATGTATCAATCAATGTGACTTTTGTAGTCACAACACTTTTGTTTGCTCTTGTCTTCAGATAAATGATTACCTCCATCCGTATGTAATTCCTTGTATTATGACCTTTTCTATGTGGTTTATCAAAGTTCGGTATTTTAACATTATACGTTTCATAGCTTGTCAAGCTCTAAAAACATTCCCAGAGAACACATTAGAATAAACCAGTCCATGATTCAAAAGTCAATATGTCACTGAGCTTGAATTTTATTCACTGTGATCTCAAAATGGATCATTTCTGGCATCAACTGTTCAAGAGAAACTTTAATAACAAAATCATTCATCTTTTACATGACTTTCCGATGTGAGTTGGCAAATCTTTACCAAATCTTTACACCTGACTTTATTGTTGAATGCAGACATTTTGTCTAACATTAATTGTGTACATATATTTTATTTGATCTTACTGTGTTTTATTTCGTGAATCGGTTGGTGATACCACAGTGGCAGCGCATGCAATCAAAGAACAGGGTGCCAGCATGTAAACCAGCAGACATCAGGACAAAATGGTGTTGCAGGATTTGCATAACTGCATTTACGGCTGCCATTTTGTTTGTTTGTTTTGTTCCTGCACTCCCTTAGTGCACCTTTAAAGCGCTCTAGTAGGTTGTCATGGCACAGCCCAGGCTCACTGTCAAAGACTATCAGTGTGCTGTTACCAGTGTGTATTAGGGAGACGAATGGGATGAAGTCCTCATGTGGTATTATGGACTTCATTTCTCCCTCCTTTGCACTGATCGTGGACTGTGTGTATGATTTAACCCTCCTGTTGTCCTAAGGGTCAAAAATGACCCGCCACCATGTGGCAGCAGAGAAAACCCCCTAAATGCTCTGAGATGACTTGTGTTGTGAGCAGCGCTATACAAATAAAACTGAATTGAATTGATGAATTGATGAGAAACAGGTTGTTTCATCTTGCAAACTAGATTTGGGATTTAAAATTCAATTAAGCTGCTTTATTTTAGGGGTTTAGTGAAGGGGGGTCATTTTTGACCCTTAGGGCAAGGGGAATATACAGAATGTTAAGACATCACAAGGGTTAAGTGCTTTGGATGAGCACTTCAGTTCATCTATCCTGCTTTAAGATTCCCTTGTTGATGTTCCTGTTGGCTATGCCATGGTCCTCCTCGGTTCTAACTTCGGTGGATGTTAGCGTTGCTCTCCTGCCTTGCTGACTGTTTTTGACACATTATATAACTTGCATCTGCTGCACCCAAAGTTTGTACATCAGGCTGTTACAAAATGAGATATTTCACACTCCAGTCACATGATGAAATGATGGGAAAATATCAGTATTTGTCCTAAGGAAGATGTTTTAAATGCATTAAGTGTGCTTTATCAGGATCAAATATATATTTACTTTCATATACCATTCCTCTCCATTATTGGAGGTGAAAAACTCTAACGTTGCTTGAACTTTTAACTCAGTCTGTGGGTGAAGTTATACAGTATTCTTTAACCAAATACAAGTTCACAAGCTATTTTTATGTACTTATTATCATGTAAAATTGATTAACAAAGCATGTCAAAGATGTATAACTCAATAGCGTGAGTCCTACTAGAGCAGATATGGTTGATTAAACATGAAAACATTGCACAGACATACATACAAACATACATTTATACATAAAGAAGTCATGTTAGTTTAACAGATAGTAATTAAATATACTGTATATAATAAAAGGCCTGTAAGTTGATGTGAAAAAGTCATGTATTGAACCTGAACATATAATTTTAATAAACTGATGCAGTAAAGTGCCATCCAGTCATAATTGTGTCTTGTATGAATGAAGGATTTATTATGGGGTAAAGTCAGACTCTACACCTCATCATTGTATTTTGAAAAAAAATGCAGCAGTTAATAAAATGAAAGCTTTCAGAAGTCATTGTTACTCCACATTATTTCAAACACTGAATTAAATGCGCATTTTGTATCTCATTGCATCATTTGTACGATCTTGAGGAAATTAACTCTGGTTTGTTCTGATGAAAATGAATGACTGACAGCGGATAACAACCCTTTTAATGGTTGTACATTGTTGTGCAGTTATAGGCTACTTGGTGATGATTTTATGTGACACAGATGTTTTCATTTTCTGCTCTATGTGGCTGAAATCCAGAGGGTTGCATTGTGTTTTGAAGATTGAAAAAAAATAAATAAAAATACTGCACTGCAACAATTGACACTGACACTGAGATCATAGTGACAGCTAACATTTCAAGATGTGGAGTGGTTTGACTATATTAATTTTAGCTGAATAATGTCCTTTTCAGAGGATAAAAGCTGGAGAACCTGTCTTGGTGATACCATTATCATGTAACTTGGCTGTGCAGCAAGTGAAGCAAATACTAGTGGCATCGTGTGCGAACAACCTACCTTGCTGCGACAGAGGAAGAAACCCAGCTTGAGTGACAGCTCTGTCGGCCAATCACATTCCGTCTGGCCGAGGCTCTTTAAAGCTTCTGCTAATGGCCTTTGTCTGTGGGCGGGGAGGAGTCGCTTCGGTTAGGCTGCTGATTAGCAACAAACAGAAGGTTACGAGTTTAAAAAATTGGACTATTTGACCGCCAGAGCTGCTTTGCGACGACCAGAGCGGCATGAATCACGTCGGCTGTGTAAGCGGAACTTGTTAGGCCGCTTTTTAGGGATTCCGGCGGTGATTTGTAACATTTGTGGCGGATCGCGGAGACAACCTCGCTTTTAGGTCGTTCAAGTGGCGATGCTGAGCTGATAGCTGCGTCATCATGTTGCTTCCGACTCGAGTTGGCGAAAAGAAATCTCAAGTTAACGCCAGCGGCGAGGCTGCCCGCAGCTCTCCGGCCCCGGAGGCCACTCCCGACCCCTGAGGTGGATGGAAAACGGGCTGCTGGTGAGCGGTCGGCGGTGAAGCCTGTTTCAGTGGTCGCGGTGAAACTGGTGACTTTACATCACTTGGCTCGGCGCTGTTGGCGCGATACTCTGCTGGCTGCATTTATTATCCACACTCGGATAGACAGTCCAAACATTTCTGTTGATGTAGCGCAGCTCCAAATTGGACAGAAATGTGAGCAAATGTTCCCCGAGGAGAAAGTAGAGCTGTATTGTTACTGTGGGGGATGTTAGCCACACTGTTAGGATAGTGGGAAGTGATGCCCTCAGTGACAGCCGGGGCACAAAGCAGGACCCTGCAGTGAAATGATGGAGACTTTCCTCTGAGGAAAACTAGCCTTTGTACGCCACGATGAGAGACGTTACGGTGAATTAGAGCTAAGTGGCTTTTGTAGCTGTCCTCTAGGATATGTCAGACTATTAGCAGGGTGTCTGAGTGTGTTTATTGGGACTTATTGTTGGGTCGGTGGTCTGCTGTCACCGTATCCACGTGGACTTTGTTTCAGGTCGGTGGGTAAAGTTTGGCTCGCAGCTCCCCGCTGTGATCCAGGGCGGAGGGATCACTTTAAAGAGGAAGAAGCATTGGTCCTCCTCAGCCTGGACAAAGTTAGATTTTTCATAATATAAATTAAATTTAAAAAAAAAAAAAAAAATGGCCGGCGACTGCAGCCACACCAGCGCCTGTTACACAAACGCAGAGATGGATGGAGACCCGGAGGGAGCAGCACAGATGGAGTCAGCTGGGATCTCCAAAGGGCGTGGACACCCGGCAGCCGGGTCACCCAACTTTGAGGTGATAGACGGGCTGCTGTACCGCAAGAAGCTGGAAAGAGGCTTCATCAACTACAGGGAGGTGTTGGATGAGGACAGGAGAACCGAGGCCCTCTCCACCTTTCACCGCAGGCGGAGGACTGGCCGGGGCCACCTCTCCCTGGAGGAGACCTACAAATGTGTGGCTGAAAACTACTGGTGGGAAGGTATGAACATCACTGCCTGCCTTACATCTGACTTCAGAGGACAACATGTGGTTCCTCATTACTCATTTCCTACTGTTAAAAAGTGTTGGCACATTTGAAACAGCCAAAGATCAAGAAACTTATTCAAGAATGAATTACAGCTGTGATTATAGCCCTGAACCCTTCTTATTTGTGAGACCATATATTTCAACTTCAGAGCTGTATTGGGCTCAAAAAATGAGTGTTAACCTGTTTTTTCGCCTTATAGTCTGATGCCTGTTAACTTTTTTCTTCACAGGGATGTACTTCCAAATTAGAGATTTTGTCTTGAGCTGTCCAGAGTGTCAGAGCCAGCGCACCAAGAAAACAGGGGTAAGGGCGGGCAAGAGTCACAGAGGCTGTGGTAATACTGCCCTGAAGTCATTTTCCTTCACACTCCCATCAAACTTTCAGCTCCTCTTTGTTTTTTATCACTGCCTCATTTGTCTGCATCTCATACATTTAAATTCACACTTTCTCACGCTCATTTTCACTTAATCCCGCTCTCACACTTAGATGTCTCCTACAAGGGCTTTCTCACTCATTATGTTGCTATAATGATGCCTTCCTATCTGCCTCTGTCTCGCTGTCGTTGCCTCCCAGGAGCTGGGTGGAAGAGGATGTGTCACAAAGACGATGGTGTCGCACAGCGCTGACATGCTGAGCAAGCTGAGGAGTCAGCGGGAGGCGGGGCTGTTCTGTGACATTACCCTGCGGACAAACGGGCGATCCTACTCGGCCCACAGAGCTGTCCTGGCGGCTGTCAGCGATCACTTCCAGGAAATCTTCACAGAGATGGACTCGAGCATGAAAGCAGACATAGATCTCACCGGTAAGATCAGATGACAAGAGGTCAAACTGACACTAGAGAACATCACTGCTTCAGCTTCAGTTTTAAGTTTAAGGGCTGGATCTGGATGTAACGACTTGACTGAGTCAGTCCAGCCCCTCAGACAATGAAACAATTCATTTGGGTATTAAGGTATTCGTCTTTAACTCAGTGTACATAGTTAATAAGAGGGCTGCAACTGATTAAGGTGCCTGTATACTCCAACTGCCAGATGGTTGAGCAGCCTCAGAAAACCTCTGTAAAATGTCATGAGATAAATGAAAATGCCCATTACAGTTTGACATATAACAGTTCAAGACCCTCTCATTTTCTACCTGCAAATGTTTGGCATTTTTACTTCAAAAATTATTTACACGATTATCAAAATACCTGTTAAATGGCTTTCTGTTGCCTGACTAATCAGTGAATTGACTAACCTTTTACAGCTCTACTGAATGATAAATGTAATTATGATGAAAATGTTTGTGTCCAGGCAAGAATAAACAGAGGAGCAAATGCCTGGTTTACATTACATAGCCTGTGCAGTGGCTTTCCTGTTGGTCAAGTAGTTCATGTGATACATTTATCAGTGACTGATGAATGCAGTCACGTGACAGTTTCTGCCTCGAGCAGACATGGTTCACTTCTCATTATCATTCAAACAATGGTTTGTACGAAACTGAGAGCTTCAGATGATGAACTGATCATTCAGACAATAGGCGGCTGCATTTCAAAGTTCTTCAGAGATGGTCTTATCTGTTTATGATTTATTTGGTCTACAAAACTGCAACTTGAAGACCCTGAATTGGGACACGGCCATAGTCTGCCTTCTCATTTACTTATCTCTTTGATGTGTGTCCTCAGATTGGAGCAGGAGTGGCCCTGATTAAAGCAGTTGTTATATTGTCTCCTAGTCTCCACCATCGTGTTTACACTTTGCTGCCACTCTGCCTGCTGTCTCTCTGATCCTCTGTTTACACCGAGCCACTTTCATCTCATTCATCTCACTCACTCATTGACCAGGGTTCAGCATATCTAATTAAAGGCTTGTTTATCCCTTCAGGTTTTAGTGAGGACAGTCTCCTGTCTCTGCTGGATTTCTCCTACTCCTCCACTCTGTGTGTTCGCCAGGAGGACCTGCCTGAAGTCATCGCCATGGCCCGGCACCTGGGCATGTGGCCTGCTGTGGAAGCCTGCTCCGCTCTCATGAAAGAGCAGGAGCAGCAACTCCATCCTCACGAGGGCTTTACCTCAGCCTGTGCTGGTTCATGTCATGAGCGTCACCGCCAGCAGAGGGAAAGCAAACGGAAAAGGGTTTTGGAATTAGAGAACCGTATGAACAACGGCTTCAGTCTCTCGCTGAATGCGTCAGATGAGTCTTGTGAAGGAAGTCCAAGGCGCAATTTGCGCAGGACGCCAAAACCTCAAGGCCATAATGGTCTCCCTCAGAGTCCCTCACACAGGATGAAGCTCATGGACTTCAAATCTCCCTCTTCCAAGAAAGCCACTGCATCTCGACACGCCATAGCCTCCCCACAGTCTCAGAATTATTCGCCCATATCGCCATCAAACACCCGTCTCCTCCGCTCCACTCCTGGGGCTGCCAAAGAGGTCCAGAGACTGCTACCCATGCCAGAGACCCCTCGACGAAACAGAAAACCTCACTCTGACACCCGGCTCTCTTGCCCCTCCAGATTGAGGCCCAGTGCTGTGGGCAGCCCTGTGAGGGTGAAGCAGGAAGTGGAGGAGGTTGGAGTGGATGAAGAGGATTATGCGAGAGTACAGGAGAAGTACAAGCTGATGAATGTTCTTGGGTTACAGAGGACTGCGCTCCTCCCCAGACCAGAAGATTTGATTGGCTGGAGACAAAAGAAACGACTGAGGAAGCTGAAGGCCAATAACTATTCACTGACCAAGCGACGGAAACCACGCTCCACCTCCCCGGTACTGCCATATGGGGACGTGACACTTGCACTTCCCCTCTGTAACCCAGTGAACACTCGTGTCCTCAACAAACCAGTAAAAGCCAAGCCTGTGGGTCCAGTCAGCACGGAAAGGATGGCGGTGAAAAGGCTAAAGACTGTCCCGCGATATGTCCCTCCAAGTGACAGAAGCATGCGAAGTAAAGGTGTGTTACCAGACATGTTCCCGTCTGCATCCAGGTCTTCCTTCGGGGGAAGGGAACTCAGACGTTCAGTGAGGAAAGGTGACAATGCTCACCTTTCTTCCCAGCAGCCTCCACGACGCAGCACCAACAAACCTCTAGTGAGAAACAAAGTCAGGATCAAATCAGAACCAGCTGAATACTCTATCTCAGGTTTCCCTCTTCCATCAAACGATTGCTGTGGCCACTCGCCTCACAAATCCCCATCCTCACAGAGGACCAGAAAGAAGGTCACCGTAGAGACGGTCAAAACTCTGCGTTACAACAGCGGCCGAGCAGCAACTAAGGCCAAGCTTCGGAGGGGCTCCACAAGGGAGGTGGAGAAGACAAAATGTAATCCCGGAGAGGAGGGGAGGAAGGTGGGAAGCCAAGGGCCGAGGGGTGTCATGGACACTAGACAGAGAATGAGTGTTAATGAACCCGATGGGCTCCAGTTTTCAGAGCACGCACCTCCGTCATCCATCTACAACCACCCTCTGTACAAAGTCATCAAAGAGGAGCCAGCAGACCCCGTGCCGGTTGTTGCACCCTTCTCTGATCCTCCCTCACCAGACCTGGGCAAACGTCAGAGCAAGCCCCCCATCAAATTACTGGACTCAGGCTTTCTGTTCAGCTTCTGTCGGCCGGCAGCGGGGGCGATGGCAGGGCTGAAGAAAGAGGAGGAGAGCGTCGATATCTGCTTAACGCGTTCTGTGTCACAAGTTGGGGAGAAATTTGGAGCGGAGGAGTCCCCTCATAGGGCACTGAGAGCCAGAGGGCCACCCACCCTGCCTGTGGTGAAGAGGGAGAGGGTGGAGAGGAGCGTGAGCCAAAGCAGGGTTCAGAGACCCAGGCTAAACACCCAAAACAACACTCTTCACCAGGCCAAATCTGCTGGGTCAAAGGCCACACGGACCACGCCAAAGGTAGATGAAAAGCAGGGTAGTGGTTTATGGTGATAACTGATTTCTGTAGAGAAATCACTATCTGATATTAGTATAAAATCACTAATCTAGCCTTTTACTTGTAGTCTGATAGAGAATCTGTAAAAGCATTTGGAATAATTTTAGCTTCTAATTGCTTATTTTCCTTTTAGTCATTTAATTTTTCGTGTCTATGATGCATCTTGCATCCACTAAAGTCGAGTGAACTCATCCATAATTGTCTTTCCCTGTGTATTTTTCCTGCATCTCCAGCAGCAAGGCACACCGCTCCCTCTGAGAAGCAGGAGCTGTGTCGTGATGGATTCTGTACATCGGGCGAGACTAAAGCAGCTTCGGGGACCCCGTAGTCAAGCCCCCAAAGTCCCAAAGGCGGCCCATGCCTGTCTGCAGTGCTCAGCCTCCTACAGGGACTGTGACACTCTAATCATGCATCGCCTCAGGCACATAGAGGGCAAGCACTGGCCATGTCCGGTAAGCACTGGAGTTCTCAAACTTTAACAACCTAGAGCCACACAACTCTAAGGGATAGAAAATCATGACCTAGAGCGCCAAAATTCTCAATAAACAAAATGCAATGTGAAAGTCCAATCATGTAGGGAGATGCAAGGGAGGTACACCTCTTCTGGGTGAACTGGCTGCACTGCTGGTTGGTTGGTTGGTTGTAGGGCCGTGACAGTAACAGCATTGCCATAATACCATGGTCATGTGATTGAGCTCAAACTGCAGGGATATGTTACTTTTTCACCACAGTGAGAAAAAAAATCCATACCCTCACAGCCATTATTGGTTTTAGTAAAAGTGTAGACTTCTGAAGCTGTGTAGCACCTGGTTGCCAACTCCTGCTGTAAGGTAATAAAGTACATTTAGTCAAGCAGTGTACACGAGTACAATTATGAAGTACTTGTACTTGAGCGTTTCCATTTTATGCCATGTTTTTCTTATATTCTAGTACATGTCTGATGGAAATATTGTACTTTGTACTCCCTTACATTTATAACATTACATTTATTTATAACAACTGGTTACGAGTTAATTTGAGGATTGCTTTTTAAGATTGTGAAAGATTATACATTTTGCTATAGATGAATCTACACAGTATAAAATATATGTAGTGAATTATAGTAAAGCAACATCCTTTCTGTGACAGGGGTGTTCTGCATAATGTGTACTTTTCGATTCTGACCTACACTTGGCTAGTAATACCTCTGTAATTGTTGATGTAGGCCTATCATTTTTAGTGGAAGTGAAATGCGGCATCATTACTTTTACTGAGAGGAATAGTTTGACATTTAGCAAAAAATGCTGTTTGCTTTTTGTCTAGAGATGACTGAGAAGATTTATATTGCTGTCATGTCTGTGGTAAATATGAAGCTGGAGCCAAGAGATGGTTAGATTAGCACAAAGACTGGAAACAGGAGGAAACGGCTAACTCTGGAGTCTCCACTGGTTGCCTGACAACCGCCACAGTGACGACAAAACTCCTTCAAGTTGCACTTAGTTACACTCTGTTCTTTGTCTAAATGAAGTCAAAGCAAAACTTTACAGATGCTGGTAGCAGATTTTGTTACCTTTGCAGGGTCTTCCTTGCCCAGCTAACGCTAATTTTGGCCGCCACCAACACAAACTTCAAAACAGTTGTGCCATTTAATCTGCAGCTGTTTTTGCACATGATGCGCAGCACTCGTGTGGTGGCAATGAGGGGATGACACATTCAATGAGTAGCATAGCTTCTTTGAGGAACGGGGCGTAGTGAATGTCCGTAGCGAGTGTTTGAGAGAGCGGTAGAAAATGACGGCGAATGTGACCGGCGCCGAGGAAAAGGTTCGCAGTGTCAGTCTGACACTAAATGTACAGTGTCGCTTACAGTTTGTCAGTGAATCACGCTGCAGCTTCTTAAGACCAAAGTAAAGCTCCTGTGGAGGCAGTTAGCCCCGAAGGGAGAATCGACTTTGGTCCTGGAAGGAAACAAAAGCTCTGGAAGCTGAGCGGGGATGGTTGACTTGAAGTTTTTTTGTTTTCCAGAATGATTCAGAGACTTTAACAAGGTCCCATTCCCCAATAGATTTGATCAAAGTTGTAATCAGTTATGACCAAAATGTATTCTGTTCTTGTTCTCAGTCAGCCTCAATAACACAGTTGAGATGTAGACATGATTTCTAAAAATCAGTCCAAAAGATATGTAGGCTATGTTTTAAATGTGCACAAGATTTTGAACATGAGAAATCTCACTGAAAGACATTAGCTATTAAAGTCCAGGGGTTTATGAATTAATTACAATGAATTAATTTGTCATTGACATGAATAAGTGCTGCATGCACATTTAAAGAGGTTACTTCCCCAAACGAGACTCAAAAGAGGACAGAAGAGTAGGACTGAATTATGCCTACATGTGTGTTGACTGAACAGGGACACCATTAAACTAGAAGAGTTGATCTGCAGGAGAATAAATATATGGAAGCAAAACAGAATGCCTGTCACACAATTTTCAGCTGTTTTCTTTTACATAAATAAAGACATTTCCACCATAATTTGAAGCAATAGGGGCACAAATTGGTGCATAGAAGTTCCCCAGAATGCAGGAGCTTCAGTGACACTTGAGGACCTCCATATCTCCTTGTCGGCTGTTAACCCCTTGTCTCGCCTTCTCTGCAGCTCTGCAGTAAGACGTTCTTTCGACTGAGGAATGTACGGAACCACATCCGCACCCATGACCCCAAGCTGTACAAATGTCGGAGCTGCATCATTGCCGGTTCCTGAGGCGGCTCGACGGATTCGCTCTAAAGCAGCGAAACTGAAGTGAGTGAAAGCGACACCTTCTGAGGCTGAGCTGCGCCGAACTGAGCCGTTAACACACTTAACACTTGGCTCGCACATGTGTTCTCTCTTGAGCGATGCTGTCTAAAAGTGAGGTTTTTAATTGTGGACTGCGCACAGACGAGCATGCATTCTACTGTCACTCCTCAGACTTGGTGCAGAAGGAGCTGTCGTTACACCACAGTGCATTTTAATCACAGGGGTTTAACGTCTACATAGATTTGTCTTTGGAGTACCTTGCCTGTTTCTTAACACTCCTCTTTATTTTCCAGGATGAAGGCTGTCAGCGTCTGACACCAGCAAGCAGTCTGAGGCCAGAGGCACATGATTGATCAGCAGCTTGTACATAACGCGTCTGTCACACAAGCACAACGGTCTGTGGAAAGGCATAATTACTCTGATTCTAATCATTGCCACTGTCAGTGATCGCTAAACGTTATTTAAACAACCAAACCAAGGTCGCCGGTCCTGTTTGCGATTCCGTAGCTACAGATGGTTAAACTTGAACATTACACTCAGGGGGCGGGGAATGTGATGCCACGGTATAAAGTGATTCGACATCACGGTTGTGTATAAAATGAAATGTAAAGTGATTGTTATAACTATTACTGCTACTTATTGTTATTATTTTTCTATGTATAGACGAATTTTGAGTGCACTTATATTATAGCTTATGTTGTAAACCTAAGAAGTGGTGATTGGAATTGAAGGTTTGGAGTCCGTGGTGGGAATACTTGAAGTGATGCTAGCGCTGGAGGGAATACTTGAAGTTGGAGGGGGTCTCAGGAGTGAGACCGTCCTTTGAGTGTCCCGGTGGTTCTTTGTCCTTTTGGTGTGCTGACTTTGAAATGACTTGACTAGTCTGTCGCTCCTTTGGTATTACCTGTTCGTCTTTAACAGTCCGTGAGTCGGGGGCCTTGACTCTGGGGCCGTTGCCGTGACACCACCGCATGTGTATTTGCAGGCCATTTGTAGCCAACTGTCTTTTCTAAGGCTGCCAATTTTAAAAAGGGAAACGTGTCTCGTTTTTAATGTGAATTTCTGAAATGGTAATCAACACAGCTGTGTCACTGCAGATGTTTTACTGATCTCCTCTTCCACTTTAATCCAAGACGAAACACCCGTCGTCTTGTTCCACTTCAAATTCCCTTCCTACTGAATAAATGCAATGTGTTCACATAAAGAGGTGTTTATGTTTCACAAATTGATTTTAGAAATAAATGAGCTGTCTCTCGCGTATCTGTTAAAAGACTGAATAAATTTTTGCTTTTTACATCTCGTTATTCTTGCTTTAATTACATGTACATGTGTTATGAATGTGTACTGTACACTGTAACTGAAAGTGAAAGTTGTAACGATTCAAACTACACAGAAGAAATGCTAAGTTTGTTTGCTTTTTAAATGTGGTTGCAAGAAGAGCCAACTTAAAGTTTAAGATTAATTTTGATTGTTTTGTTGCCAACGATTACCATAACCAAAGTTGTTAATATTTAGTGATTATCTAGGAAAGTGGATGTCACATTTTAAGATATCAGCTGTCATCGTCATCATTGTTTTGAGTTCATATAATTTATATACAGCAGTGGAGCTGAAAAAATTATCTGATTATTATTAATTTACTATTTTGATAATTGTTTAATCTTATTAATTTTAGTATTTGATGCTTTTCCTGTGTAATATGAAATTGAATATCTTTGGACTGTTGGCTGGACTAAAAAAAAATAAAAAGAGGGCGTCACCTTTAGGACGTTTGGATGTTTTTCACCGTTTTCTGACATTTTATAGACCAAACAATCAATTGAGAAACCCATTAGCACATTAATAGATACATGCTGTCGACTAGAAGAGAGATTGTTTATCTGAAGAGAAAATATTTCCATCTAAAATATAAACTTTGTGTCTCTCTACTACTGCATACACACTCAGTGCTTGTGATGAGATAGTGGGTTCAGCACTGCATTAATCCAGCCAGGAGGAGGATGAGGAGTTCTGTCTGCGGAGGTTGTGATCCGGGAGGAATGAGGGAGACATTTAGGCACGAATCACTTCTTTGGTTCCATCCTGACTCATCTGCACAGAAAATGGAGGTCTTTGTATTATTGTGCGCAGTGAGACGAGATGAAACGCAGACCTGAGGTCAACCATTTTAAGATGAAACCTTGATGATCCCATTCATTCATACATCCATTCATTCCATCAGTTACAGGCATTACAGCAACATGCTGGAACGGGAAATTTACAACATGGTAGGTCAGAGTAGTAGTAGTATAATACAAGGAAGAAAAAACAGCAGATAACATGAGGGCTGTCCATATTATTTTAGAGAGCGTCAAACAGTGAAATCAGACATTTAGAGGTATAGAATGAAGCAGCAAGTTGAGTGAGGTGAAAATATGGCTATGGAACAAATGAAATATGCTGGATGTCCAAAAACATGCATGAATTTGGGGAAAAGTATGAAGGTGTGCAGCATTATTCACCTAAATATTCAAACCGCAGATATAAATCACATTTACAGTACAGACAGTGACAAGCCACATTTGCATTTTGCTATTTGCATTAATATTAGCGTAGAAAAACATTGAAGGGTGGAACGACATGCAGAACAGATTGGAAAATAATTAATCTGCAAATAAACGTAGTTCAGATGAATACAAACATGAGCATTAGAAAAGTAGCCTGTGTATGTTTGGGGAGGATTTGATGTGCTGCCAATATTAAAGAGCATCTAAAGCATGGGGGGAGGGGGGGGTTGGGGGCTGGAGATTTGAGATGCTGCAAGGACCAATAACTCATTATAGTGGGTGGGAGGTGCTGTCTCAGATGGAATTCACGTTAAATCGCATTCACATTAAATCTCATCCTCCCTCAGTAACAGTCTCTGCTCCCTGCAGTCTTGACTCGTGTTTTCATCCCAGCCGCCTCTCTGTGGAGTGAAATTAGTCTCAATACTTGTGTCAGTTTTGTGATTCATGAACAAATAAATGTCAAGTATTCTACGTGTAGTATATTTCCAAAATGAAGTTCATTATAGCATTTCCTTTGAATATGCAGAAAGTCATGTCTGTACACTGCCTTTGTCCCCCATAATAATTTGTATGCAATGCTGCTGTGCAAAGCTTCCATCAATCAGATCCTCATCAGGCACGACAAGAAGATCTGATAGATTAACAAGCAGCACAGCAGCAGCGCATGAAAATTATTGTGGCAACGCTGCGAGTCCTACCAGCATTTCATACCCAAAGACAAAAGATAACGCACACTGATTCTCAGACAAAGTTGACTAATAAAGTTGTATGTGAGTCCTTAGGAGGGGTAATTACCATGTGACCCTTTAAGCCAATCACCAAACTTCTGTATGTATATGAAAACAATTTCCTTTTCCCTCCATGCTCACACTGACATTAGGCAACTTTGTCCTGAAGATCTGTGTGTGTGCTATTTTTTATCTTTGGTTATGCAGCGTAGGAACAATAGGACTTTGGTTTAGCAAACATAAAGAATTCTGGGTGGGTGCATCCTTTTAAAGATCTGCTACTAGTGTGCAAAGTCTGCTTTTCTCCTGCTTGGTCCAGCACGTGTTGAAGAGATTTTTGGATTAATGTTCTGGCAATTCAAACCACTTTTTTTCTTTTTACTTTTTGTATTTATTAAGATAACAAATGATCAAATCTGCATGCACGAGTCATATGACAGGTTACAATTGTATGGTGAGTGTTGCGTTGAACTGCTGGCGGCTCAATAAATAAATGTAACCAAAACTTGAGATGCTTTTTAGACTTTTATACGAACAGGAAGAATTTAAAAATCAAGTTCTTAGCTAAACTTACCTCAGGCTGGAAATACATAATATTGAATACTATTTCTTTGTGGCTATGAGAATGCATTCACAAATTATGTGCTCATCAAAGCAGACAGATGGAGGAAGCAAGGAAACATTGTTCACTCTGCGTTACACTCAGCATCACAATCTCTGCTCGTGTCTTTCGTGTATCACCTCCCATTTCTTCGACTATTGAGGTGTCACTGCCAGTGTGCCCAAAACCAAAGGCATATGATTGTTTTCTGGAACTTCAGGAGAATGAACATCCCTATTCTGGAAATATTGCTCGGATTTTGAACTGCTGCTTATCCATCTTAAAGTTTGCTTTGGTTGCCCTCTGATGGGGAAAAAAATGTTGCTTTAGTAAACCAACAGTACCCAAACCTGACACTAGATGACAGCCTACACCAGTGGATAACAATGGCTGCTGGGTAACAATAAGACTACAATGCAAAATGGTTCCAGCCACATCAACCCCCCCCCCCCCACCTCTGGAAACCTCCAGACACCCCCAACGTGGAGTACAAGAGAGCAAGGAAAAAAGAATAGAAAGCCATGATAAGTCAGTTTACTTATAGAACACATGATGTGCCTGAATGACTTGAGGCTGGGCATAAAAACATTAATTACCTTTATGTTCTTAATTGAATTATCCCTAAACTTAAGTTATTAATTATAAAATCCATTAAAAAGGTAAATGATTGCGGTTGAGGCACTCTTAACTCTCAAAAGGTCAATTCTGAGTGACCCTGTTTGTGAGCCGTGGCTTTGAGTAAACTGTGTTTGGTTGCAGGAGAGGTGATACGACTACTTTTGCATAATAAAGACTCTTGTTTTCCTATTAATGAATTAAAAAGGCCCAAAAAATAAAGTATGCCGATGTTAACCCTGCAATACCATTAGCCTCGGTATCTGTTGCAGCTTATTATAGAGTTTAAGTGTCGCTGCTCTCACACTGCAGCATTATTCAGGGGCCTTGGTATACTTTTTCAGACTCATAACCAACAGGGCTTACTTGGGTTACCCTTGTCCCACCAGCGGCTGCACATGTAGGCTTATGTGAGTTTAGGGAGCCATGGAGAGTACGCCCAGGAACAGCTGACAATTTATGCTAGTGGGGCCCCCACATTCTCAGAGAGAGAGAGAGAGAGAGAGAGAGAGAGAGAGAGAGAGATGGTGGGGGGGTGGGGGAGGAATGAGGGGAAAAGAGAGAGAGAGAGGACAGGAGAGAGGATGAAAAAGGAGGTTTGTTGGGATGTGTGGGGGGGCTGTGGAAAGGGTAAGGAGTGAGGACGGGTGGGAGAGGAGCAGACTTGGGTTGAAGGGGTGATAGAACGGGAGAGGAGGAGGGGAGGGGGGGTGAAAAAAGGGGGGAGAGAGGGAAAGGGAGGCTGTCTTGTTTGTAGCTTGTCAGCAATTGCTTGAGACAAGCTTCCCCTCCATGTGTGAAAGCTACTTGGCAGGAATGCTTGGGCCGTACCAAGTGCGGCCAGGCGAGAGGGGGGTTCCACAAGAGGAACAGACCCGGATTTAGGAGCCAGTGTGTGGCTGAAGTAATCCTTCGGCGGTGTCGGCTCTTTGATGTTGTATCTTTGTGGATGTGTGTGTGTGTGTGTGTGTGTGTGTGTGTGTGTGTGTGTAGAGAGGGAGGGAGGGAGCGGTGTGTGGGTGTGAATGGGGCTGGAGAGAGCGTTCTGTATGGATATGTGCTCTCTCTCTCTCCCCAGCAGCAACAAAAGAGAGGGAATGAGACACCCCCCCACCCCCACCACCGCCACCCTCCTCCCCAGCTCTCAAGAGAAAGAAAGCAAAAAAAAAAAGGAAAAAGAAGATGATGAAACCTGAAGTGGTCCTGCAGTGTGAATTGTATGTGTGTGTGAGTGTGCGTGCATACACAGATACTCATATGTGCATCTGCATATTTGTCTGTGTCTGTGTGTGTGAGTGTGTGTCTGCGTGTGTGTGTGTGTGTTTCTGCATGCATGCCAGTGTGAATAGCTTCTCCAATTTAATCTGTTTACCAACCAGTGTGTATCCTGTTTGTGCTATTTATGTGTGTGTCGAGTGTGTGTCGAGCCCAGTCTGTGGGTGGGTTTCTGAACGCGTTTATCCCTGTGTGTTTGAATGTGGTCATGTTATGTGTTTTCTCCCCAGTAGAGGCTGTTATTGTCCTAAGAATGTGTGTGTGTGTGTGTGTGTGTGTGTGTGTGTGTGTGTGTGTGTGGATGCTCGTGCACAGGGTCAATCTCCAGTAGCCTGTTGCTTTCTGCTCCTGCCTGCTCTCAGCTCTACATCAGGAGGAATGCAGACTGAGATGGATTCCTGCAGGATTCCTCTCTTCTGGCTTCATTATTCCCACTGCCGCCGCTGAGCAAACACACATAAAAACACACACATTTGCTGACATAAACAGGAATATTCTCCCAACCTGAGCCAACTGGTCTTAATGACGAACACACCATGAGCAGTCCGCTTGTTTACCCCCAAAACTTGAACGGCGTTTTACACTAAATAACTGAAGTACAACTCTCCTTCCATTTTCTTCCCTCTCACTCTCTCCCCCATCTCTCTCACTCATATTCTCACAAATGCACACTCTGCTGCTGTTGGCAGCCACAACGTTTTATTTCCACATTCATCCTTTGTGTGTGTATGTGTGTGTGTGTGTGTGGAAAAGCAGTAAAGTTTGAGATCGTCCAGTCAGCAGCAGTAGGCTACTGAGGAGCAGCAGCCTTTATATTACACAAGGAACTGAAAGCTCCTCTCATCCCCTCACCCCTGCTCATCATCTGCTTGTGGTGAAAAAAAAAAGGAGGCCAAGAAATGGGATGCAATTTTAAATGAATTAGACCGTGAAAAATTTTCAGGATGTCAAAATGTATTGGGGTGAAGGCGTTTATGTAATTGGAGCACTTGGTTCACTGGTATAAAGCTTAAGAAAGGAAATTCTTTATTAGGACTGGAACGCACACGCAACCCGTAATGAACACACACACACACACACACACACACACAAATTCGTGGATGTGCATGTTTAATATGTGCACGTATGCACCATCCTTGCGCACCTACGCTCACACCTGAGTGATGCGGTTGATGTACCCGACTGTGCTGACCTCATTTACATGTCCTCTTAAGGAGGTGCACTGTAAAGAACGGAGGGGACGAGGCAGGAGGAAGAGGAGAGAAAAAGAGAGGAGAAGAAAGGGGAGAGGAGATGAGAGGAGAGAATAAGAAAGGGAGATAGGGGGAGAGGGGAGCTAAGGGGGAAGAGGAGGAAAGGAGAGGGGAGAGAAAAGGAAAGGGAGGAAGATATGAGAGGTGAGGATATGATGGGAGAGGAGAGGGGAGGAAAGGGAAAGGAATCGAGAGAGGAGAGGACAGAAGAGGAGAGAAATGTTTGGTGAAGAGGTCACGATAAAAGAAGAAGAGTTGTGCAATGTAACGTGAAATGAAGGGGAGGAAAGGCTGAGGAGAGGAGAGGAGAGGTGAGGAGAGGTGAGGAGAGGCGAGAGGAGAAGATGAAAAGAAGAAGAGTGGTAAGATGGTAAAAACGAAGGGGAGGAAAAGCTGAAGGAAGAGGGAGGGAAGTGTGAGGAAATAAGGCAGGGCAAAGAGGAAACGAGGGAGGGCGTTTGGGGAGGAGAAAAAGATGGGGTGTAAAAGGGTACATAAAAGAGAGGGAAAGTTGAAAGGTAAAGGGGGCGGAGAAATGAATGAAGACTGTGGCGAAGGAAGGCAGGGATGGAGGGAGGGAGGGAGGGAGGCTGGCGGAGGAGGAAGGGAAGGGAGGGTGGGAGGGAGTGAAGGGAAAGGGAGGAGGGTTGATCTCTGGGGTTTGAAGCACATTAGTATTCATGGGGAAGAGGAGGCCACAGACAGCAGAGAAACAGAGGGACCAGACTCAGAGCAGCATACCACACACACAAACACACACACACACACACACACACACACACACACACACACATAAATACACTCACATCTCTCTGTCTACGTGCCCCCCCCACCCACACACACACACTCACACACAGACAGCGTATGCATTATGTGGATTTAGATGCTACGGAGGGTCTAACCACTCCTTGTGTTGAAAGCAAGAGACATTTGCACTCCATCTTGTCTAATATCTCCAGGTTGCACACATTAATGTGCGTACAGGCCCTGAAAATCCTCCCTAGAGATGGTTTAGTGGTTGAGGCCTCTCAAACCGCACGCACCCCTGCTGGCCTCGGATCGAATCCCGCTTCAGAAGCGTCTCTCCTGTGTTTTCATCGCTTCGCATCCCTTTCCTCCCTCCTGCTCTGTGAATAAAAGCGGAACATACCGGAGGGCTGTGGATGACGCCTGCCCGCTTTGTGTTTCCTTTCCAAAAAGAAGACCTTAACAGCTACTGTATACCTACAGAAGCGGAGAGGAGCGAAGGAGTGCAGGTGACTCATTTCACTGTGGGAGAGAAGGGCTGGGCTGAGCTCTGGGGAAAGGGTGGAAGACAGAACAGATTCCTATCGTGTTGGAGGCCACTTGCAAAACACCGCTAACGGTGGCTGGAGGAGAGCAGAGTGTGGGAAGAAGAGGTGGAGGGAGAAACAGCAACACTCCGGGTGTTCTATTCTTAGTCTCTTCTCCTCAGACTTTGGGTGTACGTGTGCGTGTGTGTGTGTGTGTGTGTGTGTGTGTGTGTGTGAGCATGTGTGGGCAGGCAGGTGGTGTACAGCTGACAGTTGATTTGCTGTGACACCAGACACACTGGCTGCCTTGGACTCCAATGGCCTAGATATCAGAGTCTCCTGGAAGCCCCTCACACTCTACTTCACACACACACACACACACACACACACACACACACACACACACACACACACTCATCTGTGTCACCCTCTTTCCTCTCTTTCTTTCTCTTTTTGCCCCTCTCTCTCTTAGACCTACATATCACTCTCTGATTGGCAAGCAGGTGGTCTCTACTGTATGTCCTTAAGGGTTGGGGGGGGGGGGATCCTGTAGCTTAGTAAAGATAACAGCAACAGTAAGGCAGCGGGCGAGAGGAGCCAGCGAAAGAAAAGGGAGCTTAAGACGAAGGAGAAGGGAAATTGTGACAAGACAGAGAAAAATAGAGTGAGAGCGAAATAGGGGAAAAGGGAGGGAAAGGAGACACAGTGGAGTGACAGAGTGCAGGAAGCTGAAAGAGAGAGAGAGAGAGAGAGAGAGAGTGAGAGGGAAGAAGAGAGTGAGATCCCATCATGTAAACAGTCTGAAGCACCGCATAGAGATGGAGGAGGCTGTTGCCATGGCGGCAGAGGCTGCATCCTTTTGTTAAAGATGTCACTCAGGGGGAATCAGGGCTAATGAGGAAGGACTTTGTGTGCAAGCGAGTGTTTAGTCAATGTGTGTCTGAGCTACCCGATCTGCTGGTATTCTGGCGTATTGGTGGTGTAATGGCTGTTACTTCAGGAGATACAAAAATGTAAGAAATGATAGTGGAAAACACAGTTGTACGCAAGGATGAGTGGGGAATTAAAAATAGAGGAGAGCTGAAGTCAAGCGGGGGTTACTCCGTCCATGTAGAGAAATGTCAATGTCATTGGTGAGAAGGGCGTAAGGCAGTGAACTACAGATGAATGTAACAGTGTGTGTGTGTGTGTGTGTGTGTGTATGTGTGTGTCAGCGTGCCCGAGTGAACTCTACTGAGACTTAGTGTGTGTGTCTGTGTGTGTGTGGTTTGGTGTGGCGCTGTGCTGCGTAGGTGGTTTGTTCTCTGTGCTCTTCATCTCAGTGCAAATTAGTGAAGAATCAAAGGGAAACAGGTTTCATTTAATCCTACCCTCTCTGTCTCTCTTCGTCTTTCTTTCTTTTTCTCTTTTCCCTCTCTTGTCTCTCCGTCCTCGGCAAACAGCCTTGAGCCTCCCACAGAGTGAATGCAGACATCTGCCTGCTCTCTCTCTCTCTCTCTCTCTCTTTCTGTCTTAGAACCACCACACACACACACACACACACACACACACACACACACAGACACACAGCGAATTTGTTTTGCTGTCAGCATCGTCATCAAAGACACAGAGAGAGACAGAGAGGTCTTCGCACCATTCTTCCATTCTACTCCATTTCCCTCTCCTCTCTCATTTTTCCCTTCTGTTCCCCTCCACCAGCCCTCTTTTTCCCTGATCTTCCTCTCTTTCCCTCTCTTCCTCTGCCTTTATAGACAGGGATAAATAATTTGATCTTGAGGGTTTTGAAATTCCACCACTCTGAGAGGCGTGACGTTAATCTTTTATTATCTGCTCTCTCATTCTTCCTCTCCCTTTCTCTTCCATTCCCTTTTCTCCTTATCTCTCTACCAGACCCTCCCTCCCCCCTCCTGCCGTTCCCCCAGCCCGTCCTTGCAGTATTCTAATGATTCATATTTCACATCCACTGCCTTTTCATTTAGCCTGTCTACACCGCTTCAGGGACAGCTACTCACGATCTTAATTGACTGAGGAGATAGAGGGGCTGAGTAGGTGGCAGAGGTAGAGCCACCATCCACCCTTCCACCATGCACAAACAAGGGGGGAACAGAGAAAGACGTGAGCACATATATACAGTATGTATATATGTCTGTTTGTATGTATGTGTGCTCTCTCCACCATCCCCACATCTGAACAAAAACACATCAATGCACGGGCAGGCACGCGGATTTGCACGCTGTGGTAATTAAGCTGTCGATTTTTCTTAGGGTCAAGGGAGTGACGCAGGAGAGCAGAGCAGAAATGATGATGTGAAGGAAAGGATGCTCAGATGAGGAGAAATGAGAGGACTCACTCCCTCCCTTTCTCACCTCTCTCTCCATCTCTGCCTCTCTCCTCCTCTCTCTGTCTCTGTATCAGCCACCGCCCACCCACCCACCCACCCACCCCCAGCCCATCTCTCTGTCTGTCTGTGCCTCCCTTTGATCTCAGCCTCTGTCCCACACTGCATATTAAGATGCCCGGGCCCCTGTTTGGTATTCTGAGGCGGGCACCGGGATGCCAGTCTCCATATCCTCTCCTCGCTTCTCTCTGAAAGAGAGCAAAAACCCCTCTGTCTGTCTCAAGATGCTTATCCCGCTAAATGGGTCTGAAATAGCTGGAGAACAGGGCGGGGGAGCGGTGGTGGCGGCAGGGTAGAGAAGAAGAGAGATGCACGGAGGGGGAGAGGGCGGTAAGGGGAAGTATTAGACACACCACAGACGGGTGGTGGGGGAGGAGGGGAGAGGGGAGGGGGGGGGAGTGGGAAGGGAAGGGGAAGCAGGGTAAGGGAAGAGAGGCAGAGTGATGGGGCTGATTTTAGCTGAGAGGATAATTAAACGCTATTATCACAATGGGCCAGTGATACAGCTAGCGTGTACATAGAGAAGCCAGCCCTCCCATGTTTGCCTCACTAAAAGGAGGGAGGAAGGAATGAGGGAGGTGGGAGGGAGAGGAGAGAAGAGGAGAGGAGAGGAGAGGAGAGGGAAGCACAGATTAATAGGCGGAGGAAGAGCAACAGAAACAGAGAGAGGAAGACAGAGAGGCACAGAGGGGGAGAGAAGGAGAGAGAGATGGTAAAATAGGCAAACAGAATTAGAATGGGAGAGTTTAGTGGTGGGGTGATTGCTCAGTGTTTGGGATTAGCATGACTCTCCCTCTCTCTCTCTCTCCCTCTCACCCACTCTCCCTCTCTCTCTCTCACTCTCTCCATATATCTCCCTCTTTCTTTCGCTCCCTCTCCTCCTATAAGCCCTGGGGATGGCACAGCTTTAGTTAAACTGCTCTATTAAACGGCGCCTGCTGAGAAAATCAAATTATAACTTCCTTTAATCAGCGAGTATCAGTGGCCCACACAGGAGCAGCCGGCTCTGACAGCACAGAGAGAGAGAGAGAGAGAGAGAGAGAGAAGGAGACTGTGACTGGAGACCTGAGGGAGGCCGATATGAACCTGTCTCCCGTCTGCTTTGGTTCCCATGGCAACAAGATAGAGTGAGGGGGAATATGGGTTGTGGAATGTCTGCATCTATCGTTTCCTCTCGGTAAGCATTCATACACAAAGATAGCAGAGAGGAAGAGAATACGCTCGGTGAGTCAGTGCCGTTCTCCTGTTTGGGTGGTGTTTGAAGGTGGGTGCACACACTCACAGCTATTGTCATCCATGTCCCTGTCCCCGCTCGCCACTGCAAGACCTGAGCAGCGATGGAAAGTAACAAAGTAAATTTACTCAAATACCCATTGTTTTGTACTTTACTATTTCCATGTTCTGCTACTTTATACTTAGACTCCACTTAAAACCAGAGGGAAATGTTACATATTTTACTCCAACAGCTTTAGTTACAAGTCACCTTTCAGATTAAGACACATTAAAAAAAAAACATATGATAAGATTATAAAATAAAAATGCATTTTTTCCTGAACTAGTGGATTGCTTCCATTCTGGTCCGTGACCTCTTCCAAAAACACTGTGCTCAGTTTGGGCCTCCTCACGTTTCCAAACCTTTGTCCTACAAATTAGGTTTATATATACTGAATTATTTTCCCCAATTATATTATGCTGACAAATGTCATTGCTGCTTGGGTTGTGTTCACAGCACAGGACTGTGACACCAGAGACTGTGGTTAGATTTAACCAACAAAAGCACTTTGATTAAGGGTGGGGAAAGATCATGGTTTTTGGTTTAATGCTAACAATCACGTTGTGTCTTGTGATTCCAGTCACTGTGGACCTTTTCTGTATGAAACCAGACTACAATCTTCCCCTAACATTAACAAATGCTGCCAGTGTCAACACAGAACCATAAAAAAATGTGATAATGCTGTAATCACTGGACACAGATATTGTATTGCAAGATTGTATGTTTTAATGGAAAACAAATGAACTACAATGTTCAGTATCAACATCTTAACGAATTTCCAAATAAGTTAATTAACATTTCCTCATTATGTTATTAGAAAATGTTATCCGGCCAGCAATATGTTTCCCTCAAAATGTTTCTGTTGTTATAGATTAGCTGATTATAAATGTAATTTCTAGGAGACAGTGTTGCACGTTTCAGATGTCTACAAGTTATTAGCAGCTCCACCAAAGAGACATTTCTCCCCTTCACTTCTCAAATGGTTAAATGAACATAGCTCTCGGAGGCTCAAAGAGATCTAAGTCAAACCAGAAAAGTCAAAAAAAAAAAAAATCAATGCTTTTTCATCTTTCCTGCATAATTCATTAATCATCTCATGACCCCTCAGATTTATCCGTGTCCCTGTGGAGGTGTCCGACCCCTAAGCTGGGCACCACTGGACTAAACTACCAAACCTTACATAATGTAATGATGTTTTAATAATGTTTTGATATTCTAAATATTTAACTGCAAACACTTCTGTACATTTACGTGGATAGGATTTTAATTGCAGGACTCTAACTTGTATTGGGGCACTTCTACATTGTTATATCTGTACCTTTACTTGAGTAAAGGACCTGAACACTTCCTCCATGTCTGTACGTGAGCTCAGTTCCTGTTACTGTAAATGCCTGAGCCATTTAAGCATAATAGACTTGTGCAATCATAAATCCTTCTCGTTAGGAGGCGATCTAATCGCTCTCGCCTCTGATTAGTCATTAACAGTCCAGTTAGTGAAATGGTGAGACGCAGGTGGGTGGGCAACTGCTTAGATCTCCAGGGTCTGCCTCGAGTCGTTAATGATTGGTTAATTAACATTGTTTCAGTCCTTCTGCTTGTTTACACTCACCTGCCACGGGGAAGAGTCAGAAAACACTGCTGCAGGGGACAGTAAACAAGAGGTGGAGGACAAAAGGCAGCAGGACAGACAGGAGGAAATGAGGTTAAATTATGTTGAAATTTAAAATTGAATTCAATATTTATGTGTGAAATCTAAGTTCCAATACAAGCAATACAAAGAGAGATGTGTGACTGTCTATGAACGAGCAGCACTGGTGGTGGAAGTGACGAGAATGCAATAAAATGGAATAGGCCGTGGTTGATGCATCTCAGTGCATCAACCATCATTAGGGATCTACGAGGCAGCGCTTGCCTCTGTTACTCACAGCAACACTGCATACCATGATAATAGGCTGACTGATGATTGGTCAGGCTGCCACACTCCAGTAAGTGACCTCACCGCTGTGTGAGTGAGCTCACTGTCTCAGTATTTTGATAACCCAGCCAGTCATGGCGTTCTTCGCAGCACCGCCATCAAGCCTGTTAATGAACATACCTGAATACGACCAGACTCCTGCTGCGGGCCAACACAGGAGCCCTGAAGATTCAGGACACAAACCTCCATTCACCAAACGCACCACGCATTCCCAGTCACTGCTCTGAGGCCAGCCGTGAGAATGTTTTACTGTCTTTTGTTCATATTTTACATGTTAATTTGTTACTGTCTTCGTTAAAAAAAAAAAAAAAAAGTATCACACCTCCAACCCACCACCTCCTCTCCGCGTCTACAGTGTGTCTCCCCAGCATAAGAAGAAGCTTTATCGAAGCTTTAAATAATGCAGATGGTAATGTGATAAGTGAACAGTCAATGTTGGTGTCCTGCTTAAACACACACACTCACGCACAGGAGATGCACACACACCCACGAAAGCAGGCAGACAGATGGGCAAACACACACACACACACACGCACACACAAATACACAACACTCACAGCACAATAAATATGATTCAGTTTTTCTCCAGTTGTTTTAATGTAACATTGGGCAGAATCTGGATTTCGTTTTTCCGTTTCTAAACTATTCTGGGTTCGTCATGCCAGAGAGTTGCAGTGCTGGAGAGCCAGAACATCGACCTGAAGAGCTTTGCTAGTGTGCATGTCTAATGCAACCCAGTCTGGGAATACTGCCAGTCTACTGTTACTCCACCAGTGGGGTTTATCATACACACATGCACACACCCACACACTTACACACACAGAACCAGAGAGGGAGGAAGTGCCTGTGTGTGTGTGTGAGAGAGAGAGAGAGAGAGAGAGAGAGAGGGAGAGACAAAGCTTTGTGGTGTGTCACTGATCTCCGCTAGCATGCACAAACATGTCCAACGTAGCCATGGCCTGCTTGTCAAAAGTCACAAATATGCAGCTCTCATCCCATGATTTTGTGTCCTACATACGGTGTGTCATCCCACAACGCTCATTGCCGTAAAAGGCTTCCACTTTGCTGATGCTCTACAGACATGTACGATATATGGAGAGAGACACGTGGTATGTTAACACACCTAACAAGAAAGAAAGAAAGAATGAAAGTTTCAGCCACGTCTCAAACAAATTAAAAAACTAAATAGGTTGACACAGACTTAAAGAGGTAGTTTAGGTAATAATACATGACTATTTTTAGTTTTCTTATTGCTCTATCATTGCTGGGTTTTGGACCATTTGCCTGACAAGACAACCTAGTTGAAAACATCAACTTAGGTTTTGGGAGACTGCAAATTCTATTTTATACTATTATTTGACATATTATAGACCAAACAATAAATCAAGTGAAAAAAGATGGCACGTCTAGTCAGTAAAGAAAATAGTTGTTAGTTGCAGCCATGAATAATCAATTGTTGAGCACAAATCATGCAACCAAATCAAGTTATGGTCATGCAATACATATTTTCAGTGTGTTCAGTCCCAAATCTGTTGTTTCTATGGGCTTTTTTCTGACTCCTTTGGTATTTTGAAGATTGTAAGCAAAAGGGGCCCTGCTGCTAACTTGAATTTAGTGACTCAACTCTTCAAAAACTCACAAGATACACTCATGATTCTGTCCTTGTACGTTTAAAACTGAGGCCTCACCTTAAAACAGCCTCTTGAGGAAGACTGTTCTCAGTTTGCAAAAACATCTTCACTTTCGAGAGTCTAAATCGTTTCTCAGAGAGGCACTGAAACACAGAGACATGCACGCACGCACACACACACACAATCAGGCCAGCTAATAATGTGTGCACTTAAACACCAATTCATTCAATCCCAGATGTCATGATTATACATTTGGGTTAGATTGGAAATGTCTCTTGATTAAATATTGAGAAGGACCACTCTCACATTGCATGTCCTTAATGTTTCACTCTTCCTCTGAGGCTTCTGATAGTCTAATAAGTGTGTGTGTGTGTGTGTGTGTGTGTGTGTGTGCTGTAGCAGAACATTATTCAATTTTTCAAGTGGCATTCGTCTATTTTTAATGTCATTAGCTCCTTTGTGCATCTCAAACACTAACAAAACTGAATTGCACTGCTTTAAGAGAATGAATGAAAGGTGATATTGATGATTTTGACAAATCCTGTATAATAATTTTGCAGCATTAGATTGGTATTTGGGTCATTAATATAAATTGGGGGGGGACAAAACATCAGAAACTTCCCTCATCACACTGCAATACAATTCAACAGCACAACAACTACATCCCTCTAATATTCTGTATGCATGTGAATAAAATGGATAGTGATATTTTTCTAGGTGTCTTAAAGGGGAACTTTTTTACACATACATTAAAGGTCAGTTTTGTACGAGTGCTACCAATGACAACATTCCTATAATAGCTTCTGATCCTCTGAATGGGACTTAGTCAAGTCCGAAAAAAACACTGATAATGTCATCAGGGTTATCTCAACATGATCTCAAAGACCACACATTTACAAAAGAAAAACGTGAGTCACAAACTGGAGGTGTGGGGTTTTAAAGACTCGGACATTTGCCAGGCGAGGAAGATCTGATGAAAAGAAGGTTGCATTATGGGAAATGTTGGATTCAGGATTGAAAAAACTGGATGTTGCAGCCTTTACTGCTCTGATTTTTTCCCCCTTGCCTTTCTGTTGTGAGAGGAAGTTCCATAAAGTTGTAGGACTTTATGGAAGTGCAATAATAAATAGCTGAACTCCTTTTAATACAAATGCAGATGTAGCAAAGTAAGAGCATCTTTTTTTTTAAAAAAAAGAGAAAGAAATCTGATGCTAAAGTGAAGTAAAGCTTCATAAAAGGGGGTAAAACATATGGACAAAAAAAGAACCAGCATGTTCATCTAATTATCAGCAGTGACAGTAACATCAGGCTGCAACTAATGATTATCAGATTATATATTGATATGATCAACTGATCAACAAGTCGATCTATATTATCAGAGGATACTGAAAATACTTGAAGTGACATCTTTAAACCTCCCTTTGGGTTATGAAAAATAAATGAAAACCTGAGGGTGTCCAGTTCACTATTACATAAGGGAAAAAAATGACATCATCAAGAAGCAGGAACTAAAAGTGTTTTACATTTGTTTTTGAAACTAATACTTTCAACGATTAAACTGATTATCAAGATAGCAAGAATTCAAATAAACATTTATGGTGTCTAACAAACTGATTGTTTAAGTGACAGCTTGATTGGACTGATACCCGCATCACAGGTACATTACTACTTTAAAAACATCACATGTGTGCGAAAACTTCCACAAGTCTGATGCTGAACTACTCCCACGATCTTTCATGGGAGGGAGGGTGGGAGGAGTCGGACGCCGCCACTTAAACGCGGGTACAACTCCGCAGAAACGAAATATAAACTACAACATCTGTCCCGCTGTGAACACATCTGCATGTTGCCCAGTGTTTGCCGTGCTACGTGGGGTGGACACTTTGGTGCGTCTGCGCCTCCGCTGTCCGACAGCGCCGCGCTCACTGGCACACAGACCTGACCTAGAATTGCTACTTAGAATTCGGACTGAACCATCGCGCCGGAACGGAGGGGGGGGAGGGGGGGGGGGAAAGAGACGACAGGAAATCTTGACTGGGATGTAATGGAGTAGGACCACTGGAAAGCTCGGGCGAAAGGGGGGGAGCCACATTTCTATTTTATAATGTTACCGTGATAATGTTGTGATTTGGTACGTGTACGGTGTAAATCCGTCGCTCGAGGAAAACGGGAATTAAGCAAACATCCCAGGTGAGTGCTCTCTTTTTCAAATCCAGGTGGAAAGTGACCGTAGCACGGCTCGCCTCCTGGCAACGGGCACACGCGGGTCCTCCTCCCGGGGACATCTCACTCCGGTATCCGTTCTTCTCTGCCTCTGTCCCCGAAGGCTGGCTAGCAAACCCACGTCGCGTCTGGCCCTGGCGGACAGCGAGCGCCCTTTCAGCCGTGAATGCCGATTTCTCCAGCGCACCAAAAGCGGATTATTCACGATGTTTTCGGCGTGGTGTAAAACCCGCGGAGAAATATTGGTTTTTACCCCATTATACCGGAGGACCGCCCGTGCTTCGTGAAAATGAAAAAAGGATACAATGCAGCATGCATGTTCTGCATTCTTCGGGAGAACCACGCCGCTGGTATTGTATTTGTTTTATTAAAAATGTGTGTGATATGATTTATAAACGCGTAGCGAGATTACAGGCCTCGGCTGCTGATTGTGTCGGCCAGCCCTATCATCTGCCGAGCGATTTAATTGTTACATTGTTAACGGAGCTAGCAGAACTTGAAAATGAACGTCTGCCTGAGGAGGGCCCGGATTGTTTTATTAGCGGACAAAGCCTTGAAATGAATCGCGTTTTCTACGTGTTTTTGTGAGCTTGTGGCCGACGTCGTTGTTCTCGCTGCTCAGCCGCCGTCCAGTGCCTCCCTCTTCGGGGAAGACTTTGTTTGCGCTGGCCGACGCTCCATGAATGCAAGTGCTGAAGTCCTCCCTTCCCCCCCAGTTCTCTGGCGAAACAGGAACAACTTCTTTTAGGAAAAAGAAAAAAAAAAAAGTTCCTGGAGTTTCAAGCGCCATGGAATTACTTTGTCCGCCAAGAGTTGTCCAGCGAGGCGCTGAGATTTCAGGGGGGAAGTGTAGTCTCTGTAGTTGTTGTGTGCTTTACGTTTATTTGCAGAGTTTTGGGTTTGTAGATGTCTGTGTATATTTTAGGACGACTTCCTCGAGAGGGCCCGTTTGTGAGTAACTTGTGTGGCATTGTGCTGTGTTACCTTGGCAAGACCAGAAAACTGAACATGGCAAAGAATCTGTTTTACTTTTACCAAGCTTTAACTTCACTTTGGAAAAGAAAAAATCCACAGGTCCTATAGTGTGAAATTGTAGTAAAAGTCATCTGATACCTCAGGATTTATTTTTGTTTACTCCTCTGATGAATAAAGTCTTAACTTGTTATGTTTCATGAGTTTTTTTTTCTTCTTCTTTAGTGTCCCAAAGTCATTTATTTTGCTTTATTAAACAGTTTGCAAGACTCAGTTTCCCAGTGTCATGTTGCCTCAATGCAACGCTTCTCTCTTATTGCTGCAAAGAGAAAATCTCAGCAGCTTTTTGTGCTTTGTTGCACTTTGCCTTTCTCGTCGTTTAACTGATGCTATTGTCCAGGGCGACTTCTGAGTTAGCAGGTAGGGGTTCGGTGTCTTGTTCGTGGACGGCTTTGAAACATATCTGCTGAGGTTAAACTGCAGACCTTCCTGTTCCAGGACTCTGGTCTCTACAATTGCTAGGCAACACTGCTGTCTGCCAATGGATGTATATCTGTTGCATCGTCTTGAGGCTGATTTTATAGTTGATCTTTTTTGTGGTCACCATTCCTACCTTGTTTTCTTTGCATTGTTGAGGTCTTAAAAAGTCACTTTTTCACTCCCACAGTTCATATTTGGAGGAGGGAGGAAGGCAGCTCTGATGCGAAGATGCAACGAAGGTCTTGATGGAGTATCATACGCTGTCTTGTAGTCCCTTATGTGTACATCGGTCGATAAGTGAAGTATAAATGAATGTCTGGGCTAAAAAAGGCGAGTGGACACTGTAACAGTAGCCCCTAATGACCTGTGCATTGCACTGGTTATGTGTTTGTTTCGTGTCGGTCTTGTAAACGTGCGCGACTGAGTGCTTTTCCTTGCCATTTGCTTGTTTGTGTTTCACCCGATGAGCAAAGTTCTCTCCCTCTGTTCCAGGTGTGAATGACTTGTGGCTGTAGGGTGTCGTGAGTGGGCCAGGTTCCTGCACAGCCTCTGTGGCTGACTGGGAGGAGTCGAGTGGAGAGCAGACATCAGTGCCCAGGGGACCTGAGACCTGGTTCTCCATATGAGGCCCTGCTGAAAGGGCAGGGGGGCTTCTGAGGTAACCCAGCTCAGCTCTGGCTCTCTCTCCTTTTTTTTTTTTTTTTTGATTGTGTCACACTTAATCACACAGTTTCTTTCAGTCAGACTCTTCTCAAAAACATACATCCATGACATACGCCATGAAAATACGAGTCTCTCGGCCTAATTGCTTGTTGCGCATAACTGGAGAAATGCTAATAAACAAGTACTATAAGATATGGCATGATCATAGAGCCGTGTCTGAAATAACTCCATATCTTCGCTGTCCGCCATTTTATTTTAGTGTCCGAATTCTGAGTGAGTACATTTATGCTCTCTGTAGAGCCCGCACAAATTCCAGCGACGTATGAAATAAAAGCAGTGACCAGGGCATGTACAATACTTTACGCTAACAATCCCACGGTGCATTGCGCCACATTTTCTAGACTCAAAAATCCGCAATGTTGCAAACTTGCCAGAATAAATCTCAATTTACCACCAACTTCAGAATCACCTACCAAGCTTCCTTTTAAATAGGGAGTAGTGAGTGAGAGAGCGAGGTAGTGGTTTCAGACACAGTCATGGTGTTGCTGTAAAGTGAGTATTTGTTTTCACCATATTTAGGTCCAAGAAGAGCAAAATGAAAGAGAAGGAGACATGTTTGTTTGCCAGCTTTTCCTCACTAGCATTTCACACCTTTTTCTGACAATAAGATGGGTTCAGTTTTTTATTTTTATCAACCAACGTTTGTGCCATGACTTAGTAGCTTAATACTGCTCTGATGCAACAAGCCAGGCGCACGCTCCTCCTAAATCGGTCAGTATCTCTTTAACATTTATCTATAGAGGTGCCTACATTGACACCTGCGTTCTGATGAGAGAGGCCTTGAATTGTAGATTGGCTACCCTTGTACAACCCCTTTAGATGCTCAGGGAAGCGGCTTGAGGAGAAGGACGTCAGAGCCGCTTGCGCTTTGGACTATCAGTGCGATGTTTGGCCTTATTCTCTGATGTGCACATGCTGAGGACACAACACGGTCAGGGCGCTCTTCCTGAGAATGCCGTCCACACTGTTTATTTATCCACTATCTAATCCAAAGCGTGTTAACCAAAAACCACAGTGATGTGAAGGACGCAAGGAAATGGATATTGATGTGAAGTGGCAAAGGATTTATTTTCTCCTCTGTGTATTGGCCTCTCATGTTTCTGTGCATTTGTTTGCTTCACGGGTTTTCTAATTAAAACTCACAAGGCTTGTGCTGCGTATGACATGGAGGGATATGTTGGACGGGCGGTTTGCCTCATCGCCTGTGTAGTGGGTGGTAGGGGGCTCCCCCCCTCATTTATACAGTAGCTTAGACCCAACTGTGTCTGTTTTTCTATTGGTTGAAATGTGTATTTTCACTCCGTTGCTTCATTTCGATCTCTTATACCCGTTTTCTATCAAACTAAGGAGTATTGACATTTAGCGAAAAAGGACAAGATTCCCATTTGGCTGTTCTTCTGACTAAGATGCCCATTCACGATTAATTAAGGAATTTAGTTCATTGAATGACTCCTACAATAGTCAGGCCCCCATAGTACAGTAATTATGTCGGTCCCCCAAGGAGCAGAAAATTACTATTTGTTTTTTAACCCATAACAGATCAGCAAGTTAACATGAAACTCATTTGGAAGTTTCGAGAGATCTTGAATTATTGCAGTCATGTAAAGGAAAATTGAAACGCTTCATCATTAATACTCTACATAAAAATCACCTTTTGCAATTATTTACAGTCTACTTTAGCATTCCCCACAGAACATGAAAATATATATAAGTATACGTCTAAGTATAACGCACACATTTTATTTAAGGACAGTATTTTCTCCTTTTTTTCCTAAATGTGCATTTCTTTCCCAGTTCCAAGAAACCTTTCTGGACACCATTTCATCCCTCAGTTTGCAGAGGATAGTTCAAAATTACTAGGTTTAACTTCCAATTTGAGGACATACATGAGATTTGTAGTTAATTGTTGATGAGGGTTAAAATAAACTTGGATTTCTGTGTCTTAGCGTGCAGTTGTCATGTCAGTTAAATAATGATCCAATACGATGAATTTGTATTGGCAGCCATAGAAACTTTATGAAAGAGGAAAAAGCGGAAGTGGTGTATATCTAAAAATAATAATTGTATAGCACTCGTGACCAATAATGTTTCAAATGGATCAAATGATAGACGTATCTGTTAATCAATTTATTGCCATTCATGCCACGCACTATTTTCCACAAGTACAAGAATAAGTGCATCAGTTTTCTCAAATTATAACCCTAACGTCTCTACACTGACCAATATAAAGCAGTAATCACTAAGATGCATAATAAAAACAAAGGATCACAAAGGAAATAAAGATTTTGAAAAATCTTTTGGGACTTTAAGGAACAGCTTGCTGTAACTATTAGTGTACTTAGTTTCCAAACAGTTACAGCTAAAAATATGAATATTATTTACTAATAGCTGTGTTTATCTTTTTTAGTATATGAGGTGTTGTGTGTGGTGGGATTGTCGCCCACACTGGATCCTCAGGGATGTGTCTGGCTGAGTCAGAACGCACCTATAATTCAGCCTTCATGTTTCTCTGTGGTGATTGACAGTTATTGCACATACGGGTTGCTCCTCTTGCCTGGAGGGGAGGGGTCCTCTCAAACAGAGCTGCTCTCAGGTGGAGCCCAGTGGGCCGCGATGACCTGCAGTTACCTCAGGTATCCATGCTAAAAGCTGCCAACAAGACCGAGGTCCTGTCCCGCTACCAGAGTGAATGTCGTCTTTACTTAGCCTAGTTCAATGTAGCACTGCGACACGCTGCTAACCAGCTGTGGTTTGGAGAGTAAACCGCATTTTTAAATCTGATTTTCACAGTCCACTAAATTGGACGCAAGCACTCAGAAATAATCCATATCGTCTAGTGATGACAGGCTAAAGTGTTAAAGTAGAGATGGTGGCCACGACACTTCCTGGGATTCTTTAAATTTCATCTTTAGGCTATTGTTGTCCATGTGGTTCTCCAACAAGAAGATGATGATGGTCTCCCATCTTGATGCATGTGGCACAATTTAAAGAACTTGGTTTTAAAGCGATATCGGTTTGCTTATTTTTGCCAGTGAAAAGCATCCACCAACTGTGTCAAATCCTCATTATCGAGTGTTTTTTGACTACACTGTTAGTGTAAATGAGAGGAAGCTCCTGGTATGTAAAATCCTTTGTTCTGCGGTTGAGTTCTTGATGAGATGCAGAGTAGTGTGTTGCAGACAGTCCATAGCTTTATCTTTAACATTCGTTGTGAGAAAATAACCAAAACATTACAGAGCTGAATATTGTTTGCAAGCAGTATGTTTTCTAATGTATACTCTTCTGTTTTCAACAAAAGTGCAGTTTGAATTTTGTAAAGCAAAAGTGGACACAATTTGTTCAAAACAATAAGGATGGGGCAGTTCAAGACAAGTTCAGTTTGATGCTTTGGAGGAAGATCTTCGTGCTATATCATTGAGAAACGGAAGAATGGGATGACCTCCTGTTAATCCAACCTGATCCTTTATTCCATGGTGGAATTACCCCCATTGCCGGTCTTGTTGCCACACCATTTAAATAGCCTCAATACTACTTCAGTCGTGTTATTTGAAGTCATTAGTTGACAAATGACATCGCAAGTTGTGCATTGGTTAATTGGTTGGTGGTGGATTTTATTTAATTGTAACCGCCAGCGATGGTAGTTTTGCAGCCATTTTGCCACCAGGTTGTTGACACCTCTGTAGTTCTTTTTCACTAAGAGAACTACAAAATGGTTTAAAGCTGAGATGGATGATTTTTTTTTCTCATCCAGCGGCTCTAAATTACAGGCTGATCAATAGGATGTGAACAAGGCACAAATTGAATGTAGCCGTTTATTTCATAATGTGAGTCCATCAGGGTGGCAATCGGCAGGGACCTCCAATACAATGTGATTTTGATTCCTAAGCTACTAATGCTCACATGCTGACATCTATTGTGTTCACTTGAGCGTTACAGGTTTGTAATATTGAAGTTTGATGGGAATGTTGGTGTTTTCTGGTTGCTTTTTTCATATTGTATTATGTGGAGCAGATAATTGGAGGCAGTGCGTTATTAAAGTCATCATAAGAGAACGCACCGGGATGTTCCTGTAGTCTGGCTGGCAGACACATCAACAGGTTCCCTCCTCTCTGCCTCTTCAGTGTTTTGTTCGGGGTGGTGTCGAGCTGGACGCGCCCGCATGTTGGTTCTTTTACTGCCATGGTTTATTTTGTTTGCAAACAGCTGTAGTGTTGGCACGATAAATGTCATTTTTTCGTTGCATCAAGAATAGCACCACACCTTGGATTTGAACTCAAATATCATCTTCATCCTCCATGTTTGTTTTTGCTTGCCGTCTCTAATCGGAACTATTTGCATTCAGAAGGATGTGATTGAGGTTTTTTTTTTTTTTCTTTCATCAGTTTTACCCACCTGAATGCAATCAAAACACAGTTATATGCCTCAAACATGCAGAAATGTAGTAATAATAGCAGTACAAAAATGAGGTGTGACAATATTGTAACTACACTATCATCTCATCTTTCCTGAAAAGAGAAGGCGTGAGTGCGGGAGGAAGTTCGTTGCGTCTCTACGATCGGTATTAATTGGCATCAGGATTAATTTGCACTTTATCTGGGTTACATAGACTGTATGCTGCATGCTTTCAACATATTACCATGGATGATAGCAGGGCAGACATGTCTTGTTGCAGAGCATTCGTACTTTCAGAGGAACCAAAAGGAGGCTTTGAAAGAAATGCACACAAGTATGTAAGCTCAGACTCATGGAAACAGTAGATGCCATAAGCTTGTAGCCCAGTTTTCAGCGCATCTCAGGCATTATTAGGACAGCTAAGTATTGTCGAATGTGGGTGTTTTTATGTCCAATAGTAGGAGTATGTGCATGTATATATCTCTTTGGCTGTGTATATAATTGGGCAGGTCTTAGTCAGTGTGTTTTGAAATTCCATGGGAATGACACAGGAGTTCAAACTGGGGTAATTCAGGGACACAATTGGGCTCATATTTTCTCCGGAATGCAAATTTTGTTGTATGATAGTGGAGATGGCACATGTATTGTGTAGCCTTTGTGTTTTACTTTATTATTTTTTTTATTTGTTTGTTGTCATGCCAGAGTAGAGATGCCTGAACTGTGTCACATGGTCGGATCGGTTGAGATATCACGTTGTTTTTGTTGCGTAGTGATTTGCAATGTACAAAAAGAACCTATGGAAAAATATTGTGGGCAGCACATCTTAAAATTCCTGCCCTACCTAATGTTCTTAGTGCTATAAATTGAGGAGTGTGGGTTGTATTGACTGCAGCTTCAAATGCAGTATTTGACATCTCTGTGCTGTCTGTTGTGTTGTTCAGTATCAAGGCATTAATGACTAATTAATTAAGAGCCTTTTGACCATCAAGCGAGGAACGGAAGGCTCCTTTACACTTTTCCTCAGCAGTCTGCACGGCCTCTGAAGGACCTGGCCGTTGGGATTTCCCACAATGCTTTTAGCCACAGGGAGACGTCCTCCCAGCATGAGCAAGGGAGGAATGTGGCCCGAGTGTGGGAGCGACCGTCGGGATGGAGGGAGGGAGTCACGGACCAGAGAGCATGGTCAAGAGAAGGGAGAAGGGGTCTGCACAGAGAGCGGCAGAGTTTCTCTTAAGCAAATGGAGTTTCTGTTTGGTGTCTCACTAGAGCCACAAATGAGAGAAACCTGCTGTAAAGAGAAACATGGAGTTTTTAATTTGCATATTTGCCTTGTGTGTATATATTTGCGCTAGGAGTGTGTTTCACTATATGCTGCTAATGTCACTGTAGCTACGATGGAGTTCAGTGCCCGCTAAATAACACAGCACATTGCTCCTGCCTTAATTAGCAGTTTTATTTTGCTCAGCCACAAGGATGTGCCTTCATGTGCTGAAAATTAAGATCCTGTGGAAAGCCTACCATAACCTGATGTGCATAAATTAATATATTAATATCAAAAAACGTACCCAATTTGTAAAGGATCCAAAAAGATTCAGGCCCAGTGTGAACTAGACCTGAAGATAATTAGGAGCAGATCTGAAATGCACTTGACCCCAACAGACCCAAGAACAGACCACAGACATTATGATTGGTCGTGCAATATGATGCACCACCAGTTTTCTCCTTGCTCAAAAAACATCTTGACACTAAATAATCAGTTAATCGCCCATCTGCATCTACAGATGAGGTCTCATGTTCATGGTGTCAGTCATTGCAGTAGGTACTAAATGTCTTTGCTGAGCCTGTGACCAATCCATGCTGCACAGATTTCATTTCAGCAATCAAGGCTACGACCTTGGTTTTGGAAAATAAACTCACACGGCCACTGTTCAATACTGTATTCACTCATATCAGTGACTCAAGGATGGTTAACAGTCCAGGGGATGCGCTATATTGAAAACTTTCACTGGCCACCAAATTTACACTGGCTGCCATTTTCTTACCTTCTTCAGATGTATCTCATGGAAGAGGAGACTTAAACAAAGGTTTCAGATTTGGGATTTTATTTGTTTAATTTTATACTTTTATTTCATACTTGACTAACCGTTATTATAGCCATGTAACATTGACCATGAGTTTAACACCAGATAACCACCTGTGGGTCCTGGGGACATTAAAAACCTATCAACATCACTGTGGTTCATAGATGCAAGAGCCTTCTCGGACACAGTTCAATTCACCAAAGTCCATTCTAGGGCTGCAATTTACAATTATCATCATAGTTGATAAATCAATTGATTAGTTTTTGCGATTATCAATTATTTGGTGCATAAAATGTCAGAAAATTGTAAAAAAAAAAATAAAACAATGCTTACAGATGATGTCTTTTTAGATTGATTATAACTATTGAACACCCAAACAAAATTAGAATATGTTTGAACATGAATGAACATATAAAACGGAATAGAGGAAGACGCGCTGTATTTATAATAATTTTAAGTTGATTGTCTGACAACTAACAGTCTTATATGCATGCTGTTTTTAAGTGTACAGTGTATAGAGTCCAAAAGTTGCAGTATGTGCTTTACTGTTGGGTAAATATAGTCTTTACCTTTTTACTTCTTAGAATTACATTTTCTGCCACAATAATTGCACTGAAGCATTTGATACTGGCACACCCCTAATTTGCTCCCACCCTTGTTGTGTCGGAGAAATAATGGCACATTGTTGCCAGTTACCCAGTCTCTTTGTCTTGGATTAAGTAGAGAGGTGTGTAAGCAAGACACACCCACTCAGCCAGAGATGCAGAGACGGGGCAGATCGACAAGAGATGGAAGTGCAGGGTGAAGTGTGTGAGACGGAGATCACAGCAGGCCGGAGTGCTGAGTGCTAGTCCTGCTGCTGGAGCTGGCCGCCACACATGGCAGTTTGCCCAGGCTATGCCAGCAGATGTGTCACTAGTGAGTCAGCTGTGTGTGTGTGTGTGTTTGTGTGTCTGTGTGTATTTGTCTGTCTGAGACACAGACACCCACCCGCACGCTCTGTAAAGAGAGAGCGACTTGTGTAATAACCCTCCCACCTCCTAGGGGTATATCTGTATCACACCCCTTTCCCATCCTCCTGTTTTCATTGCCACTTCCATCATTGTGATGGACACGGCGAGGCTTCTGTCACTGTGATATGATATAACAAAATGTGACATTACACACATGTCGCCTCCCTGGGGATGGAGGGGCATCGTCTGCCGACCAGAGGAAAGGATGAACCGAGGATGGGGCGTGAGATTTGCTAGAAATGCAGGACAGACAGACCAGCAGGGAGACAGCTGATACTGGGGGAGGTGGAGTGAGTGAGGGAGAAAGACGACTAGTACGACTAAAACACACCCAGGTGAGCAGAAGGATGGAGGTATGCAGCTATTGTGCTTTGGGAACAGTTAAGAGTTTGGAGAATGCGGAACAGCTTAAAAGTTCATTGTAAATATTTGTGCAGCTTGGTTTCAGTAGAAACAGGAGCTCAGTCATACTCGTCCGAGCGCTGTGCATGTGTGAGCGCCCCTGTTCCTGTCACAGTAGATGCATTATGTCAAATGTTACATCTGCAGCGTCACAGCTCTATCTTTAGTGACACTCTGCATTCCTATCATTCTGTATGTACCAAGCATGAGTCACGAGTGCTATCTGCGGTGTGTAACATGTTTGGATTGTGCTCTCAGGAAGCCACCTCAACAGGTGAGCACGCAGGTGTTTCCAGGATGCTGTGGGATGTCCAACAGACCTTAGCTCGGAGGGCAGCAGCAGTCTTATTACTTTTTGTGCCATCTTTTAGTCGAGATATCCCTGTTCTGTCTAGTTACTGCTGCACTAGCAACCAAGCTTACATGTGGGAGAACTAGTTGTTGTAAGGACATTGGCTACGTACAAGGAGCTTTTTACTTGTTTTTAAGACTGCAGAATAAATACTGGATTGATGTCATCATATTAGCTTTTCAGCCATATGTTTTTGCTAAAAATGATAAAAAACTGATTAAATTGTTACAAAAGTAAGGTTTGGGTGTTGGTTTAGGTGTTCAGTTAAAGCTAACCTCTGCAACTTTAGGAATGACAAAGTGCATTCATATGTTTCATACAATCTGTCATTGTAATTTTGTTGCAAAATATTGACCCAAGACTTCATATGTGGTAATTTGGTTTGAGTATTTGGTACATGTAAGCTGTGGCCTTGGTAGTAAAGACTTTTCTGTTTCAGAGAGGTGGCTGCTGCTTCTACACACTACACATCCATGCAGGTGGCTGCGGGTTTGTGCATATTCTTGCAGACGACTGTGAGTAGAGGTGGAAATAATGTTTCTGATATTGCCCTAAACAAATAATGGACTGAAGAAATTCTTGAGATGGAGGCCGAGCAGACGGAGAGCGGGTAGGGGAGCTAGAGAGTGAGAAAGAGTGAGCAATACTCCATTGTGACTGAACTGCAAAATGGGATTTGCATAAATAAGGCTGAAACATCAGCAGGCCCTTTTACAGCCAACAGCAGGGCTGAGATGAGGGAAGAGAGTTTGTGTGTGTGTGTGTGTGTGTTTTTGCATTTCAGTTTTTTTCCCCCCTTCTTTTTTGAAATAATGTCCTTGTGGCATTGTTGCGTTTAAAAGTGTAAGCCAGTGGACTAGGTTGGGAGCAAGGTCATGGTTCCTCACCTCATTGATCCAACACCATTAACCCCCCCCCCCAATACCAGCAGATACTCCACTGGTATAAAGCCTCCCATCTCCCCGTCAGAGGAATTTGGGTGACGTAGCAGGAAAGGGTCTACTCTCCACACTGCGCTCAGCCAGCGTACGATGACTGTTACATAAGCATGAAATGAAATGCTCCCTTTTAGTGCCACCCGCATTTGAAAACCCAAACCTAATTGAACTGAACTATTTTCTGCCCTCTTTTCATGTGGAACCTCATATTTATATCAGAGGCAAAAAGCTCATTTTTAGAGCCTCATTATACCGTTTTCCCGTTAACTTGCTTGCACTGCAGCTCATCGTGCGTGCTGTGATAGACAGTTCAGCGTCTTTACTGGAGATAGAGGATGAGAAATCTCTGTGATTATCTCTACGTTGCTTTGTTGTGCGTGCGTGCAGTTGGCTGCAGTGTGCACGCCTGACGTGTGTGTGTGTGTGTGTGTGTGTGTGTGTCAGTGTATTCCTCATGACAGTCATGTCAGCAAGCTCCCCAATTAGTGTCTCGTTAGCGTGCGATTGGAGGGAACAGGTGATTGACAGGTCCTGCTGTTTGTGTCTGTATGTGAGCACATACTCGCATTACACCCATTTGTGTATGATTGTGGTTTAGGTTTAGATAACACCTCTTGAGGGGATAGATGCTAGTTAGGCCTGAATGAAGCAGGTGGCCAGTTCTTTGATATAGTAAAATGAGATCTCCCTTAGCAAACAGAATATGTTCTCCAGTGGTCGCCATGTCTCTCCGATGCCCCTGTGGTGGCTCATCTTGGCAAATGCCCCCTCTCTAATGATTTCTGTGTCCCACTTATTCCTCACTTCTCACGTGTCTTCTGAGGAGTTAGGACTTTTGTCCACACTGTCCATTTCTGGCAAAAGTATAAAATCATGAGTTTTATTTTCAAAGTGCTAATTGACAGTGTGTTGGCTCAAAGTGGGCGTCTGACAGATCCTTTCCACTGTGACTTGCAAAAGCCAGTGCTTCTCTTTGATGAGCAGATGACAATCAGCAGCAAAATCAGACTGCCACTTTTTTGTCTCGTGCGCGTATTGTATTTCTTCCCTTAATCTAGAAACATTTATTAGTCTGAAGCAGTCACACCAGCACTGAATGTTGTCCTCTGACTGTGTGTTCCAGGCTGTGTAATTATCTAGTCACAGAATTTAAACTGAACATTTTAACTGGGTTGATAGTTTGAGCAAAAGCTCTTGTGTGAAATCTCTGGGTGCTGCACATTACTGTTGCAGAATTACTTGTGGATAATTGTGTGTTGCTGCCTTTGTTTCCCAAGTTCAGTATGAAAGCATGCTGTGTGGCAAAATAGAAACCTGCCATTTCACTGAGAACAGAGATCTTTCAGGCTGTTTCCTTGTAAATAAATATGGAGTCACATCACTTGTTTAGCAATCAATAAGCAGCCCACCACTTCTCTGAAGAGCCTCCCCTTCTGTTTCACAGTGTATTTTTATGTCTAAAGGTTACTCCAATCAGTGTAATTTGGATACACGAGGCCCCTCTGTGCCTCCCCCTCTCTATCCCTGCGGAGAGGCCAGCCTCTGTTTGTGTGCAGTAGTGAGCGGTGGCCCTGGTGATTGTAAATCACTTCTCCCGTAGACCAGTGAGAGATGAGTGTTGCTGCTGTAGCAGGAGTCGGTGTAGTTGTCTGGTTCCCAGTGACACCCCCCCACCGACCCCCCTTAATCCCCCCCGAACACTCCACCTCCTTCTCCCCAGGGGAACTCTGGAGCCAGTTACAATGTTGAGTGTTTTGGAAGAGCTCCTAAATATTTTCAGGATGACAATGTAATCTGACTGCGCTCTCAGGAACAGGATTCTCATGCAATTCTCGTACTCACTCACCAGCGCACGCAAACAGAAACACACAGTGGCTGTTTTGGACCAACACTACTCCACCATCACACTTCACTGTTAGCTACAGGTACAATGTAATGCTGGCCTTTATATAGTGAATGCAATACCCCACCCAAAATCTATATAGTATCAAAGACTAATCTGACTGATATTGGATTTTTTGTGCCAATACCAATAATGGTATTTGAGAGATAAGAAATAGGATGATATGATAACAATACCAGTCAATAGTTATCTCTTTATACGATCACATAACATAAACAAATATTTTTGACTGGGATCCCTTAAATTTCATTTTTTGAAGAAAAAGTGCCTTTTACTCTGAGCAGGACGACTGAAGTTGCAAAATAAAACGCGTCAGTGCTCTCTGTTGAACAAACCATGTAATGATACCTCTGTTTATTGTTGCATCCAAACATATCTTTACCGTTTCTCTGCTGCAATGTCTGTTGCTTGTCAGTCGACAGTAAAACTTGGTACATGGTACGTATCTGCAATAAGCTATTCGGCCAATTTATCAGTCTAGCTCCATGAAAGACTCAATGAAGAGTTGAAAGGTGGCTGCTTTAAGTGGGAAATGTGTTACGAACACACCGTTTCTGTTAACGTTAGTCATACTAAGATCATGGATGAACAGTGTAGATGGAGATCAGGAGAGATTTGAGAGGTTTCTTTGAGCATTTTGATGCTTCATGTATACCGTGAAACCTGGTCACCATAGGCTTTTTTTCCCCCAGCAGACATTTTTATGTGCCATAGCAGGAAAAGCAACGGTGTTACTAAACTATCAACAATGGCTCAGTTCTATTCAAATGTCACAGTCTTTCATTTCATTATTAATACCTGTCATTTCCCTACTGGGACATGTCAAAATGTCTGCTGTGAAAAAGACCTATTCATTCCTGCTGACGTGAATTAAAGCTGACCAAAGCCACTGTGGAAGGGAAAATGACCAACTTTTAACAACCACCTTTCGAGCTTGCACTAGTTGACTGATACTAAAAAGATTTTGGGTGGAGTGTCTCTTTAAGTTTATCCAGACTGTGGCCCTCTTTTCCAGTTTTGTTAACTGTCCTTTTCCTCTCTCTTCTCTCCCAACAGTGTGCCCAAGGGCCGTTGAAAGCCCCCTTGGGGGAGTTTCATAAATACACACCGAACAAGAAAAGACCCCTGGACTATTGTTTTTGTTTTTACACACTTTCTCTCTCACACACACACACACACACACACACACACACATACACACAAGCACGCACACACACACACCCACACAGACAAGGACATAGAGAGAATGTTGGAGGTCCAAGAGGAGAGGCCAGCGGCGGCAGGTACAGCAGCGACACATTTCAAGAAGGAGCGAGGGAAGAAAGAGCGAGAGGAGGCCAAGGACGGTCGGGGAAACCTCTCGAACATCGGGAATCCTGGTCCTGGCTCCAGGAACGTGCGCACAAAAGCGCCGCTCACACACACAGGCAGTCCTCACCAGCTCATCACTTCACCCTGTTCTGTAGTCCTGGGAACCCCATCAATGCACTCCAATAGGCTAAAAAACTCCCCGTCCACCAACACACAGAGGTGAGTGGACTCGCACACTGACAACCTGGGGGTCTGGTGCTGCGATGGTAATGATAACCAAGTACTATGTTGTGTGTGTGTGTGTGAGTGTATAAGTGGGTGAGGTCCTGATGTTTGTTTTAGCAGCCTAATAATCCAAACACTGATCTGAAGGTTGATAAAATTATGCTTTTAATCCAGACTTTCTGTGAGCAGCAACTCCAACCAGAAATAAAATTTCTACTGCTACGTTTTAAACCGATTGTGTACAAATAGTTGTCGTCAGTAAGTGACCCTAAATGAAGTTCTTATCGTAGGCATAGTACTACTGGCATCTGATGATGGAAGTACTTAGTCGTCTCTGTCTACATCAATATAAACAGGTTTTACTGGGGAAGTGCAAGCTTTTGTCCAGTCTACAAAACTGGTTTCACATCATTAAAAAGATTGTCATGCAGTAACAAAAATAAATAAGCATTAGTTGTCTGTGTTTATTGACAGTTGGGAAGGGAGAACACAGTAAAACACCCCCCGTTTGTTCAAAACAAAATGAAGAGGAAAAAACGGGTCAAACACTGAGGCTGGGGGGACAACGGTTACCGATTTAGTAAAATTTCTGATGTCTGTGACTGTGTCAAATTTAGATTATTGTTATGAACATGTTTGATTACCAGGCTTTGAAAAACTCATGGTAAACGCTATCTAGCCAAGGGCTGGGCTGCAAACTTCTATACTTTTATTGCACCGACCAAATTGTTTGGTAATAGACAGTATAAAATAATTCCTAGTCATTTGGTATCAGCCTTAGTAAACCATATCAGCGTGCAGCATGCTTGTGCCAAGATCTATTAAGAATTATGGTGGTGATTGGCTCTCTACCGTTACACATCTTGCAGACAATAACGTAGCCGCCACTCTGCACTTTGACCTGCCCTGGCTGTGTGTGCGCTGGTGAGTGGTGCCGCTCATTTGGCGGCTACTGCTGCCGGGTAATGTTGGTGCAGGATTGTGGTTCCCACCCTCCAGTTACCCCACAGGTCGCTCCGGTGAGTAAGCAGCTCAAGATTGAGTCGCTAACCCCTGTTAGCTCTGTTAGCACCGCACAGCTATGTTTTTGACAGGGCGTCGTGGCAGTAGAGTGGTCATCAAGTAATCTGAAAGTTTTCAGTCTGATTCCAGCTTTTTATACATTTTTATTTATTGATATTATGTTAAACAACTTCAAGTTGTGGTTAATAGGTTTACTTTTTATGTTGAAAAAGTCCTTTGAGCAGGAAAGTGCCAATGTGCTGAAACATAAAACTAAAGAACTCAAACAGACAATTATGTTATGAAACGGCTTTGACTGTGTGAAATTGGCATGGGGCTTAAAGATAAAACCTATTTGCACTGTAATATATAATTCAATTTTCTTATTGTGAAAATTTATTTTAAAATTTGGTATCGAAATAAGTAATGTTTGGGAGCTGGTATTGAAGTCATGGTATAGAACATTTACCCAGCCCTACTCCAGCATCAACCAAAAGTAGAAACGATCATCCAGACGCAGGCTCGAAGAAATAGCATGCAAACCAGGTTTGTTTTGCATCAATGAGAACATGGCGAAGGCAGTGGCGGCAGTCTTCAGATTCTTCAGCCTTCCAAGAGTGTGATTGTATTTTGGTTTCTAACTTGATCAAAGATGGTTACACTGTCTGCAGAACATGAACATGCAGAAAACAAGTAGCGAAAAAGGGAAACACTTCGATTCTTATGTGTCAGTTATGTGTCCACCCTATGATTCATTTATCAATTAAAATCAATGTGGTTTCCATAAGTTCCATAAATTGATTCATCAAATTATCAATTGCAGAGTGGTCAGTGCATCCCTCATCCCAGTGTTTGGTATGTTGTGAGACTCATATCTTTGCAGTTGCAACAAGGTGCATAATGTTTTGGGTTCAGGAGAAAGTTCTTAAAAAAAAGCTTCAGCCACAGCCCTTTCGCAGCATACTTTGCCGAAGGCTTTATATTACTTAACATGCATGTTTTTTTAATGTGGTGGGGAAATCAGATTACCTGGACGAAGCCCATGTAAAGGAGACCACGCAATCTCCACACAGGCTCAGACCTTCTTGTTTTAAGGTCGGTGTTAACTATCTATGGCAAGTTGTTACCAAGTGTATATACCTGGCAGATGATAAGTAGTGAAATTGAGTATTGGCAATGTAATTAAATAAACACAAACCTGAACATGTCACTTTGGCCTTAGCCGTGCTGTTTAGACAGCAAGTGTAGGCCGGGTGTAATGCAGATCTAAGATCGGCTTCCTCCCTCCAATGTTTTACCTGAAAGGTCTTGATGTGTGATCCAGAGCTGCTCCAGGGTCAGGGAGTACACTGAGCTTGGAAGTTTTCCCTGCTGACTCATGCTTCTGGAGCCTCTGGAAACGGCTGTCTGGACTGCCAAAATTCTGGCTTTGCCTTCTTTTTCTAAAAGCTGTGTGTCTGTGTGTGTGTGTGTGTGTGTCTGTGTGTGTGTGTCTGTGTGTGTGTGTGTGTGTGTGTGTGTGTGTGTGTACATAAAGTGTGCTAGGCTGCGGCTGTGTTTTTTGGACTTGTTTGCATTTGTTTCATGCTACTAGTACAAGTGTGTGTGTGTGTGTGTGTGTGTGTGTATGTATGTATATTTGAGGGAGAGAGCGAGGGAGACAGAGAAAGATTAGGGTGTGGTAAGGGAATTCTCTGCCAGTTGGATGTGTCCTGCTTGCCTGAACTGAAATGCTCTCATAGCTAGTAAGCAGCAGTCATTTGTAGATGGCCTGTGTCCCTACAGTCTGTTCTGTCAGGTTTAACTGAGCACATGGAATTCCCAAATACAGATAGCTGAACTTGTGTGTACAGACATCCATATCAGCTGCTGGATGCCATAATGACAATGGGTTTAAGAGTTGCAAAGAAAAACTGAGGGCAAAAAGAACAATCACATTTTACTTAATTCTGTCTTCTCTCTACCACTTCTCATGGGTGCTGTAGTGGGGAGCTGAGTATCCCTCCCCTTGTCTGGTTTGTGCCCAATTCCAGAGCATGATTACTGGGTAACCTAACTTCAAGCCCCGGGCTTTTTGCTTGACATGCCCCATTTCCCCTGTGTTGTGTATGTTTCATAAGTGAAAACAAGGTCACAAATACATAGCGGAAGGAAAACATAATACTTAAATACCATTATATTATCTTAATGGGGACAGTATAAATGTATTGATTATGTTTGTGATTTTTTTTTTTTCTCTTTCCTTTGTCTGTCAGCCCTAAACCTAAGACGGAGGCCATGGTACGCTCACCTCCCGTCATGTCCCCCTCCACTGCCACCCAGATGGACTCTAAAATGCCCAATCAGGGTAAACCAGGGAGCACCGGCAGCCAATCACAGCCCTCACCCTGCGACCCCAAGACCCTGGGTGCCAAAGGGGCTCCTAATGTGGCAGGGGGCATGGGACTGAAGAATGGCCAGGGCCTGACCTCTGGCACAAGCTCTAAGGTCAAAGTCAAAAGGGAGAGAAGCACCTCAGTGGAGTCGTTTGAGCAGCCAGAGAGCGGCACGCCCACCAGTGAGGAAAAAGGTAAGAACCACTGTAGCCTGCACTCATTATCATCAGACCAGTTCAGCAGGTAGCTGCATCAGAAATGATCAAATAATCCTTGTGAAGTGCTTCAGTTGTCTTGGGGTTTGTCAGTATGAATTTAAAAATCTAGACTATTAGATTGGGAACGGTGCATGAGTTTCATGATGATGTTAAGAGTAATTTGTAGCTTTGCTTTCATACTTTGTTACCAAAGTTTTATCTGTAATTAAACGCTTTGAACTGCCCAGTATAAATAGAATATCTGCAGTGCTTAAACAATGTCCGTAGTGCTTGTGTTGTGATTGTACTTATGCATCTGATAGTGCTACACATATCATTTACTCAGCACCGATCAATTGAGGCTCCCTAATTATAGGTTGGTTTGTTGTGTTCCTCTTATTCTGTATGACTGCATCACTTCATTTAGAAAAGCACACATAGTTATTTGTTTTGTCGTGGGTGTACAACACAATCTGTCCAGAAAAGGCAACAGTTGGTCATCTATAAAATTTACTTTGCAGTCCCTCATTGTCACTCACACAAACAAACCCAAGCCCACTTTTTGTGTGTGTGTGTGCGTGTGTACAGACAGCAGCAGGGTGAAGAGGATGTGTGTGGCAGAGAGGAGGCAGCCATACAGTGGAGCTGACTGGTGCTCTGGGGGAGAAAGTGACGAAGATGACAAAGGATTCTTCAGTAAGTGTGTTAACATGTGCATCCAAGCATGTGTAGCAGTCCCTTCGCTGATCAACTTGACTTGTGACAGCTCCTCAGTAGAACTACATTGTCCATAAGCTCTGCTCTGTGCTGGTCGTAAAGCCATGGTCTTCCCTGTTGTGCCCATGTAGACTGTAACTCCAGCGACGTGAAGCCCCAGGACTCAGTCACACATTCTACCTCCAATGCCGGACTCAGTCGCTCCTCCACACCCTCCCATAATACACTGGGAGGTCAGGGCTCCACAACAGAACCTGCTAGTGGCCAGAAACCAGGCTCAAAACTCGTTTATGTCTTCACCACGGAGATGGCCAACAAGTAAGTAATCAAAATTTGTATCTGTTGCGTTTAGTACCTTCCATCCTATTGTAGCTCAGAAGTTGTCCTCAGGCCATAATTTGATATCAATTTTGATTTTTCTTTTGTGCATACATTGTATATGTATGTGTAACTTTTCACTGTTGTTTAGTTATGATTAGTGATTAGTATTTACAGTTAACGTTTATCTCTACAGGTTTTAAATATTAATGTGTTTAGACAGCCTAATTAAAATCATCGCAATACTTGGACCTTTTTTTACATAAGCAAAACATACACCCACAGCGAAACCCTTTGTGGAATTGCAGTTCAAAATTAAATGGAATTACTAACAATGTCAATTGCCTGAGGTATATCTCCGTGCCCCTGTCATCAGTAGTTGTTGTCTTTGATGTTTGTTGCAGCTGTTTGTGTGTATGGCACTAAGATATTTGCTTCCCACCCCTCGTCTTCCTTCCCCCTACTTTACCAGTTATAGCCTAAATCCATTGTGTGTATCTGCACAAGCATGTGGCTTAGATTAACACTCTGTTGGGAATTGGAGATCAAAGATGTGGATTGTCAATCAAAGGTGTGTGTGTGTGTGCGTGCATGCAATAGTTTACTTACTCTGTTGACCTTGGTTTTACCTTCATGGTCCCATCTAGCACTCATTCATCCAGCTCACCGTCTCTCAGATGCACATGCGCAAGCACGCGCACACACACACACATTTATTGTGTCTGATGACTGATATCTGACTGTCTGCCTTCTTGTCCTCAGGGCAGCTGATGCAGTTCTAACTGGCCATACAGAAAACATCATTGCCTTCCACATGAAAAACATCTCCAACAGCAAGGACAAAGCTCACCTCCTGGTAAAGACACACAGCCTCTTTTTATCATGCACATATGCCTTCATACATCAAAATCTTGTATGAGAGTGTCATAACTTAATCCTATTTCTGTCTGTGTTAAAGAATAATGCAGCAAACGCCCTCCGAAATGACTCCAAGCCTCCCCAACAACCCCCGTCCCATGCCCAAGATCAGAGCCACCAGCCTGGATCCAAGCCGTCCTTACCTGGCATGGCAGAGCCAGCCCCACCCCAATCTTCAACCCAAGGGAGCCAGTCTGGTGTTCTTCCGCAGGAAGGGTCATCCTCTGCAGGCATGGAATCCAAAAATCTTCCTGGCAGTAGCCCCAGTAACACTACTGCCCCAGTTGACCAGGCACCCGTCACCCAACCCGAGGCAGGCCTCAACCCTCCAACAGCAGGTGAAGCTGGACCAGGAGGAGGCTCTGGTGGAACGGGTCTGACACCACAGCAGCAGCAACAACAGCAGCAACTGGCCCAGGAGCTGTTGAACATGGAGGCCAACACAGAGGGTCTGTCCCAAGAACAGTTGGAGCATCGCCAGCGTTCTCTGCAGACCTTGCGAGATATTCAGCGCATGCTTTTCCCTGATGACCGTGATGCTCCACAAACTGGGCCCCCACAGTCCCATGGTGGACCCCATGATGGAGGTCCTGATGGTGCACCCCGTAGGTCTGAGCAGGGCCCCCTACAGGCTATGATGGCACAGTCTCAGAGCCTTGGACCGCCAGGTGGGCCAGGAGGACCTCGTCCACAAGGTCCACCCTTTGGCCCACCCCATGGTCCCAGGGACATGCCCCCATTTCCACAAGATGAAATGAGTGCACACATGGGGGGTCCAGGGGGCTGTGGAGAAGGAGATCAGATGACCCCAGAACAGGTAGCTTGGTTAAAGCTACAGCAGGAGTTTTATGAAGAGAAGAGAAAGAAACAAGAAATGCAACACCGGCCACTTCCTCCAGACATGATGATGCACCCCCATGGTCCACGTGGCATGATACGAGGGCCCCCACCTCCCTACCAGATGGGTCCAGGAGAGATGTGGGGAGGACCAGGTGGTCCACCAGAGCACTACCAGGAGCGCATGGCCATGGGCCCTGGCCCCAGGGGTATGCCTCCACATATGCAGAGGATGCCTGCTTTCTCTGGTATGATGAATCCTGAGATGGAGGGACCTCCCAGGCCTGGAATGGGCTGGCCTGACGACATGCCTCCCCGGATGGGAGATGCACGAGGCTTTCCTGGAGGACCTGGGGGAATGTTTGCTGGTCCAGGGGGTCGTGGTGAGCGCTTCCCAAATCCCCAGTCAGTCCAAGAAGCGATGTTCCATCAAGGTATGGGTGGAGAGAAGGGCCTCCCTCCTGGGATGATGATGGACATGCAAAGGATGATGGGGCACCAAAGAGGTGGAATGGAACCTGGTAATGGCATGGGTATATTTCCCAGAATGCCCGGTGATGGTCCTATGAGTCCATCCTCTAGGCTCCAGGGAATGGGGGGCAGGGAAATGGGGCCTGAGTTTGGCATAGGGCCTGGCCCTGGGCCAGGACCTCATATGCACCCTTCCAAACTACGAGATCCCCCCATGAATATGAGTCCTGATGAGATAATGAGAATGAGAGCAGGTGGAGGACCTCCAATGGAGAACATGGGTCCTCAAGGCAGGCCAATGCAGGGTCCTCCCTTCCCTGAGCAGTCACAGCCAGGAGATTTTCCAATGGGGCCTGGACGGCCCTTCCCAGGGGGTCCTGGAGGAATGAGGGGTCCACATGCAGACCAAGCCTTTGGTCCAGAGCACAGATCTACACCAACAGGAGGTAATGGCCGAATTAACCACCTCCCCTCTGCTGGTGGCCCCTCACAAGGTCAGAGGGGTCGCAAGCCAGCAGATCTGAATGTCCAAGCAGGAGGGGGGAACTCTCCCAGTGTCAACCCTCTTAAGTCCCCTCCTCTGAGGCAAGTGCAGTCCCCTATGATGGGCTCTCCCTCTGGAAACCTTAAATCCCCTCAGACACCGTCCCAGCTGGCTGGCATGCTCACTGGTCCGACAGGCCCCAGTGCCCCCCCAGCCCCTCCAGCTTCAGCACCAATGAAGTCCCCCCACTCCATGATGGGATCAGCTGGGGCCTCGCCTGTTCATATGAGGTCTCCTTCTCTTCCTAATCCCTCTCCAGGATGGGCTTCCTCACCAAAACCACCCATGCAGAGTCCTGGTGTACCACCTCAGGGTGGCAAGCCTCCCCTCAGCATCACCTCACCAAACATGATGGGGGGCATGGAGCAAGGTAGAACAATCCCTTTCTTCCCCTTTCTGTGCTCATCAGCATCTTTGTCTCTGCTTCTTTCCATATTTATTTCCCCATGTCTTTTTAGTGCATCTTTGTTCAATTCCATTCACTCAGTATTGTTTTTTGGTGTGAATGATTTGGTGTTGAATTTTGTTTGTGATGCATTTTTGGTCAGAGGTCTCAGTGATTATCAATTATTACATGTAAGATATCTGACTCTAATTAATTTGTTTTCAATATTGATAATAGAATGGATATGGAGGCTCTCTTTCAAGTGCAACACACGTTGAAGTTAACACATCTCTGTATGAGGGGTGGGGTTGGGTGGGTTGTGGTCCAGTGGCTCCCTCTTGTGGACCTCAGATTTTGGACCTCAGTGAGCCTCGAGTACCACACACTATTGCCAATATTGTCAGAGATAAAACATCCTGTCAGAGAATGAAAAGTTGAAACAGCTAAGTTTTATCATTTTATCTAATTTCTTTCTCATCGTGTTGTCCTCTAGGTGGTAACGGCCCTCCCTCAGCCCCTCCTTCATCAGGGGCTCCATCTGGCTCTATGTCCCTCCCAGGCAACGTCCCGTCTGGCAGTCCATACACCATACCCCCTGAGCCAACTCTATCCCAGAACCCTCTCTCCATCATGATGTCACGCATGTCCAAGTTTGCAATGCCCAGCTCCACCCCTCTTTATCACGATGCCATAAAGACTGTTGCCAGCTCTGATGACGACTCGCCCCCAGCTCGCTCCCCTAACCTGCCGTCAGTAAACAATAATGGTAAGACATCTGAAATATCTTTTTGTTTGTTGTTTAACTTGGACTTTAACTTCCATTAACCTTGGGTCGTATTCATACCAATATTCCTTTGATCTGCTTCACATGAACTTGTACTGAATATATAAGCACTTCTATTATCGTCTTTTTGTCACATACAGGTATGGCAATGAATCACCAAGGCAATCCACGTATGATGGGACCTGGAAACGCCGGACCCATGTCTGCCCTCAGTCCTCTGGGTATGAATCCAATGGGATCCCAGCCCCTCTCCCATGGCATGCCTCCACAGATGCCCTCTCCCAATGCTCCTAATATGGGTCCAGGCATGATGCCTCATGGCATGATGATACCACCAAATCCCCAAGATCCTGGTATGGGAAACCCTCAAATGATGCCCCAGGGACGCATGGGTTACCCTCACCGGAGCCAGGCATACCCCCTCACCCAGTCTCCTTCCCAGCAAGGCCCTTTCTCCCCGCACAACGGTCCTGGTCCCCAAGGTTTCCCTGGCCATCCTATGGGCTTCCAGGGAGAGGGAGGGCCAATGGGAGGGCGGATGGGAAACATGCCTCACGGAGGAGGGGGTGACGGGGGTATGTGCAAGCCCAATACTCCTGGAGGGCCAGAGTTTAACAACATGCAAGGTGGATTCAGTGATGCAGACCTTCATGAGGTGATGCGGCCGGGAGCATCTGGCATTCCTGAATTTGACCTATCCAGGATAATCCCATCAGAGAAGCCCAGCCAGACTCTGTCTTACTTCCCCCGAGGTGGAGGAGACAACCCAGGGGGAAAACCGCCACACCCCTCTGGCTTCCCCATGCAGGGCATGATGGGCGACGGCCCACCGAGGATGGGCATGTCCATGCAGGGGATGGGGGGGATGCCAGGGGGGCCTGGTGGGGGAATGGGCCCCCAAGACATGCCAATGGGCAACCCTGGCCACAACTCGATGCGGCCACCAGGATTCATGGGCCAAGGCATGATGGGGCCCCAGCACCGGATGATGTCCCCTGGGGGTCCGGGAGGGATGATGCAGGGGAGACAAATGTCCCACCCAGGCCCTGGCGGCTCACCTAATATGATGATGTCACTGCAGGGCATGGGCGGCCCCCCACAGCAGACAATGATGATGGGGGGTCAGATGAGGCCACGTGACATGGACATGGGGTTCAGTCCGGGCCCTGGAATGTTCTAATCCAACAGAAACCTTGTATCTAGAATGTTCTTGGACAGTACGCAAGGATGGCGCAAAGGTCATGGCGTGTGGAGTGTTCAGAAAACTCTGATGGACTCAAAGTAAAGGAAGTATACTACAAGAGAGAGGATGTACCCAGAAATGAACAGAATGGAGCTAACCAGTCACCTAGTAATGTCCTGTGGGAACTATTCCAATGGAGACTCGGACAGGGATTGGAGTACCCTTTGCCACAAGAACATTTAATTTCGACTCATGAACTTCAGAATGTATGGGATTGTTGTGCATCAATTTCGCAAAACTGTTCTTGTGTTTTTTGATTATCTGACTATAAAGATGACTTCAACATCAAAGAGGAATCAACCTGACAAGTCAGCGTGGAGATGCTACAGTATATGTCTACTTTTTTCAAATTTAAAAAACAAATTTGTCATGAAAGTGGTATGGAACAAGAGAAAGGAATAAGAAGAATTTGTGCTTTGTGAAGACTTTAGTGGAACTCCATCTTGTCTCTTGCTCCATTGTTTTGACTGTTTCTGTACAGTATATACGTGTGAGAGTGTGTGTGCGTGCTTGACAGACTGTATGTTTGTGTGGTATGTGTGTATGTGTCTGTATGTATAGGCATTCTATCAGTGACCTCTCAACTCCTCTTACCCAACTTTCATTGGGGGAGGAATGCCCCCTAAAATACTGTACTGTTTACCATTGGTGGGCTATTCGAATTTTAGTCTATTTTAATTTCCTTTGTAACTCCAGTGTATAACAAACCAAACTATGACCTCATTAAGATAATAGTATTATTAAAAAAGCACAAACATGGACCGTCTGCAGAAAGCGTCTTCTTTCTCTATTTTTACCATTGAGAGCAACACATTAAGTGTGATGATCCTGGCAGATTTGCAGCACATTGATGATCCATCTCGAGTTGTGGATGACATTTGACTTGGTGCTCCAAAACTTTCAGGACTCAACTTTCGCCAGCGTGAATAATACTGCTAATACCCAGATGTGCTACGTGTGTTCTTCTTGTTCCTGTTGTGTTCCTGTTTTGTTTTGACTCTCTTGTTGACTCTGGGTAATAATCATTCCCACAGCAATAATCCCCCAATGGTCAGCAGAATGGGACAGGAGTGGCTCAATGCCACAACAGGTATGCCAGGTATTATAGAACTAGAGCTAGGTAGATCTGGTAAAATTTAGTAAGGCAGGTGTGGTGTCCAGAGTGAGACACACGGAAATGTAAACACGTACTGCTTACCATCCAGTTGACTTCCTCTCTTTTATCTATTGTATAAGCTTGTCATGTGTTTCTCCATTGGCTTTGGTGCAGAATAGCCTTCCAGGGCTGTGGTGATGGACTACAAATAAAAGATATTGTTTTGGTATATATATGTTGTCTACGGAGTGTGTGTGTGCGCGCGTGTGCATGTGTGTCCACATGGCTCTTGACTTGATTATCACATCTAGTCAGTTATGTGGACCAGGTGGCGTCTCTGTCATTCTACACGTCAAACCAGCTTACCAACATTGAGCTAGAACAAAGAGAGCAAGTCGTACCAAGAAGCAGCATTGGCAAGTTGACATTTTATCAGGAGGTACTTACTGAGCGCTATTTTCAGGACATCACACTTCCAAAATAGATGTAGGCATGTAAATGCATTTGAACTCTATTAATGTAGTTGTGCTGGTCTAAACTGTAATTTTACGTAGCCGGCAAGAACAGTACAGACTCCACTATATGACTTAACCCAAAAATTAGACAAAATTGATCAAAAACTTTTATTTATGCCTAATCAATCCAAACCAAACCTTTTAAGCAGCAGGTCACAGGACACTCCCGCTGATGAGAGGTACAATATTCATGCATACGTTAATACGGTGGTCTGATTGTACCAACAAATCCACACAAGAAGGCAACCTTATGTTTCACTCTTAAAACATACCATAGCAGAATTATTCTCCTGCTGCTGGTTCTATTTAGTTATAAAGACATTCACAACACACTAACGTACAGTCCACTTAGTGCACCCCTTTGTTAATAATCAGATACAGTACATGAAATGCTTAGCATTTCCCTGAGGAATGAAATGACTGAATATGAAAGATTTGATTGATAACAACCAAATTGGCAGAATAATTGCATCAGCAATCAGACACAGGCATTGATGATCCTGCATTGATCAACCTTCAAGGTGTCCATATTTAAGTTTAAGCTTAAATTGAATGGTGTGAGGAAAAGGCTGATATTACTCTTCTCAACAAACAAAAAGAGCAAAGCCATGAATGTGTCCAATCAAGTATTACCTGTGTGGGTAAAACCTGATAGTTTAATCTTGTTCCATATATATTTCTATTGTCTAAAAACATACAGAAGCCACATCATCTCACTGCCCGACATGATCCGTCGTTGCAGTGAACGCAGGAACTGCACTTAATTTAGACTCGATCACATATGCCATACACTGTCCTGATGCAGTAAATACTCACTAAAAACACCAAATTTGTAACATTGTCCCCCAAAAAAATATACAATTCACTCCTGTTTGAGTACCTTTTGCTAAAACTAGTCTCCAATCAGTATGTAAAATTAGACTTTAAAAAAAATGGAACTATTCATTTGTTACCTGTATTTTAGACGTCTGAAGGTACTGAGAAACAGGGAGACATTGTTGGCTTTAGTCTTTAGGTATCTGTTGACGGTAAGAAAAACATGGAATAATGCAAGCTTTCAATATTAAGCCAAAAATATTAACTGTTGATTGCATGATTCACGTACACCCTATAGCAAAATCGTTGAACACATACTTGTCAATATAACCATTAAATGAATTAACCTATGATGAACATTTTACTGGCATGGTTACATGGATAGGAGGAATTCTTGTCTGATGTAAACTAAAAGACCCCCAAAAGGCTGTAATCCAGGACTCTGGTGCCCAGGAAAGTTTCCCCTGGTGTAGTCTGACAGTGAGGTATAATGACTGATGCTGGCTGGATGGAGTGAAAACTGAGGACGTAAAAAAACAAAGACATGATGCGTGGTAACTGTGAGAGCGTAATGTCATGGGTAGCACTGTGTTGAGTCGTGAAGGTTTGTTGAGGCTTCAGGGTTCAGTCGAGCCCTCTGAGCTGTCACAAAGAGACTGGTAGAGTTCAGAGCTCAGTGAGTATGCAGAGAAAACCTGCTTGAACTCGTTCAGGGGGCAGTAGACTCCACTACATCCCGGTATAAGTTGGTCCTACAGAGAGACAAGAAACGTAAGAGTAAAACACAAGGGGGGAAAAAAAAGCAGCTTGTTGAGTAAACAGACATGTTCTCACCTGGCCTATGTATGACACTTTCACAAAGGCCTCGCTGGTCTCCCGGTGTTGGTGCAGCTCCAGGGTGATATCAGCAGCATATGGTGGCCATCTCATGTCGAAGATCCCCAGAGCCATCAGGCAGGGAATCAAAGTGGTGTCGTGTGCAGAGTACAAAAACAACTTCCTGTTTGAGAGAGGATATTTAACGTTGGACCACTTCAAGGGACCAAACACAATCGAGTTTGTGCAAGAAATGGGTGTGTCAATCCCAGGGCGTCTAACCTGTTTGACTCTAATGAGGTGTCCTGTAGTTTATCCTCAATGTTGGCTAACAATAAGTGCAGGAGAGGTCCAACACACAGCTGCAAGTTCACCCTGCCAAACGCAAAGCAAAAGAATTAAAGTTTGCCCGTTGAACTCAAAACAAAACGGTTAGGTAAAGACTCCTTACTGACACTGACAGAAGGTTTTTGTTAAAACTGGAACCTACTCTTTTTTTTTTACCTCTGTTGACTTTGTTTAATCTAACCTCTTGCTGGGTTCATACACATGGCAGATCATGTCCACAGCCCTCTGCTCCACTTTATTCCTCCAGGTGTCCAGCACTGGTGGGCAGGGCAGGCCGTGCGTCTGTTAATGTGCAGAGACTTGACACAGTCAGTATCAGCTATGCAGTTGAGCAACACAAACCAAAAAAAAAGGGAAACTTCAAGCATGAATGAAGCTTAAGCTCAGTGTTCCAGACATGAATTTTTTTATTATAAGATATTTGCTGTGCTTCACTGCATCAGTATTTTTCTAAAGTGGCGCCTGTTGTGGTCAACTTACAGTAAAGAAGGTGTCGATTTTAAGCGGTCAAATCAGTTGCTTTAGATTCTGTTGAAGTGGATTATAGCTGCGCTCACTCAAAAATGTCCTACTTTCATTTGTCGATTAGTTTGAATGAGATGTAACTGATAACAGGTGGAAAGACTTCAGTATTTGGCTGGTGAGGGAAAAAAAAATAAATCAGCGAATTCAGCAAAACTTAATCAAGACGCCCCTTGTGTCTTGTTTCAGATCTTGTAGTGGCCCCAGTGCGCAGATTTAAAAGACGGTTATTTCAACATCTACAAAAAAAATATCCCCCTCTGCGGTCTGATATTACTCTGCTGATTCAACTATGCAAAAAATGATTTTCAGTCTCTCGTCCAGTCATGAATTTCTTTCACTGACTGAAATTAGAAGTATCTAGATTTGCCACATATGCAATTTTGAATTCCACAGGAACTTATTTTAAAATATCTTTAATTACGGCCATGAAAAATGTTTAAACTCAAATCATGCTGAATGTGTTATTTCACAGTGTTAATTTGAAGAGACTTGATGAACTCTGTCATGGAGTTTCATCTCGCACAACTTGCGGCTTGCTGGGCTGCCGCCTCCGGCCAGGCTAGGTCTTCGTCGTAATGGTATGTATTCTGATAGCTTGTGGTGAGACCTAATAAAAGTCACATGAATCATCATGATGTGGCGGTGTCACCTCTCTGGCAACCATGTCGTCCCTAATGAGGATGAAGTCGATGTGCTGGTGAGCAGCGATGCCCAGCGCGCTCTGGATGCTCTGCAGGTCTGCTGCTATGTCTGGCAGAGTGGACGACTCTGCCCAGCGGTGGCTGCACAGAACACACACAGTGTCAGCCGCAAAACACAGACGCACCATGACAACCTGTCAGAGGCATCTCAGCTATGCTTAAAATTTTGCACAACACATTATTCAAGATTCCAGTTTTGAGTAGTGAGTGCATAGGATGTTTGAGGCTTGGTGCGACTCATTTCCTGGTATGAAAATACTCTCTACATACCTGCCAAGGACTTTGAGCAGATTGCATCCATGGTAGTTAGGATACAGGATTTCTGACTCTGCCTCCGTTGTTAGTATAGGCACAATTTCTTCAGTAGAAAAGAAAATTACACAATCGGATTAGATGAGATCCAGAATAGAATAAATAACATCATGCACATATGGATTTCTACCCTACCGTTCTGTCTTTGCTGAAAGAGCCCTGCTATCAGGCACTTGGCTGATTCAATGGTCCTCACAATGTTAGTGGAGCGCACACTAAACAGACAAAAATAGGTCATGGAAGGCGGCAAACTTGAAAATAGCAAAGCACTGAGGCTGATATCCTTTGTACTGCATTCATAAACCCAACATATTAAAACTGTAGAATACAGATAACAGGTTTGTCTGGCTACCTGTCGTGATGTGCAACACTTACTAGACCTCGGCTGGGCTAAAGGTAGAGCTGAGGAAATGACTCTCCTCAATGTAACTCCTCCTCAGCCTCTTGCCCAGCTCATACAGCTGCTGCATGCCCACTGTGGTCAGCTGACCGGGGTACGTGCCACCCTGCCAAAGTGCGACAAACAGGATCAAGTTTTACTCACAGATGTGGCCTGACGGGAGCACACCTGCAACGGCACGCGGGAATCCAGAGTGAATGTGGTACGAGGATGGCAGGAGTCCATAATGTGGGATTTAGCTTTCTAAGCTAAATCCTGTGCAGTAAACCTCTTTAGCAAAGCAGCTAGCTCAGCGCAGGAAACTATCATTTCCATGGACACCGTGGTTGGCAAACAGGACACAATATCTCAGTGGGAAGGTCTACACACAGTTCAGCAGTATTACAGAGAGGAGGTGAATGAATGCTTTACAGTCCGTTTGTATGGCTTTGTAATGAATCCTAGTGACCACTGGAGGGAGAAAGGCTAACTTAGTATGAGTGAGGTAGTTTCTGACTCCACAAGGTGCTTCACATCTATATACAGAATCCAAAATTACTTGTCACACCGTAATCATACACAATGACATATAAAACAACAGGCCTTTACCGCAGCAGATTTTAACTTAATAGAAAACGCACTGAAGTAGCTATTATTGGTGAATCTTATCCTACCAAGTGTCCAAATAAACTGCCAGATAACAAAATGTCAGTGCCCATGTGGCACAGGCACACCTGAATAGAATTACATTATCATTTTATTATCATTCTAACATTTTACTGATTAGACATGTGCTTTTCTAGCTCCTACCTTTCACACGTCTGCTGTGAAAATGTACATGTATTCAGCCATCATCCTCCCACAAAACCTCTTACCAGGAACCAACTACACAAGTCGCTGCACTTGAATTTACTCCTTAAACTCTTTTCTTGTCTTGACTGCGCTCACCACCACAAAACACACCTACTCACGGTCAGTATGTTTCTTCTGTAGCTGTCCTCTACAGGAGCCGGAGGCTTGGGGCCACCATGAAGATCTGTCACTACATAGTCGATGTGGGTGTGTGCTGGAGGCTCCAAGAGCGTTGGCACCCACTGAGCCTTTGGCAAGATAAAAGGTGCCCAGACAAAGAATTGCGTAGTTATCACATACAGATACTATGCAACACTACATCTTGACAAGACACATGAAGTAAAAAAAGGGTCTTACCTCCATCACATCAGGTATTGACTTAAGCGGCGTCCGAGCACCATGTCTGAACAGGACTTGGACCAACTTTAGTTTGTAGGGCGAACTGAGACTTGTGCCAGTAGAGGAGCTGCAAGAAGAGGGCTGGTCTGATTCAGTCTTCTTCTGCGACCACAATATTGAACCAAAAGCCATCGACGCCGAACAGAAAACACCTGCTTTGGTCCAAAGTTTCCTCATGGCTGTGCTGTGAACAAAACAGAAAAACTGTTTTAGTGAGTGTGAAATGTTATTATCATAATATCAACATATTATCATAACAGGAAAAAGGCATTAAAAAAGCCTCTCAGTCTAATGTAACACAGCATTAGCTACTGTAACAAGACAGAAGAAACAATTAGTTTCAATTCATCTCAAGGTTATTTTCTCTATTAATTAATTAATTCATTCATTCATTGTTTGGCGTACAAAATGTCTGAGTTGACACTCATACTGGTCTGACCAACACTCAAAAGTTACTCATTTTATCATCATAAAAGGCAACAAAACCAACAGCATGTTCAGTTTTCAGAGTTTAGATATTAAAGAAGGCGCCGGCTTTATATCTGTCAACTGTCTGAGCTGCAGTTACATGAATTTCACACAGCTCGTCCCCAAATGTCTTGTTTTATGCTACCAAGAGTAAAAAAAAAAACCCTAAAGAAATTCACTTTACAGTTATAAACAAGCAGCAATCCTCCTATTTGTGCAGCTGCAACCTGAGAAGTTTTAGCATTTTGATGGAAACGACAGATCAGTTATTAAATGGCTTATCAAATGTTTTGCTAAAGGAGTAATCGTCTTAGCTTCACTTTCTCTTACACAAACTATGCATCGTGTTCAGACCTGAAATTAACTGATCAAATTAAGCCCTCTGTCCTGTCCAGAGATGTCTGTGGATGAGGATGCAGCAGCAGTAAGTGGCTCTAATAGTGAGGCACAGTTAGCACCAGCAGAAGACCCAGAAGTGATCGTACTTTAAATTAGATACAAACCTTAATAAGTAATATGAAGGTTAAGTTAACAAACGAGACGTCCAGCTGCAGCGTGGAGCTCTCCAGGGGTTGTTTCCTCATTCGTGACATTTAACATATTGAGCTCATATAAAAACTCCTATTTCACACCGCCGATAACAAGAGTTAGCATGTAAACATTGCTTAATTCGTTTAAACACAGACTCGTTGCTGACTGAGTCACGTTAACCAAACACAACCTATCGCTTTCAAAACTAGTTAGCTAGTTGCAACACAACACGATAACGTCAAGTTTAAGGGTCAAACTAGCAAACTGAAACCATGACAGTGAAGCTCACTTTTATCGTAGATGTACTTACTTTCTGAAAATCAAGTTCTTCCACCTCTGGCGATAGAAAACACAGCGTTTCAGTAAATGATAAATTCACTTGTCATTCGACAACTCTTGACACCGGTTCGAGCCAGACGGCATCTTGGGAAATGTAGGCCAGCGGACGCTACTGTACAGTAAAACTCAAGGTGGTAGCTATGAAGATAAAACTACATTTCCCAACATCAGCACCAGAAGCTGAACTTTCTTCTTCTTTCTTTAAATGGGTTGCGGTGGAGGAGTTGAATCAGAGTGTGCTGCTGCTCTCTACTGGACATAAACGCATCTGCACATTACTTTGCTTAAAAGTTTGTTTAATCCCAAATAAATGAATAAAAATGTCCTGCCCTCAGCACATGCGATGGTTGTACTGATAAAGAAGACGCAATAAATCAGCTACTTAATGACTCTTCATATAAAACAGCAAGAATCAGAAAATATAAACAACTAACTGTGCATTTTCTTGGGTAAACTTGAAAGTTGAAATAATGAGAAACATGTACATATATCTATAGCTATATCTTTTGAATTTCATCCTACATTTTGTTTTTATTTATACTTAATATATTTTCTCTCCACTAGATTCCAGGGGGATGTTTAACAGCCACAGTTACCTTGCTGACTTAAATTTCCTATGATGCATTGTTCAACCACTCAGTGTATAGAACAGCAAGAAATGGCTGCTTAAATGTTAATGCATCAGGAAAGTTGGTCCAATTTAGGACTATGAATCTCTGCATAATGAGAACTTTTACTTTTGATACTTCAGTATATTTTGCTGCTTATATATCTGAGTAAAATCTGGATCCACTTTTGATGGATAGTAGTAGTAGATGCTCTGAATACTTCCTCTTCCACCACTGGATAAAACTCACCTTCCACCTTGCATGCAAATGTTTCTAACTTTGTTACTCTGTGGTATCATTTCATTGAAATAAATGTTATGTAGCGTTGTCCAAAACAAGACAGCCACTGAGACTGAAAGCTGAAATATGAGAAGCGTATTCCATCTTCATCTTCACCTCTGTAGCATTTTTAAATTGCAGACAACAACAAATCCCCCCACCAGCATATGAAAACATCACCTTCGCCTTCTCTATAGGTGATTTTATTTCTAAATCATATTTTTTTTATTGAACAGCAACATGGAGTCACACATGCCCTATATGGCATAATCTTATACAATAATGATGAAATATGAGAGTAACTTTGCAGAGGTGAATCTGATGTGCAACAAGCAAACAAAATGGCAGCATCTACTGCAGCTTCCAACCCAGTTTCAGCTTGTGATGATGGACCGAGTTGGACATTAGTGCTCAGCCTGCTGGCAGAGACGGGGAGACAGCTTTTGTTTGTAAATACTGTACATCTTCTCCAATCTGTCTCCTGCTGCTCCTTTCTGGCGAAGAAAGACTGAAAAATGCACACGGTGGTGGGATACTGACATGCTCTTCATCAGTGCACAGCTTGTAATAACATCGTCTCTTCCTTGTTTCTGCCTTTTCGTTTTCAGCATTTCTGTAATAAACACAAGATTTTGATATGGTGCAAGATGGTCTAAATGTGAATTTGAATCAGTAAAAACTGATTTTCTGAGCTCGGTGTTTGACATTTGGTGTGTGTGTGTAAATCTACATTTAACATACACACAAGATTTAATAAGCACTAGAATTAATGACACAACTTAAGGACAACAGAGCAAATAGCACGGTTGATGATTTATTGATTTTTGAGGGGTTGGTGATGACATCTATTGCATAAAGGTCTCAGTGAAATAACCAGAGACTGACAGTGAATGTACAGAAGGCTGGATGTTTGCTGTGGGAAATGTGTGGGATTAAACTTCAAACCCCTCCCCCCCATCATACACGACTTGCACAATTACGCTGCATACAGTAAGAACAGAAAATGAAATAAAATACATTCAAAGACATCAACTGAGACATCCGTTGCATAGGGACAAATTCTCTATTTACACAATGGCTCCAGAAGAGAGAAGTGCAATGATGCCACCCAGTGGCCGGATCTCTTCAGAACAGCATCCAAGCAGGACCTCTTCGTTTTCTTTTCCCTCAAATCCCTTACAAAAGAATTTTTTTTTAAAACAGGCGACATTCTCTCATCACCTCTGCACACAAAAGCTCCTGTCAAATATATAGCACAGGAAAACAGTTTTACTTGCTCTTTTTTTTTTTTTAGATTGTAAAGTGATTATTCTTGATTTACATCTTGTGTTTATTGACCTGTGGGTATAGTGCAATCAGGTTGGCTTAGTTCAGGTTTAGGCTTTCTTTACCGTGGCTCTTGGAAAAATACGTTTACAAAACATGTTACATGGAAAGAGATATATTCTCACACTTGTTAAGGCACTTTACCTGGATTCACTGAAAATAATCATCCAATTGATATACTGGCAAGCTTCACAGTTTATTGCTTAGTGAGTCCCTGTTTTCTCTTAATGCAGCACAGATTGTTTTTGCAGCGGTTGGCTGGTTGGGCTTTTTAAAGTATCTAAAGTCGATTTGCTGAGAGTGTTGAGATATTTTGCTTTATAACGAAATTATTCCCTAAGTCATCTCACACCACGCATCATGTCATTCTCACGTAAATAGTCTCTCTATCTCTCTTAGATTTTTGGCTTTAATTGTTTAACTAAAACATACAGTATGCTGTGCAATAGTCAGGCATCTCACCTGTTACCCTGTTCACAATTATTTCTCTTTTGCAGTTTGGTTGTCAGTTTTTCAAGCTCTGGACAGCTTTGGATTAGTTTATACAAATGGTATCTGTTCACGCATGTCAAGTTCACATGGTCCACTCACACATCTCAGTGTCTCTTTCTAAAGTGAAGATTGAGCCCATCCTCTAGAGTCAAGTGTCAGGCTTCAATGCCAGATGTGCATAATTAGCATGCGCACATGTTCTGACCCCTTCACTCCAAAAAAAAACTCCCCAAAAAACCTCAGACTCCTTATTGTGTCTTCCCAGACTGATCTTTCTGAAGGTCCAGCTCCTGTCTTCTCCCCTTCGTCAGCCACTCTTTCCTGTTGCGAATCTATACTGCCAGGTCGTCTTGGCGAGCCCGGCTGCTGCTCCCGCTGGTCTTGCTCAGACGCCGTTTGTCCTTCATGTAGCCGGAGTGTAGCAGAGGCGATGGGGAGCAGCTGTTGGGCAGCTCTGTGGGTGCTTGGTCGTATCTCATCCTCAGGAAGTCTTCCTCGTCCTCCAGGTTGTCGCAGCTGTGATGCCTCTCGGTGGCCAAGTTGACCGAGTTCTGCTGCAGCGCCATCCTGTTGTTGAAGGGATGAGAGGCCATAGAGGTCATGGGGTTCATGGAGCTGGGCGCCGCCAGGCACTGGCTGAAGTCAGGAGGCGGCGTGCAGGAGGCAGAGGGCCGAGGTGGGCTGTTGGGCTCCAAGGCCGCAGACACGGCCACCGTCACAGCCCGGTGGTTGCTCCTCTGTATCACTTTTTTGCGTACACACTTCCTGATGCTCTTCCAGCCAAGGTGGTAGAGCTCCAGCACAGACAGCAGCAGAGACACTCCGGCCACCACCAGCATGAAGATGATGAAGACGTTCTTCTCCGTGGGCCGGGACATGTAGCAGTTGACGGGGTTGGGGCATGGCCAGGCCTTGCACAGATACAATGCCCTGAGGAACACCCCGTAGATGAGGTACTGCACCACGATAAATGTCACCTCCATCACCGTACGGATTACAATGCTCAGCATGTAAGTTTGCAGCAACGCTCCTTTCAGGCGAACACGGCCAGTACCATCAGATGTCAGTCTTCCATGCTCCTTCTGCTGGAGGTATTCCTTCTCCCCCTCCAGGTCTCCCCCGCCTTCCCCTCTCGCCTCCCTCTCCTCCTGCTCCCTCCTCCGCTGCTTCTCCTCCCTGCGCACCGTATGCATGGCGTGGCCCATGTAGATCAGGGATGGCGTGGACACAAAAACGATCTGCAGCACCCAGTAGCGGATGTGAGCGATGGGGAAGGCGCTGTCATAACACACGTTGGTGCAACCGGGCTGCTGAGTGTCACACAGGAAATCGCTCTGCTCGTCACCCCAGGAGGACTCGGCTGCCGTGCCCAGGACCAGGATGCGAAAGATGAAGAGGACGGTGAGCCAGACCTTCCCTACCGAGGTGGAGTGTTCCTGGACCTCCTCTAGGAAATTCCCCAGGAGACTCCAGTCGCCCATTACTGCTCACCGGCCAAAGCACACACCTGAGACACAAAGGCTGGAGAGAGAGGGCTCAAAGAGGGAGCACTAGTGAAAAGTCACTGAGGTGGAGATAAAGAAGACAGACAGAGCAGAGAGGAGGGAAAAAAATGAGAAAAGAGAAATGCAGATCAGTATACAGTCAGCAGTAAGTCTTCTATATTCCTGCCAATGAAATGACCTGGGCATGTGTGTGGCATCATATGCATAAAAATAGCTTCTCTGCCTGTGAATTGCTTGAGGACTGGACACTGGAATGAGAACAACGATTTTCCCATGAGAGAAAGAGAGAGACAGAGAGAGAGAGAGAGAGAGAGAGAGAGAGAGAGAGAGAGAGAGAGAAAGGAAGTTCAGGAGTCAAGTAAAAGTAAATAATGAGGTTGTTTTAAGAAAAACAAATTCAGTATTATTGCTATGTGTGCTTACATTATCCTTCCCTAATTCCCAAACTATGTATGACACACAGAGACCACAGGCCACCGCGGGGCGAGTCAAAGCTAGAAGACTGTGTCCTTTTAATGCTGTGACCCGACCTGAGCTGCACAGTCTCCATCTCGCCTGTGGACGATGACCAGCAGACTTCACTCACAATGACAGGACAGCAGCGTTCATGTCCACCGTCCTCTCCTCAGTAATGAAAACCTCCTACAAGCTGCAATCTGGATCCATCTGACAGCGTCAGTCAGATCTCTCCATCTCTCCACCATGTGTGTATGTGTGTGTGTGTTTTCACCTCCTGGCTCCAGCATCAGTGTGAGTTTGGGTACGACCCAAACATGGCAGCGACAGGCTGGCAGGTCTCAGCCGAGAATGACCCTATAAGGCAGCTCACCAGACAGCTTTATGGGCGCAGTAAATGACCCCTGTCATTGAGGGGTTAAGAAAACCCATCAAACTCCATCGAGGGGTGACCTCTGACATCTATATGCACTATGTACGTTTGCCTACTGCCGGGCTTTTACTATGCAATTAGAGATCAAAGACAGATGAGTTATAACACGAGAAAGGAGAGCTGAAAGTAAAAGTTTTTCCAACACGTCACACATCTGAAGTTGCTTGCCCTACTTGGCGAGGTTATAGAAAATGTATACATAATTTAAAAAAAAGCTGTGTGTTAAGACTGTTATGTTAATGGTGTGCCAGGTAGGATATACAGTATAATCACTACAATCACAGAGTGAAAAAAGCCAAACAGGGAGATAATATTTTCTCTTACCACACCCCATCTCCTACCAAGTGTAATCCATGAGCAGTTTCCTCCATAATATGTTACTCCCATTGTCTAGTCCACTGTGCGGGGCTTTGAATTGCCTGGCTGACACTGCAATGTGTGAGAGAGAGATGGTCTAAATGACCATGACCATCTGTCCCTCTCTGCCTCTCCCCCTCCCTCACTGTCTCTGTCAAGTATATATATGGCAATAAGATGGAAAATCAGAGCGTTGTGCTCTTTATCTGTAAAGCAGGGAGAGGCGGGAAACAAAACACCCCCATGAGAACACGTGGGAGAGGAAATGTTCAACCTCAATCCACGCACAAGACTGATACGCCAACGCATAGCACGGACCAGTCTGTGGTCTGAAACTTGTTTTCCAGCATCCACCTAATGCTTGCTAACGTCAGACTGGTCACAACTGGAGACCAGTTGGATCATCAGCTAGCGAAGCGGGTTCTGGTCTCACTTGGGGAAATGACTCAAAGCCCTCCTTAAAAAAAAGAACTGATGATCTCTACTGGAAGTAAATTACAAACAGGCAGAAAGTCGGAGGAGGAAGGGAGTTAAAATCCAGCCAGCACAATAGCAGGAGGTGCACATTAGAACGTGTTTTTTCTTATCAGATGATACTGACAACAGACTTTCCTCACCTGTGAACACCCTGGAAACAACACATCTGTGATGGCTGATACAAATGCCATAATAATGCTCCTATTTGGTAATAGACCAAAGGATAAAAAATTACAAACATTTTGCTTAGATGACTCATCACCAAAGTTATTACAGTTCAATCTGAGGGGAACATGAATGTCTGTACCAAATGTTATGACCCATCCAGCCAATAGTTATTTATTTCAAAATTAAATGCCAACCTCAGTGGGATTTATCCTCTGGGCGCCATGAATGTCTACACAAAATCATGGCAATCCATCCAACAGCTGCTGCTATATTGTCAAATGCATTTAGTTGAGAAAAAAAGGCATATAAGGACAAAGTAATGTAAAGAATATATTCTCAAGTGAGGTACCAGTACTTCAACACTTGATTACTTTCCACTATTGGTTTAGTAATGTGGTCTGCCAGTCTGGGAACATGTGTAAAGGAATACATTATTCATTGTATAGTAGTAGCATTGATACGCAGCGGTGGGACTGGAAGTTTTCCTCTCCAGAGAAAAATGGACAAAGTGGAATTCAGACCAACTGAGGAGAGGCAGCGGTCTTAGTCTCTGTCTCCTTCCCTCGACTCCCTCTTCCTGTTCTCAGAGGAAGCAATCTCAAACAATATGATTTCCGAAGGACAAAAGGAACAAGGTATTAACAGGAGTCGGAGGCAGGGGGGGAGAGTTACAGCGGAGATATTCCTGAGGACTTCTCCTCTTTGCCATTGGTTGTCTGAAAGCTGTGCTCTCTGGAAGTCTGGCAATAACCATGGATTTACTGTGATCCAATGTGGCCTTTGCTGAGCGGTCTGGTTTGCCTGTAGACCGTCATGGCTGTCATATTTGTTTATAATCTCGGTGGCAGAGTAATGAAGAAGTAATGGACAATCTGGTTACGAGGTATTCAGAACGGTGAATTGCGCAAATGGGGTATTATGCACCTCTGAGTTATTTGTTTTTGACGTTGATCAAAGCGTCAGTGGAGATCTCTGAATCTCTCTCTGTGCTGAGTTGAAAGAGTTCCATGGGGAAAAAAAGTCTTAGATAGGTGTTGGAGAGATATTATGACTAAACTGAGAGGGAAAGTGGACTGTATGACTTGTAGCCAAGAACTGGAGTCATTTCACCACTTCAGTGTCAACTTAAACTGGACTAACAGACATTAACATTAAATTTCCAGTCAGATGTTCATGCTCTGACACTGAGTCGGTCGGGAGAGCAGCCAGGCAGCTCAGAGGAGTGAGGAGAGAAATAGCAGCTACTAAACTGCATCACTGCGAAGTGACGGCTGGTGCTGCGGTGACTCGCTGCAGAGCAACGTGAATAAAAGCGGTGTTTTCTTTACCCTGCAACACAACGATAAATCCTCAGGCGTCTTGGACCTTAGGCAGTGACTCTGGTTCAAGAATCAGTCGGGACTGTGGCGACAAAACCCCTGGATGGAAGTTTTATAGGACCATCAAGCTACTCTTTTATTGCTGCACGGTGGCACATGGAGCAATGGTTTCAGATTTATGTCTCTCACAGAATCATCGAGTCAGATTTTTAGCAGTGTCGTAAAATAAGAGTGCAGAGATTGACGCCATTTCTCTGTCGTCATCTTTAGTTTTTAACTTGAAGAACAGAGAAACTGATTTTTACAACAAATGAAAAGTGGTAATGGTTAAATTCCTTTTTTCTAGCTGAGCTGATGAGTTTAAAAACTGAACTCTGTCCCATCTCTCTGCCAATCTTTTTCCATTATCTCCCAACATTCCCATGTTCCCCTCAGACTGCAGTGCATCCACTGGCCAGGAACAACAGGGGGCAGGGTTGATTTAAACATTCTTTCAGTGATTTGCACCTTTGAACACTAAGTCCTGTTTGACAGACTCCGGATACTCATAGAGCACCAGAATACACTGCATGCTCTGCGCTATCCTCGTAAACAGACAGGCAATTAGATGGCCGGATATACATTTTCTCTGCCTGCTTCCCTTTAATGGGACATGTTTAGACTAACATCAGCGGAGGAAAAAGTATTTAGTACAGTTGAGTAAAGTCTGCGTCTGCGAGGATTTGCTGGAGATGAAGCCAATTTTTCAGCAAAGATCTCAACACACCGCCTTAAAAGCCACATTACCTGACACACTCCCTAATTGTTTTCATTACAAAGTAAAACACAGCAAGAAAACTCATTTATTTCCCGGAAAAATGCCTACAGTATTTGACATATTCTAGAGGGACAAATTTGGCCACACAGGCTCACACTGGAGGGGCCCGAAGTCGAATTCTAAAAATATTGTCGAGAGCCAAATGTGGCCGGCTGGTGTAGGTCATCTGTATAACTTCATGGCTCCACTATTTGTTCCCAAAGAGAAACATGTTATATATTTGAACTTAATGTGGCTGTGAGTGGATTACAATAACAATAATACTGTGAAGAAATTAGCCATATTTAGGTGTGTTTTTGTTCATCACTGCCAATGTTCAATCACTGCAATATGACCTCGTTTGCCAGGAGTTTGATCACTGCTGATGGTAGTTTATCATTAGTTTTTCAAAATAAAGGTTTAACGCATTAAGGCATTAAGTTTTCACTGCATCTATTGTCAGGAAGGGGCTCAGTGTTTCTTAAATGACAAAAAAGGGCAAATAATCATGTTTGGACAACTCACTGGTAACCCCAGCAAATAACTGCATATTTCTTGTATGATTCATTTGACGCACCTCATTGCTTTACACTAAAACAAAATGGCTTCAGTGAGTGGTTTCATCTCTGGAGAAACATACGTTACACTGCACATTTCACCATCATCGCTCTGTCACAAAGTTGGATGGACTTTCTTACTGATAAAAATGAAAATTTGTGCAATATATTTTGTACATTAAACTCTAGATATTCTGCATGCATGTTCTAATTTAGGAAGAAATAGTTCCAGCTATAATTAACCTCTTTAAAGGAATGAACTGCAACCGTCCCTCAACCTAGATTTGTTCTTTCCCCTTCATAGAAATGAAAGCTTTATTATCTGAAGTGTTTTATGAGTCTGTTTTAAATTCTATTTGTTGCTTGATTTTGATCATCTGACTAGTTGTTTCTTGTATGCAGGTCGTGTGGTGAATACTTTGTTTGTTCCCTGTTGAGAAACAGACTCCCTGGTTGATTTAAGTTTCTAAAGTAGATAAACTCTACATAACGGCTCATATTAAATGATCCTCTGTCGGGAGCTCCATAACCAAAATATCTTTCCTGGTTGTAGTTCACTTTGCTGTGTTGTGACAGCTCAGCAACGTTTCAATGGAACAGCCACAGTGGAGCACGAGGAAAATGTCAGACCGACCACACAACTGCTCTGCGCCAACGCATTTATACAAAAGTTTCATCAGTCTCAGTTGACATAAGACCTGCATACAGGATGCCAAACATTCCCAGGCTGCAGTTATTCAGCTCAGTCTCTCAGTGATCGGAGCTGTTTCATGAGGTAATTTGGGTGTGATAAAGGAAATAAATAAGGCTTTTATTTTATAAGAATGACTACTTGCACATATTTGTCAAAGTTCAAGCTTAATGACACGTGTTGTATATGAATCATGGCTGTTAAACTTGAATTTTAACATCTAGGGAGTCAATCCCAGTATGCATTGCAGCAGCTGTTTAGCCACAGGACTGCAGGGGTGGCGTGCATGTCTCTCCCATGAGTGCCGGGATTATGATCAAAGATGACCATGTTTAAGTTTAGCGGTATTGGCTTGGTGGAGGGGTGAGTTAGGGATAGAGTGACCTACAAAGTGGATCTGATGCGGGATGAGGGGGAGAAAACTTCCCACTCGTTTTAGTCACCTGTTGCCACCACTTACAGGCTAGCGAGGATCTAGGCCGCCATATATCAGTCACCCCAGCAGAGCAAGCGTGCCGATGTGCTGCCTGCTACCTTACATGGCTGTCTGGCTCTTCATCTGCCCACTACTGTACACAGACCCACAGCCCTGTTATGATCTATTGTTCAGCTGCATATGGCATTACACAGGGAGCCTCTGGGCAGACAGCTGCAAGGTGTTTCAGGGAGGAAAATTCTCACTAACACACTCTCGATTGAAATTCCTGGATTGCTGCTATTTCTGGAGGGGGGGTTGGCAAATGTCACCAGTTTTTATCTTATCTTTTATTCTACTGAAATATAAAGTCATTTTCATGACTGTGCTGGGAGTTGGGATTCGCACTAATGTCACAGCACTGTTTATTCTTCAGTGATGATGTGTCTTCAGTTTCAAACAGAAAAAAAACAGACACAGGCTTGGGCTGAATAATGTGATGTAACTTTTGGATGTGCGCGACAGATACGTTGTGGATATTCATTTTAGTGACGGCACTTTTTTTTTTACTTTTTAAAAAGTTTTATATAGAATCATATCCTCTGTATCTGCCCAGTCATATATCTGAAGAAGGTACATACACTCCTAAATACAGTCCTGAGGTACTTGAGTATTTTAATTTTTGCTACTTTTTATTTCTCTGCATTTCAGATGGAAATATTACACTTTTATTTGATAGCTTGTTTTTTCAGATTAATAATAGTTCAGTGGTACAATGTCAGTACAACACTGACCGAGGACACGTTATTGATATGCTATGAACTTTTATTTTTATACTTGAAGTACATATTACTTCTTCTTGTCCTTCTGTGCTTTTACTCAGGGAACATTTTTGATTGCAAAACCTTTATTTTTTTATCATTGAATTTCTTTTTTACCAAATGTTTTTTGTGTTTTTTTTTTTTTAGTAAAGAACTTCATCTACCAAAGTTGAAACACTGCTTTATAGAACTTAAAATAAAAAGATTACACCAGACTTATCAGAATGTGGCTTTCATTTGTAAATTTCCCCAAATAAAGGCCATATAAAGGAATATCTTATCTTATCATATCTCACTAGTAGTGTAGTGTCAGTCAGTGTGCCTTTTTCTTCCATTTGTTTTTTTCTGTTTCCCAGCATTTATTCACATATTGGTTAATTGATTCATACAATATTACATTTTGTCAATTCAGATTAACACGCAGCTATATATTTGTCAGGGAAAAACAAACAAACAAACAAAAAAATACATGCATCTGGTGCACCTCACCAAAACAGAGTGGAAACATCTTCAGTGTCAAATTTGCAGCACTTGTTTCTCCTGACAGGAAAGTAGCATCTGCCCTAACTTGTATATTTCTAGTAATTTCTGTGTGAAGACGAGTAAATGTGGGGGATATCTGTGGTAAAATCAGAATCAGATTAAATAAAAATGTCAACCCTTTGCCCCTCAGACACCACAGAGATAAACACGGCTCAAGGTTTGAGACACACATTTCTGCGGCTCTGTTTTTTAAGCTCTCAAGTATTAGTTTTAATACATTTGTCCCTTATGGGGGTTATGAACAGAGATGAGGGAGATAGAGAGAGAAAGACAGAGGGAGATGAAAGAACTGAGAGTGGGTAGGGTGGCAACTGTACCTGCTGGGAGGGACAGGGACTCCCACTGCACCGTCCCAGCTCTTGAAGACATGAGACTTCATAGCTAAGCTCGGGTCCACTGCTGTAGTTTTGTAGTGAAAGGATGCTCACCAAGTTTACCCGAATGTCTACATCCCTCTAGTGTTTCGCCTCTCTAAGAGTTGTAGTCTTGTGATGACTTTGTTAAAACTGATGTTCATTTTGTGGCATACCTGCTTTTTGTGCTCAAGGATCGTTGTCTGGAAGTTTCTGATCAGGTAGAGGCTCCTAATCTGCCTCCTGGCGAGACAAATCTTCCGTTAATCAACTCAGTGGACGAACGGCAGGTGATGATGCAGAGATGAGCAGATGACCACAGGCTCAGTGCGATGGCGGGACTCCCTTCTCCCTCTTGTGACCATTGACAGGAGCTGGCTGTGGAGGAGTGCGTCTGAGCTTTGCGTCGCCCTCACATCACACTGTTAGTCCACACAGGGGGCATGAGAAGAAAAGCATGGGCATCACGGGAGCGTTTGCCCCCATGGCCCTCCCTTCTGTCTCTCCTCCTCCTCCTCCTCCTCCTACTCCTCCATCCCCCCTCCTCCTTTCTTCATACATCCCTGGTGCTCTATTTTTTGCTGGGAAGCATTCTTCGGCAACGGGAGGGGAAGTGGAATTGTTTTCTGAGATCAATGGAAATTCCGCTCAGAGTCAACTTCCAGACTGCTCTTATTTACTGTGTGGTCCTTTAGCTTTACAGCTCTGTTGTCTGTGCTGTGTTCAGAGCCAGACGTGGAGAAATTCCTACAAAGCAAGAGAAAATATTCACTTGTTTTAATTATAATGAGACCCTAACAGAAGTCTTGCTTCATTTTGGAGAACCACAATTCACCAAAGTCTCCATTTCCAGAGGCTCAATGTAAACCATTAAACACAGAGAAAACAGTCACAAAGTCAGGTCTTACCTTAAAGGCTTTGGTGGAAGTACTGTTCTGACTTTGTTCGTCCGTGCGTCTCTCTGGCCTTGCTCCTCCTCTTGAAGCTCATGCTGGTGTGAAACCACTTGCTGGGGTTTGAGATGCAAACAAAGACCAAACAAAAAGCGCATCATCCTCTTTCCTTCTTTCCTCCTATTTCTCCCGTCTGCTGTATGAAGTATGAGTTTTATCTCGGGAACAATGCCTCTGCTCCGCAGTCTGTCTGCAGTCCATGTTATATTACATAATAGGAATACTTTAGATCTGATTTGTCCTTGCTGAACTGCAGATGTGCATTCAAATAACTATGTGGTGAGGGCACACAACATGCATAAGCACTCACACACAGAGACAATTGCAATGTACTTTCAATAACAGATGTGACTTTAATCCTAAATTCAAGTCTTGTATTGTGTTCCTGTTTTTATGCATTCTTTTTATTCCTCTGTAGCACTTTCTTGCAATGAAAAGTGCATTATAAATAAAATGTATCATTATTATTAAGTCATTGTACCCAGCCAATAAATAGCCCAGTATATCACTTAGTAAAAAAAAATGGTGTTTGTACACTACAGTGTTTGTACGAATTAAACAAATGAGATGTGACATGTTAATTAGTGAGCTTTAGAGGTATCGGTAGGTGGACATTCCTCTTAAGAAAAGCAAAAACATCAGTCGTTTAACACAGGAGATCTCTGTTCATTTCCTGGTTCCTTCAGACAGTCAACATTGTTTTCCTCTAACTATGACCATGATTGTTCCACAGCCGTAACCAAGTGTTTATTAGTGTGATCATGCTGACGAAGGTTCCCGAAACACAACAAAGTAGCACTTGTAACCCAAACCACAATGCTTGCACAATTTTTAACCAATTTGTTACTTGAACCCATAGCCATGTTGTTTTTGTGTCTAAAACTAACCAAATCTTCACCATAGTCATGTAACATCAGAAGATGGTTCTATTTGTGGAACAGTGATGTTGTCTTGTTGAAAACAGCCACTCTGGAGGTGTGATGTTTTTTGTTGTTTGATTAGAAGGTTTGTTGGGCTTCTGTACATTTTAGACAGGGCTAGCTGAGCTGTTTCACCCATGTTTATTTAGTGAACATCCATGAGACTCTGAGCAAGAAAAAGCAAACACGTTCATTCCCCAAAATGTCAAACTACTCCTTTCAAGTCATTTCCATTTGTCTTTTCAGTGACCAGTAACTTGTTCCTTTAGTGCAATCAAAGATGCCCTTCATCATTTTTGCTCTTGTTCATTTACTTCTCCTCTATGTCATGGCCTAATCAGTCATCATCATCTGAATGGCTGAATTCTCCTCTCCAACAACTGCACCTTTGACCATGAAGCAGAGAAAATGTTTTTGCATGTATAAATAGCAGGAGAAACCAAGTGATTAGGATCTCATGACAAACCTTGCCAGACCTCTGGCCAGAAACTGTGGCCCTGTAATGTCATCTCTGCTGTACCTCTCCATAACGATTTCCTCTGGTGATCTTCTGCACTTCCATTCTTTCTTGCTCTTATAAGAGAAAACAAAACCTTTGTCGCATGCAAAGTTTCTTTGTCAGCATTGTGTCATTGGCCTACCTCAACACTAAGACCAGAACACCTTTTTTCCGCAAGTACCTTAAAGGGTTTCCGGTCGTCAGTAAGTTTCCTTAAACAAAAGCCCATGGAGCATCTAACATCGCTCAAGGCCTCAGTCAGCGACACTGCTTAATGGAGTGTTTGAAGGGATGGAAAAGTTGTTGCTAATTCCTAATTACACAGCCTTCCTCCATTTAAAGTCAACTCTGACGTTTCCATTGTGCTGCTCATCAGGATGGATTTAGAAGTGGAACAGCATTCACACAGAATAACAGCATGAAGTGATTTGTAACAAAGAAGTGATGTTCCACGACTTCACTTAATCTCATCACTTACAGCTCCTCGGCAGTGCCAGGATGAGGTCTGAATGTGTGTGTGTGTGTGTGTGTGTGTTACAGAGAAATCAAGAGCAAAAGAAGGGAGACAACAACTGCATGTATTTATGAGTGCCCCTGTGTGTGAACATCGTGCTTGAGTGTTTGATGGAAAAAGCCCACACTGCCAGGTTGCATTAGTGTAACCCACCCCACCCGCTCACCAGCCTGACCCCAGCTGGCTATTCTGCTCGTGACACAAACCCATTTCAACCCTGCCTCATCCGTGTTCGAGGGAAGCCAGGCTTGATGGACACGTGCTCCTGAACGGCCAACACAACCTCATATACACCCTCCAACTCTGTAGTCCACTGGTGGCTGCTGGGATACGGTCAGAGAATATGATGACAAAATGTAAAATTAAACCCCAGAGTGGGAGACGTTGAGAGGGGAAACTCAAGGTTGTTTTAGTTGGGGTGAACGCACACATACACCGGCTGTAACTCTGTCATATGTCAGCACAGACTACGCCTCAGTTACTAACAGCAGTGATCCACAGCAGTGGCATGTTGTTGTGGCAGACTTCCTGTCAATCAAACACATTTACAGCACTTTACATTGACTGGTGACTTCCTGTTTTTTTCATCGTATTTTTTTCAGAGGCTTCAGGTCTGGGTTTTTTTTGTTGATGCTCACGCAGTTGAAAGAAGTGGGGGTACCACTTTGTAGTAAGGCATAGTTTATATGTCGTGTCTAATGGCTTTATGAATGCTAAATACATAATTTATTAATGCTTTGTAAATCAGTAAAAACCCTTCTATAGGGGTGATTATCCTCCTCCAGCACAAACTTGCATTGCTTTGTTGCTTATCTAGCTCTCTAAATCAATATTTTTAATTGACCATGTGTGAAGCCTCAAAAAAAAAAAGTATTGATAATCAAAACTGTGGTTCTAATAGATTATCAGAAAGACAGGGAACTAGAGAGTGGATAAACTGTCCTTTAGAGGGCTTCTTCCTTTAAAAAAACAAGGATATAGCTAGTGGTATTCTATATATTTTTCAAATTGTCCATAAATCTCACAAAAAGACCAAAAGCAATGTGTCCATATCCCAATCGATTCCAACTCCCCTTCCCTGTCTGTGGAATTGGCCCCGAATCCAATTGTTATTATTGAAAAAAAGGTTGGTCACAAACTTTAATTTTCAAGAAAGGCAAATTAGTATCCTTAAACAGTTGGGCACAGTACATTTTAGCAAAAAGCACTAAAACAGGAGCAAATAGTGTATTTGTTGGGGACTACTTTCAGCTGTGGAGTAATACATATTTTGTGAGTTAGCGAGCACTTATGGCAGCAGGATGTGTGTGTGGGATCAATGATGTGTTTTCAAAAGTTTTTGGGCAGCAATGGAGCTCTATAACACAGAGAAATAACATATCAGGCTTTGGCTACTTTAGGCTACTTTTAATTCACAGCCGCTCTTATGTATGGATTTTTTAATTCATCCATAATGCATTAATAAATTATTCATCACCAATTAATAAATCAATTTTTATAGAATTTATAGACCCTTCATGTTGTGTTAAAATAGTATTGAACTGGGAGACCTCTACTCTTATTTCATGACATGAAATGTATGAGTCTGTTTATCTCTGTTTGGTCTCGGTGTAAGATAACGAACAACACCATCAATCCTCACTCTCATCTCATCAACATCTCTGTCGGTGAAACCAGGTTATTATTAAACCAGCGCTGCTCTGTTGACAGGCCGACCCAGAGAAGAGAGTGCATGGCCACGGGCAGTAAATGATTATTCGAGCTGTTTGCTCATTATAGGGTGACAAAGCTTTGAGCCAACAGGTGAGGGATTGCGAGAAGTATTGCAGACGGTCAGTCATTCGTTGTGTATTTTAGACTGTCTCTTAAGACTGTTTCCAGCTCTGTTGGAGGCTACAGATTTAGACTGGTGCTATAACCAGCTGATCTCTGACCCTGCTGCTGACTGACATGCTATCTGGAGGCATTGATAATGAATATGGACGCATATATGGGTCACACATGCATCATTATGTGTGTCAAGGATAGCTGTCCCAATGTTCGTTCCATGTTTTTCCATCGGCCCAATGTGTGTTTGACAGCTTGAGGATATTGTGGACACAATTCCTTTCAAGCAAGTCGTGTAATGTTAAAAAGCAACCACTGAGAGGCTGGGCTGCAGATTTTCCTGAGTCAGTTGCTTAAAAAACATTATCATTATATGGCCTGACTGAGACTGAGTAGAGGGACTAGAATCAGGAAACAACAAAAAAAAAGGCTCCTGGTGAGGTCTTTATATCTTTCTTTACTTTAGTGATAAAATCATCTAAATGTTAAAAACATTTGTGACATGCTAAACCATAACGTAACAGCACAAACAGAGAAGAGATAGAAGTCAGCAAACTGAATTTGCAGCAGCAAGACTCTGTGTGATGAATTTATTGCGTGCTTAAATGCTCTTTATTGCATTATCGCTCATTAACATCAGTAATTTAAGTCGGGGAGGACAGAAAACTAAAAAACCAAAAATCCTCTATTTTACATTAAATTGAATTTACACAGTCCTGGCAATGTCAGCAAAAACTGAACATTAAAAAAACTTTATAGAAGTGGAATTTATGGCTGAACTGCATTAGATTGTACATTGTCCCAGAAAGACTTTGATCGTGATCCTGATTCACATTTGTTTTGTAGTGTTGAGCTTACTCTGCTTTTCCTTACGGCTCAGTAAAGTGGTTTGCATCTAAAATGGTGGCTGAATTCCATTTAGCTGCTTTGGTTTCTACGTCCTGGTATTGTGCATGCTGGCTCACTGTCACACTGCCATGGCTTACTAAGATACAACAGAGCCATTGTTCATGTTATTAGTACCACCTGTGCTTCTCCTACAATGACTGAATAAAATGTCGGTTGTGAAAACAGCCTGTTGGACTCAAATATTGAGCCTAAAACATTCTATCAACGTTTTTATTCCAAAAGTTTTTATAAGATTACTGTATGCGTTTTTGTGCAGAGTCAGTAATGAAATGAAAGCAAACAAATGTCATGCAGTGGACCTTGTCAGTTCCTCCTCCGCCCTACTAAGAACAAGGTTATCAAGATGTGGCAAGAGTCCGGACACGGACTCTTAATGCTATATTTTCCCCCCCATCACCACTGTGGAGTTACAGCATCCCAGTGTGCAGTCGCTGAGAAGGAGCGGCCAAACAAATACAGGAAGAGGGATATCTACAAGACCCCTCACCCAAGACAACCAACTGAGTCAGACATGAGGACAGACGGGTGCTGTGTGTGCGCGCGCATGCATGTGTGTGTGAACAGATTGACTTTGTTCAGCGTATATGTTTTATATACGTGTATGATGATTGAAGACGCACAAGGGGTGTATGTGTGTTTATGTGCCCACCATACATCCGTGAAAACAAGCAAGGAATGAAAGGGCGGTATTGTTCATCGGGTCTAGCAGCGATAGTCCAGCCTCCTCCTCCCTGCTGAACCTTTGACTGGAATTATTCTAAATCAAATAAATAAATATCAAGGTCAGTTTTAAAGCTGATTTAACAAATTGAATAAAGTCTTGAATGTATTTTTTGGGGGAGCTTACCATGTTCTCTGTCTTGTACACTTTACTACGGCAATGTTTTATGACTTCCTGTTTGTCCTGGTCATTGTTAAAGTCGCTCGGCTTCATTTGAGGCAACAACATTAGATTATAAATCATTTCTCGTACCCTCTGAATGTGTGTGAGAAACTCTTGTGGGTGTTTGCCGGTGGACGGTTGACCGTGTGTGCCGGCACTCCTATCCGTAGATAACATTGTGTTGGGCGGCTGGCTGACTGAGGGGACCTAGGGGCATGAAATCATCCTGTGTCGGGCCATGTGTTACCCTGATAGAGACAAGGAGGGTGTTACCCTCTACCTCCAGCCCTTCAGGCAGCTCTTCCTGCCCTCAGCGATATTTACGCCCAGTGTTCCCTCTTACACTGCATTTCTCAGGAACCCTAGTCACCCCTCATGCATCAGAAATCTCCAAATTCCCTTCATCCACCTTTTGTTTTGTTTCCTCAAGTTTATTATCCCATTAACAACACCTGATTCCCACGACCAGTGTATTGAGCACCAATGAGTAATAAAGTTTATTGTATTAAAGCACCTGAGAACTTGATCTCAAATTTCTCAAAGATAACATATAAAATAATGCATATTTTATTAACAATGTATCACACGGCTTCTTGAATGTGTAAAGGGTCACTCATAGTGATGAGCCCTCAGATTATTGCCTGGTTATGCAATGGAGCATTTTAACATTTTCAGCTGCAACTTTACGGTTTGATTTACTCTCACGGCTCTCATCAGTGCCATTTTAAGACATTGACACCAAAAATCCGTTGCACACTACCTGCTTACCACCAAACCCCAGCCAGACAGACAAAGCTAGCGCATAATGGAGCAAGCAGCAGCTAAAGAGCAAACAATCTCCCTCAGGAGTTGGTGGAGACCAAAACAGAGCTCCAACTGAATGCTAATGTTGCTCTGTGTCTGCTGGATGTGTAAACAAGTTCACCAAGTATACTTAAAAAGCTGAAAATATGTTAATATGTTTACAGTTTGTTTCTGTAGCATCAAGGTGGACTGGAAATCAGGTATTTAACACATGAATTCTCATTTCCAGTAAAACAACCAACAAAAAAAAGGCTCAGGCTGCTGTTGTGGAAAGCACTGTAACTGCATTTCTGGTCTGTTATTTGTTTCTGTTTGTATTGTCTTTAATTTTCTATCTCTCTTTATCGCTTATTGTGTTTGATCCTGCTCTTTTTTTTCCGTGTGTCAGACACTCGCCTCTGTGTTTTAGTACAGAAATGAAGCTGCCTTGCCTTTTATTATTGATCACATAATAGACACAGCTGACATTCTGGCACACTACACAAATCAGGGAAAATACAAGGTAAAGTGATAACATTAAAAACTGCCTTCCATTTCAATGAATTGTTCATTGGTCTGGCATGGATCACTGGGACACTTAATGTAACTGAGTCATGGTTAATGAAATTTGTTTCACCTGTGCTTTTCCTACACTGACAAGTCAAAGTGTCATTCTTAACAACCAACTGAGATGTCTGAAATGCCACATCCTACCCGTGGAGGAAGGTTTATTTTTTTATTTTTTAAAATTACTGCCATGAGTTTTGATTCTGATTTATATAATATTGAATTTTATTTGATGCATGAAAATCAATCGCATCAACTTTTTCCACTGGAGCCCCACGAAACACCAAAATAAATAGAGTAATATGTCGTGTGACATAATCAAAATTCTTCAAATTTTGGTTGGTGTCCATGTGGGAGCCCATCACTCATTATAAGAGGATAATTGAGAAATGAAGGTCTTTCACGCTGAATCTAACGCCGTTCTGAGCCCATTAAGGATGAACCAATCTTCAGATTTTAGTATCAGTTCAGCAGCGTTAATTCTCTGTCTAATTCTTTTTCACCAATCATACAGGGAGAAATCCGTCAAATTCGTCACAGAAGAGGCTGAGATGACTGTGGCATCAACTATAGCCTAAATTTAAAATGAATACAAGGAAGCCGCTACTTTTGTTGCGTCTGAAAAAACTGCATGAGCCATTAAGAGAAACATCAAGGAAATTAATAACGCAAGCTGTGGGAAAGTGGGAACAATAAACAGCACGAAGAACCATAATACAATGTACGAGTGTAAGAGACCATCATCTCGACACCTCAGTAGTCATCCAAAACTTCAGTCTCTCTCATCCAGCCTCTTATATCCAGGCAACACAGCACTTACATCCTCCCTCCATTAACGCCTCCTGTCTGCCCTCCACCCACCCCTCTTCCATTGTGTGCAAGTCGATTCTCCTTTCCCTCCCATGGTGCCCGGCGTTGCACAGAGAGGAAGCTGCCCTTCCACTTCCTTCTTCACTGGTGAGAACAATTCCTGCCTGGTCTCTCACCCCCGTCTCTCTCTCCCTCTTTGTCTCCCTCTTTCTTAAACCCAGACTACAAAAAGCTGCCAGGTTTCCTAATGCAGGGTCCTTTAAAACTGTTGAGGAATCCATTTAGGCTTCAGACTGTCTGTGACATACACATCCACTGTGACTGCAGAAGAGAGGAAATAGTTCTCAAAGTGTATGCAAATTGTCAACTATAACAGCTTTACTAGAAATAATGTTAAAAGAAAGGAGTGTCATGATCCTGCTGTCTCTCTCCCTCTTGTGTGTTTTTGTCTCTCTCCCTCTTGTGTGTTTTTGTCTCCCCCTGTCTGTTGCCGGAGCGGAGTCAGGAGGGTTACTCCCGGTCATCCACCCACACACCTGCAATAATCACACACCTGTTCCTCATCAGTAATCAGCCACCTACTCCTCCCCTGTCTTTATAAGCCTGGTTCACTCTCTCCCTCACTGCCAGATTGTCCGTTCCCGTATGGTAACTCTTGGCTCCTTTTCTCCAGTTTTCCTTGCGCTAGCTTTTGTCTTCATCCCTCGTCTCGTCTCCAGTCTGCTCCCTCCTGGTCTCCACTCCGGTCCTGCTCCTTCATCTCCAGCCTGCTCCCTCCTGGTCTCCACTCCAGCCCGGTTCCCTCTTCTCCTGCCCGCTTCCCCCCGGTCTCCACCACAGTCCAGTCCCTCACTCCACCAGCCTGCTCTTCCCTGCTACTACCACCTGCCTGGTTACAAATAAATTTACCAATCTCCTAACCAGTGTCTCTGTGTCGGTCTGCATTGTGGGTTCAGCCAGTCCCGTTCCGTATAACAGAACAATCTGGCCAGAAAGGGACCCCGCAGACCAGGACCTAGGGCCTCCGTTTGTTCAGCAGGCCATGGCACAGCAGGGTGCGCTCCTGGGCCAACACGACCACAGCATTTGGGCTTTGTTTGAATCTAACCAGGTTCTAGCCCAGCAGATGTCCACCCTCTCCTCCCAACTCTCCATCCTGCTTTCCCAACAGACTCCTGCTCCTCCTGCACCAGCTGATCCGCTGGTTCCCCCGGATGTCTCTGATCCAGAACCCTCGACTCCACAGGACGTCTGTGCCTCGCCACCCGAGCCCTTCTCTGGACAGAGTCACCTCTGCCGGGGATTCCTGTTCCAGTGCCAAATGATGTTCCGACTGAAACCGGTGTCCTTCTCCTCAGAGGCTGCCAATTTCTACCGCAGATTCATTCGCAACTACAGTCAGGTGGTGGCTCCGTTAACCTCTCTCACCTCTTCTTCCCGCCAGTTTTCCTGGACCCGTGAAGCAGACACTGCTTTCTCTAAACTGAAGTCATTATTTGTCTCAGCTCCCATCTTGACCAACCAGATCCAGCCCTGCAGTTTGTGGTGGAGGTTGATGCTTCTGATATTGGAGTAGGTGCCGTTCTCTCTCAGCGGAAAGGTTCAGAAGCACGTCTGCATCCATGTGCCTACTTCTTGCGCCGACTCTCCCCAGCAGAGCGCAACTATGATGTTGGCAACCGGGAGCTGCTAGCAGTCAAGTTGGCATTGGAGGAGTGGAGGCATTGGCTTGAGGGAGCCACACATCTGTTTGTGGTATGGACTGACCACAAGAACCTGGCCTACATCCAGAGTGCCAAGCGCCTTAACTCCCGCCAAGCCCGTTGGGCCCTGTTTTTTAGTCGCTTCGACTTTACACTTTCATACAGACCAGGTTCCAGAAACATCAAACCAGACGCTCTCTCACGCCAATTTTGCGCCGAGGAGGCCACCCCGGCTACTGAAAGCATCCTCCCACCTTCTCAGGTGATAGCTGCCCTCTCATGGGACATCGAGACTATTGTCAAGCAAGCCCAGCTCCAACAGCAAGATCCAGGTGGCGGACCCCCAGGCTGTCTATTTGTTCCGGATTCCGTTCTGCAATGGGTCCATGCTTCCAAATTTTCTTGCCACCCAGGTGTTAAGAGGACACTAACCTTAGCTAAGCAGCATTTCTGGTGGCCCACCATGGACCGAGACACCAGAGACTTTGTGCTGGCCTGCACAATCTGCGCTAGGGGGAAAAGCAATCACACTCCACCTGCTGGTCTGCCCAGGCCTCTCCCTGTCCCTGGTCAGCCTTGGTCTCAAATCACACTGGATTTCGTCACAGGTTTGCCACCTTCTTTGAACCAAACAGTTATCCTCACCATTGTTGACCGTTTTTCCAAAGCCGCCCATTTTGTAGCTCTGCCCAAGCTCCCATGTGCCAGGGAGACCGCTGACCTCCTCTCCACCCATGTCGTTCATCTGCATGGTATCCCCCTGGACATCGTCTCTGACTGTGGACCCCAATTCATCTCTCAGGTTTGGGAAGAATTTTGTAAGGGGTTGGGGGCCACTGTCAGTCTCTCCTCTGGTTTCCATCCACAGACCAATGGCCAGACGGAGAGAACCAACCAGGACCTGGAATCAGCCTTACGCTGTGTGGTGGCTGCCAACCCCAGCTCCTGGAGTACCTACCTGCCATGGATTGAGTACTCGCATAACTCTCTTGTTAGCTCTGCCACTGGCCTGTCCCCTTTTGAGGCTTCCCTGGGCTATCAGCCTCCGCTGTTCCCTGCTCAGGAGGAAGAACTGTCAGTGCCCTCCATTCAGCACCATCTTCAGCGCTGTCAGGCGGTCTAGAGGAGGACACAAGCGGCCCTGAGATCCACTGCTGAGAGGAATAAACAGATAGACACCGGTCCCCAGCTCCACAATACAGTGAAGGTCAGTCGGTCTGGTTGTCTTCTCGTACCATTCCCCTCAGGACAGAGTCCAGGAAGCTCTCCCCTGGTTTCTGGGTCCCTTCGTCATCAAGAAGATCATCAACCCCACAGCTGTCCGTCTGAAGCTTCCCCCCTCTATGCGTATCCACCCCACCTTCCACGTCTCCCAACTCAAGCCCGTTGCCACCAGCCCACTTAGCCCTCCAACCATACCCCTACACCCACCCAGATCATTGACAACCACCCTGCATACTCTGTTCGCTGTCTCCTGGACGTTCGTTGGCGAGGCAGGGGTCTCCAGTACCTGGTCGACTGGGAGGGTTATGGCCCGGAACAGCGCTCCTGGGTACCAAGGCGACTTATTCTGGACCCTAACCTGGTGAGGGCGTTTCACCGGGACCATCCAGACAAACCAGGAGGCTCCCTTTGAGGAGAGGGTACTGTCGTGATCCTGCTGTCTCTCTCCCTCTTGTGTGTTTTTGTCTCTCTCCCTCTTGTGTGTTTTTGTCTCCCCCTGTCTGTTGCCGGAGCGGAGTCAGGAGGGTTACTCCCGGTCATCCACCCACACACCTGTTCCTCATCAGTAATCAGCCACCTACTCCTCCCCTGTCTTTATAAGCCTGGTTCACTCTCTCCCTCACTGCCAGATTGTCCATTCCCGTATGGTAACTCTCGGCTCCTTTTCTCCAGTTTTCCTTGCGCTAGCTTTTGTCTTCGTCCCTTGTCTCATCTCCAGTCTGCTCCCTCCTGGTCTCCACTCCGGTCCTGCTCCCTCATCTCCAGCCTGCTCCCTCCTGGTCTCCACTCCAGCCCGGTTCCCGCTTCCCCCCCGGTCTCCACCACGGTTACAAATTTACCAATCTCCTAACCTGTGTCTCCGTCTGCATTGTGGGTTCAGCCAGTCCCGCTCCATACAACAAGGAGAGCACAGACCTTCACTGTGGCCAACAGTCCAGTCTTCTATGAAATGCAAATCTTCAAGCCCAACCACTACATATGTCTGGGTATATTTCCAAGAAATATGTCAAACATGTAAATACTTACAATATCCCGTGCAATACACACATGTATACAGTATATATTATATTTTTTTCTCATATTTTTGTATTTGTTATATCCCTTGTTTTTGCACTACTTCTGTTACAGACACTTTGTTTCTGTGCCTTTTCTGTCTCCTCTGTTGTTGAAACAGGTGAATTTCCCCGATGTGGGATAAATAAAGTCTATCTTATCTTCTTATGGGTTCTTCCATGGACCATGCTCCACCCTTACACCAAGTCAAAACTGATCAGTAGTTTTTCTGTAATGCTGCTGACAATCAGACAAATGCCACTGAAAACATAATCTCCTTGGCAGAGGTCACACCATAGTGTTATAATGTGTGAGGCTGACATGTTCGAACAGGTGTTGTTGGCCCTATTGTGTTGTGTAGCGCTGCTTTGGGTCATACACAAAGTAATAAATAAACTAATTGTTATAGTAGACTTTATCTACAAAGCACTTTTCTGAACAAAAGTTACAAAGTGAATGAAGTTGCTAACAACATAAAACTCACATCAGGCCGCACACAGATAGCAGCAATGCACAATCATTGAATTGATTAGTAAATTTCAGGAACAGGCTCAGGAAATAGGATGGAACAGAATTTTACAATGAAAGATTGAGCAAATAAACAACATACATAAAATATATATAAAAGCACCAAATCAAAGCATATGTTCACCAAATTTCCCAGAAGGAACATCAGAAGCATTTGAGATGTGAATACTAGACTCATGCACCCAAACATATGCACAAGACAATAGTGGCCAATAGTCTCCTCACAGACACAGGAGGGTGGTGTGCGCTGGTGTATACAGGACATGGAAGGGGAAACCTTAAGCACAAATGCAGGTAGTGAGTCCAAACAGTCCAGTCTTCTCACCATTTAAACACACTGCTCCCTTTTGTAATCTTACCAACAAATCTGTATTTAACTCCAACAAACTGTCATACAATAGCCGGTGAAAAATATTTACAGTGGAACAAACTTTAAAATTTGAGCAACACTTTTCTTTCGAAATGACGCATTTTAATCTCTTAGCTCTAAAATTTTTATGTATCTGAGTGTTTTTGTGTGTCGGTTCCTGCAGTAAAGTGTATATAAAAGGTCTGGTTATGCACTTCCAAACTCTAAACGACCTTGTACCATGAGACTGTCGTCTGTGTGAGCAGTTGATAGCAGGAGGGACAGTGAGCTGGTCCAAATTCAACAAATCTGACCCTCTGAACACAATGGTCAAACCCAAGTCCAGCAGGGCGAGAACTCTGCCCTCAGAAACACAATGTTATGGCCCAGGACCAGACGTGACACATGTTGTAGGGCCTGTGTGTGTGTGTCTGTGCATATAAGCATTATTTAAACTCATGACTGACTGGCATAGGTTTCTGTGTCGATTTAAGATCACAAGGTCAAGCTCCTAAACCGCAGCCTTAATCAGTCCTCTCGTCAGTTTCCGTTGACAAATACTGAAGTGAGTGGCCACAGCGTCACCATTGTTTACTCAGTGAATTTTGGATGTCTTAGTGAATGGCTTAAAACTTTCTCACCATCACAGGAAAAAAAAAAAAAGTTTGGTCTCAGAGGAAATGAGAAATAACTTGCGGAGAATGTTCACACTTTCAAAATGAGAGAGAGAAAGCTCTGTGTGAAAGTGGTTGTACAACAATGAAAGCTGCTGGTAAATTGTTGGTATCTTGACGTCTAATAGCGCCGCTCAGAACAAAAGAAGCGACCCGAAACAGATGGCTCATGAAAAAGAAAGAAAAAAACTCAGCAAGAGGAAAAATGAAGGCTTTGTCACTGACACAGCAGGTCACTAAAACACAAAGAGAAATGATGTGACTCACACATATGGGCACAAATATGTATGGACTTATGCTTGCGCGCTGAACAAACAAGTGTTTAGAAAGTGTATCTCTGTTTTCAAGCATAAGCCTTATGCCATTGAGGTCTTAGTGTTGTGCTATGTCATGGGACTCAGTGCTGCCCCCAGGTCATGTTGTATCTGTGAAGGGCATCGCTGATACCATCTCTTTAAACCTGCTGTGAATGCCTCCTTTCTGTGTATGTGACACTCAAACGACACAGATGATTCATGTTAAGTTCCTGTCATTAAAATAGTGAGTAAGAAAAAAGACACTGACACAAACATTTGGTTTTTCTCCCTGATGCTCTGTGGTCACAAACGCTATAATTAGACATCCATGACATGCTATCAAATGGTTTTATTATCATATCTTGATTTCTCAATATAATATAATATAATATAATATAATATAATATAATATAATATAATATAATATAATATAATATAATATAATATAATATAATATAATATAATATAATATAATATAATATAATATAATATAATATAAAAAGTACTGCACTACAAATAAAGGTTCAGCATTCAAAATGTTAAAGTAGAACCGCTAAAGTGCCATGTGTACATTGTTTAATGTGTACAAAAACCAAAGTGTAAACCCAAGAAGCTGCTCTTCTACACTTCTGTTTTTTGTTTCTTTATGCTAACTAACTGGACGCTTGCTGTAGCTTCATACTTAAAAAAGAGGAAATCAAAAGGACTCATTAAGCAGCAAAATGGGCCCTATCAGAATTATGTAAAATAGGATTATCATGACACAATTTTAATCTTGTATGATGTTGCTAAAAATAATTTTATTAGCTTATTTATATACTGTTGGATGGTTAAATCTATAACCACCAGAGTAAAAAGTACAAAATGAATTGTAGTGTAGCATTAAATTAAATAGAAATAGTAAAATTGAGTACCTCAAAATTGTATTTCAGTGCGGTAACTCTACCTAACCCTTTATCGGGCAAGGCACCATATTTGGTAACTTAAGTGGGAGTTCAAAATGCCGCCCCTTGCCTCACCATGAGGCAGTAGAACTACGAGATTTCTGCAAGCCAATCAGCGACAATCAGGCTACATGACAGACCGGCAAGAAACCATATATGGTAACTTCATTGACCCTGATTTTCACCAGAAAATTTAATTTTTTTTTAAAACAACTTACAAAAGTAAAAAAGTCTTGTAATGACCACCAGTAATGGTCTAGGGTTGAAATTTTGAATTTCTAAGTATTTCAATGAGCCACTTCAATGCCTTATAAAGGGTTAATGACTTTCCAACACTAATATAATAGGACAGTATCTGATGTTGTAACAAATGATTTAAATTTTTAAAATTTTTAGACATATATCCTTTATTAGTCTTAAAATAACAGAGCAAAAGAGTTAGAATGAAGACTTGGAAGAATGAACAAATAGAAAGTGATGATGATACTTGCTGTTTCACAGATATGGTAAGTTTGCGTTGCTGTGCTAGCGTTCATTGAGTGAGTGCTTTACACGCCTTCTTTGAGCTCTGCCCTCTGCTCAGAGGATCAGACTGAATACAAACTTTGATGAAAGGCGAGGAATCACTCTGACTTCAGTGATCTCGGTCTTTTCATCAGGCGGTTCCTCCAATATTAACTCTCATTTTGAGATCGCTCAGAATAATTGCTTGAACTGTCTGAACCTCCTTTGCATTAGTGGACAGGCTCACATCTGCTGGTTATAAGTCTGCTACCGAGTAAAGGATGCCCCCTATCAGCTTCAATAGATGATTCAAATCAAGTTTCAAGCGTGTAATGCATGAAGACTGCTGTATCTTACGACCTCAGCATTTCTAGCTGACAGCAAAACCTCTAGGCTCATCACAGTACAACCATAAGTCTTAGAAAAACAGGTCCCAATACATATTTTTTATTTCCCAAACAGATGGGAGCTGTTGTTTTTCCAGCAGATACGGAGCCACATTACTTATTGTTTCTATCCTGACAAATGTACGTCCAATATTCACCCCTCTTTTATCTGTATTTTGCCTTCCTCCACCTCTTGTGGGGAATATCTGGCTCTTTAACTGGTAAATGCTCAACTATATTCATCAGCTAGTCATAATAACTAGCTGTGTGGCTAGAAATAACACAAATACAGGAAGTGAGAGTGACCTGAAACAAATGAAAACAATGAGCTGAAAGAAGCTATAAGACTGAGTGAGCGATCATTTTCTGTGGGTTTGTCACTATGACGTATGGAAAGTCCTGAAATATAATATTTTTTTCATATTGTGTACACATGTCATGAATATATTAGCTGCTTGATAGCTGCCTTAGACAACATATGTATCAGGCAATATTGAGAAAATCAGTAGACTACTGCTTCAACTTTTTGATTGATTTTTTTGCTTTCTGTCCGTTTGCTTAACTGGAAACTAAAGGTGATCATGCGTTTGATGTTGTTTTTAGATGAATATGTGATCTCTTACAATAAGACTGCCCTTATAAAGGATTGATAAATGGTTTATGATTAGTCTATTAATTAGATTGTTAACACTTAGTTAGTTGTAACACTCATTATCAAACATTAGATAAAAAGGTCAACAATAACTTGTTGCTTGCCAAATAGTGAACCCACATTTATCTGTAGTGTTAAGCCTCGTATATCATTGGTTGTTACTTCGCTTACTTTGTCTTCTCCATCAGCCAGCATTTATACCTGTCAGCTTCATCAGATATCAGATATAGTTACTGGCATTTAACCATTGTCAGTGTATCAAGTTTACATTTTCGTACACTAAAACTTTGGCAATATTGTTAACTCATTTTAAATGGTAGTAAGTCACTGATAAATACTAATAGTAATAGTTTTACACTTTACAATGAGGCTCCCTTTGGTCAGTTATAATTGTTAGTAACTCATTAGTAGATTAATGAGTAGTAAACAGTAACTAGATCTTACCAAATACTGAGCCTGCATCAATGTATGAAAACTTGTTTATAATTGTTAATCAATGATTTATAAAGTTCTCACAACATAATCAATAACATATTTATAAAGAATTTATAAATGTTTATATTGGCAGTTTTATTGTAAAGTGACAATTATCTCTTTAGCAGATATGTACCTTATCTATAATGTGCTTGTTTTAATATATTGTCTCTTCTGGTTCCTGTAAAGCATGTTGTAACTTTTGTTTCAAGAGGTGCCGTATAAATAATGTCTACTTGCTTGCAGTTTGGAACGGCCAGTTCCCCCTGTGCTGCTGATAACAGCCACTGTTGTCCAGAGAGTGCAGATGGAAGGAGATAAACCAACTATGTGCTGCAACAAGGACCTGATCCCCTCCTGATGTGGCCGGGCCAGAAGCACTGCTGCAGAGAACGATCAGAAACTACCTTATAGATCAAAAGCTATGCATATAATCAGAAAAGGATTTATTAGGTGCTTGTTTGGTAACATATCAGTAAAAAGCAGAAAAACATGCTACTCCTGAAGAGTGTTTTTCCTCAGGGAGTGGTAGGAGATGTTCATTGTGTGTGAAGTAACCAGGAGGCCAAATCAAACCAACCCCCTGCCAACATGTGTCGAAATCACATAATGCATATTGTTGGATGAAATACATGCATTACGTTGCATCACGTTGATAAGGTCGTTACAAAAGTAAGATTTCAGTTACTTCCTGTCTTTCAAAGGCCCTGCGAGCAGGAAGCGCGTGGCACCATCGCGCCGTAGGCAGATCGACGTACGATATGTTTGTTAGCGTGTTAGCATTCTGATTAACGGCCAGTTGGTACCCTGCTTCGGAGGTCTAATCTGGCCTCACGCCTCACTGCACGCGCTCAATAGAGTCCGCACCCTGCATCATGACATCATGTCTTTGTGTGAAATCCCGGTGCCATTCACGGGCCCACCATAGGGCTTAGCATGCAAGCGTCCACTATACCAACACACAGCTCTTTAAAGGGAGTCCCCTGGTCCCCCAGCTCAGTGGATACACCCTGATGCCTCTACAGAGCTCTGAACATGGCTTCTATCCTCCGACACAACGGGCTGAGCCCATGTGCCATCCAGGGCCCGGAGGAGAGCGAGCATTTGGGCTTTTTCTTTGGGACGTTTTTATATGTTTCCCTGCTCCGGGATATATGGAGACTAGTTCTAGATATCCAATCAGCTAACATACACACTGATGCTCTTGGACGCCATTTCACTCAGGGAGAAACTGTAGCAAATTCATTGGGGACATTTAACAGAGCAAGATAGTGCCTCACACTGGTTTTTTGCTCTTAGATTACATCATCCATTTGTGAAAAGCTGTGGGATCAGTGAAGCTCAGTGTGGAGGCCAAATCTGCCACTAACCAACAGATCAGGGAGGAGACATCAAGAGGTGGTTCTTCTAGTTCACCAGCCCAGTGATGTCACCTAGGACAGAGAGCGCCATTGGTTGGGAGACAGTGGGGGCTGACCGTAATAAGATGGGCAGATGCATCCACAAAAGGAGTGATGACTTGTATTGAATAATTGTTGATTTTGACCTCCGATATATGTAACATGTAGCCTTCAGTATGATGTCAACTGTATTGTCCATAAATATATTAAAAAAATAAGCTCTTAAAAGATGCTTGGTTTCTTTCTTTATTCTTTATTTATAAATTGAAAATTTTTTCTATCTTCTGTAAATTAATTCTTCATTTAAAGACAGTGATTTATCACATAATTTCACAGGTTTTCCATTGAGACCAATCAAAAACTCTGAATGGAGAATAAAATTCTTAGCATTATTCTTAATTTTTAATAAAGGATTAAGCATAAATATGTAGAATAGAAGAATTATAAATGTGTTCAAAGACTTCAAAGACTTCAAAGAGAAAGGCATTGTTCATTGGGTGGTGGGAACACGGAACAATATGGAAACCTGGAAATTAGTTTGTGCAAAGGGAAACGCGTTGTGTAACTGTAAACAAACTGTCTGGTTTAGACTGCTATGTAATTGTTTTGTTCCTTCCTTTAATTTGATACATCAGTGGTTTATCGGGAGAATAAGTTCTCAACAGTTTAGATTACAGACAAACCAAAACCTTCTTCAAATAAACTTTTCCAAAGTTCAAGTGTGGTTTATAATGAAAGTACTAAATGTTGGCACTAAGAAATCCCATTGTTGATATACAGCAGCTCTAAGTTTGTCATAATGGTGAGGTTCAGCATTTCAACACAATGTGTATTCTAATGTATATAACAACACCATCCTGTTCCCCATTCGCTGATAAACTCATATGAAAACATGTGAACATAGGAAATCTTTTGTTGAGTTTCAGCAAAGCAACATTTTCCTTGTTAAAACCATCAACATTAATATTATTAACATTAAAAATGCATCTGAGCAGAAATTTGTCAGTTTAACAAACAAGCCACAACAATCAGTAACATTAAAGTAGCGCCTGTAAAGCTCAATGCGAATACTAATACTAATACTAATAATAATATAATACAATACTAACATCTGTCTGAAATACTTTCAAATATGATTAGCAATGATTTGTTGTCAATGCTGCTGATGAATTGGTGCGAACAATTGTTAGATACAAGACCACTGAGTTTTATTTTATTATATTCTATCATTATTCTGTTCTAACCAAAGGGAAATAATTTACCAGAGATATGTTTTAAATGTATAATTCCTTTAATCATTTAAATTTGTAACTTACATGTTTAGTTATTTTTCAGTCGGTTACTTTCAGAGCAATTTTTTAAAGACAGACACAAGGACAAATTAAACTTAACTAAACTAAATATAATGAACTCAAATTTGAAGAAAAAAAAAGCATCACGTCATAAGATGAAATTCTTTCATAAGTCAAGAGGTTAACATTAAACAGTATCAATCATTACTTAATACAATTTAGCCTTTTAATCTTACTAAAACACTTTATTAGAATTGTTTTTTTATCATTGTCAAAATAGATATTTTGTTTATATCAATAATTACTGTTTGATTATATTATTATATTTCTTATACTATATCACTATTATAGTATTGATTATAATTAGGCAAAGCAATTGTAATCCCCTGAAACTGACTTTGATATAAATCATTGAGGTGAACAGGGATAATATTGCTTCTGTGTTTTTATATCTTTACACACAAATTCAACTATATATTTATTTATATTTGTCAGGTCAAACATGCCAGTGTGCCCCATCATCAAGTTGTGCACTCAATCAGAGCTACACAGTCAGAATCCAAGCAGAAGTCCTGTTATGTGAATACTTCATTATTCATTTTATTCCAAATATTATCTATTGGCTTATAAAGTTATTGATTGTATTTGTGCTAAGCTAGGGGTTTATTTCATAATTAGAATTCAAGAAATTTAGACAGTGGAAACAAGCCTGTCCGGGCTCTGCGGTAGCTTTTCCTCTGTTCAAACATCTGTGGAATGATTCAGAGATCAAACATTGCTGCTGAATGTTTTTTCATCCCTGAGCCGCTAAAGTTTGACTAACCTCCCCAATAGAGACGTTTCAGTGTGTCCTTTCACTCAATGGTTCACATTCTTCACATTCCAGCTAAGTGACACAGATATGATGGTACACACACACAAGCGTACAAACAGACGTGGGCTCAGTGATCTATTTCATTAAAACTCATATTTGATAACGACAAAGATTTACTGAAAATGATGAATCAAGATGCAAAAACTGCGCTGCATAAAAGCATTGATTAACTAATTCTTCCCTCAGTGAAAGATCACAAGAAATAACTAAATGCAATAATAAGCACACAAACACAATGTGATTTTCATACAAATAAAAATCCCAGAAAACTAAATTAAAGACACATATGTATATCAAACAAATCATTGGCCCATCAGTCTCATCTTTAGTTGCACAGTTAAGAACTTGTATTCTATTGAGGTTTGCAGATTTAAAAATATTCAAAAGGAAAATACCTGAGCTGTGTGATTTGTGAGAAGTGAGTCCCACTTTTTTTGTATTGCACATACTATCTGAATATAAAATGGCTGAAATGGCTCGACAAACCCTACAATTCTCTGGTGTGAAAGATTGCCATTGTTGTTTAATTATGATGTGATACATTTGTCTAAAAAACCTGGAAAAGCAGATGAGATAGACTATTTTATTAGTGTTTACTGTGATTTCTTCAGTGTTATATAGTAAATGTTTTTGTCAGTGATTTGTGAATTTTGTTGTGGATATAAAGGTCTAAAAATCGGATTATTGCTCATGTTGCTTTTCTTTATTTTCAGATGTTTTGGTGGGTACTGTTTGAAAAAGCGTGCATGGCATTCTGGATCTGGCTTTTATGAATTTGTGGTGTTTTGTAACACCCATGCCGAATGAGTAAAGCTGTATGCATTACGCATTCAATCAGACGGTTAAAATAATTTCAAAGGCTTAACACGAGAGCATGTATTTTATTTAAACCTCTAGCCATAGTTGAAAATAACCTACTGCTGCTTGTACTGAATAGCTGTCCAAACAACCAAGACCAGTGTTCATGCATGAGGACATTAACTCTCCTTTATCCCTGCTGAACTGAGAGTTCGACACTGACCTGCCTCTCTGCCTCTCTGCTCTGGTGCTGAGCATGGGAGTAAAGCTGGAGGCACATCAGCTGCTGTTGTTGTTTCATCTACTGTATCTGTGCTTCTACATATAGTATATATGTGTGAGGAAGTTGCATGCATTGAGCTGAGCTGCTCTGCTGTGGACCCGGTGCCCTGGCCGTACAGTGTCCATGCTGGTGTGGGAGCCTGAGGCCTGCTCCCATACATCCCCGCTCTGGCTCTGTTGATCCTATTGTCTCCTGCGTCACCACACGTCGCCCGGCAAATAAAGGCCGTCTGGCTCCAAGCTTAAATATTGCAGCAAACTAAAAACCAACCATCAGAGCCGATTCATTCACATCTGCTCAGTGGGGCGACAAGGACGGGGCTTTAGGTGGGAAAGAGGGCAGAAAAAAGTTCACTTTTCCCTGCCGGGTGCCAAGAGAACGGGACAGGACTCAACTTCGCCGGAGCCGCAGCTGTGGCAAGTTGCCCATTTGATTACATTTAACCTATATCATACCTTACAGAAGAAGGGACTATTTGTTACTTATTGATCTCTCTCTATAGGTATTTATTCAGTAGTTTTTGTGTGGAATTATTTTTGAAGAGCAAGAGTTTTTGGGTTGCACCACTGTTAGTGTTCAACATAGTTACAGTGTTTACATTGAGAACTCTAAAGCAGCTCTCTAAAAGGCAAAATCAATACCTTTCTAAAAAAGTTAATATAATATTTGATTCATTATGTTTATTGATTTTTTATCTATTTGGAATAGAAATAGAATGGACTCGAACGCCACTACTTAGAAGTTTCAAATTCTTCAGGTTTTCGAATTGAATCATGTGTGGTAGTATGAGACGGAGTTTTTGACAATTTTGAGTTTTCCTCTTTTACATTTCTTACTTTTGACACCCTACTCCCCTCCCCCTGTCTGTCCTGCCTACCCCACCCTCCCTCTCTGTCTGCACCCTGTGTCCCTTCCTACCCCACCCTTCATTTTGCAGTGCTACGGACCGATCATGGGTGACTGGAGCTTTCTGGGTAATATTTTAGAGGAAGTTAACGAGCACTCTACGGTGATCGGCCGGGTGTGGCTCACGGTGCTCTTCATCTTCCGTATCCTCATCCTGGGAACAGCGGCGGAGTTTGTGTGGGGCGATGAGCAGTCTGACTATGTCTGCAACACACAGCAGCCTGGATGTGAGAATGTGTGCTACGATGAGGCCTTCCCTATCTCCCACATTCGCCTGTGGGTGCTGCAGATCATCTTTGTGTCCACTCCATCTCTGGTGTACGTGGGTCATGCCGTGCACCATGTCCACATGGAGGAGAAACGCAAGGAGCGCGAGGAGGCAGAACTTAGCCGGCAGCAGGAGCTGAGTGAGGAACGTCTCCCTATGGCACCTGACCAAGGAAGTGTCCGCACCACTAAGGAGACCAGTACAAAGGGAAGCAAGAAGTTCAGGCTGGAGGGCACCCTGCTGAGGACCTACATCTGCCACATCATCTTCAAGACTCTGTTTGAAGTGGGCTTTGTGGTGGGCCAGTACTTCCTGTATGGCTTCCGCATCCTGCCGCTGTACAAATGCAGCCGCTGGCCCTGCCCCAACACGGTGGACTGCTTTGTATCTCGCCCCACAGAGAAGACCGTCTTCATCATCTTCATGTTGGCTGTGGCCTGTGTCTCACTCTTCCTCAACTTTGTGGAGATCAGTCACCTGGGCCTGAAGAAGATTCGCTTTGTCTTTCGCAAACCAGCTCCAGCCCCAACCCAAGGCGAGGGTTCGGCCCCCCTGCCGCCACAAGGGAAGAGCCTGCCCCCCCTAGCTGTGCCCTCCTTGCAGAGAGCGAAAGGCTACAGGCTGCTGGAGGAGGAGAAAGCTCCCCCCATAACTCACCTCTACCCACTGGCTGAGGTGGGCATGGAGGCAGGTAGAGGGGCCCCACCCTTCCACGCGCTGGAGGAGAAGGTGGAGGAGGTGCTGCCCATGGAGGACATCTCTAAAGTGTATGACGAGACTCTGCCCTCCTACGCCCAGACCACTGAGACAGCGGGGGTGACATTACATGAGGAGGAGGCTGAGGAAGAGACAAAGGCAGAGGCAGAGGCAGAGGCAGAGGCAGAGGTAGAGGCAGAGGTAGAGTCAGTGTCAGTGTCAGTGCAGCCGGCAGAGGTGGAAGCAGAGAAGGTGGAGGAAGTTGTGGATGAGGATGTAGAGGTAGAGGATGCGGTGAACGGGGAGGGGGTAACTCCAGCGGAGGCAGTGATTGAGGCCACGGATACAATAGAAGACACCAGACCACTGAGCCGACTGAGCAAAGCCAGCAGCAGGGCCAGGTCAGACGATCTCACCGTATGAACCTGTGAGACAGGCACATGTACACCTGCACACACCAAATGTTCAACATAAGAGAGAGCACACACACACCTAACTCAAGACAACGCACACTCTTGAACAGGCAGGTCAAAACCAATGGATGAGCAAAATTAACAGGGATAGAGTAAAGCCTTTAAGACATGGGCCACAATTCTACAAAGCGACAAAAAATCTGCGTGTTTGTGATAAAAATGAAATATAAAAAGTAGAAGTTAAAGATGGGAGGAGTAGATTTTTTATTAAGCGTGTTCTTATATTTTAAAAAAAAATGTGGAAAGGACACATGCAGGGGGGAAATGTTTTTACTTGATGAAAATCCATGTTCAATTTTTAGAAACATCTTTTTCTATTGAAAGAGTTTTAATCATATACAATGGAGGATTAGACATTTTTACATGGGGTTTGAGTAGCTAGGGGGAAAGAGAGATAATATACTTGTGTGTCTGCAAATCAGTAATTTTGCTGTAGTTAGGCACTGACTTTCATTCCCATTCAGACAGTGACATGCTGCAAATGCGGCATGTGGCTGTACGCGGTGCGGGTGAGAGGGCTCTGGCACGCAAATCTCACGATTAAATGCCAGCACATTTACAGGTATACAGCTCTTTGAGAGGAAGAAGGAAAGTCCATTTTCAGGTTGAGAAGAGCATACCTTTTTTGCACATTCAGAGGTTTAGACTCTGTGCAAGGCCTTTAACCCTCATAACACCTCATCTATGCATCCATTTACACAGGATTCTTTCAAGTGAAGAGAGATGTGCATCAATTTCAGAGCATTTCTCTCCTTTTCATGTTTATATACCATGTAGCACAGCCAGAGCTGAGTTAGTGAGGAAAAAAAAAAAAAAAAAAAGACCACATGTTGAATGTCTTTTTCAATGTGATTCTGCATCTCTTCATTTTAGATTTGCTTATGTTTTGTAGCCTTTCAGTAAAACAGTGTACTGTGATATCAGTTGTCCATGGAAGAGAGCAGGGCTCATTTTGCCCTATCAGAGAATGAACTATAGTAGCGACCTCAGGCCAAATCCTCTCTTTTCGTGCTGTACAAACATGCGTCCGGGCGATAAAGATCATGCACCATCAGCACAAAGTATTGTTGGAGGCGAGACAATAAAAGAAAACCGCGCTCATCAATGAAAACAAGCATCCTTGACCTGGCTGTGAAAAAAATTCTTTCTACTTGATTTTATGTGACCATAGTAGGTCCTTACCCCACAAGAAAACATAATACTCATGACATGCTTTCAGATTCACAGAGAAACAAACGACTAAGGGCAACTCCCGCTGTACATAATGCCCTATCTCATGTCTGATAATGTACATAATGTGCAGAACAGCTGTTTTTTAGTTATTTCACTGTCTAGAGGAATCACACAAGTTATAATTGTGATTACAATATTGATTTAATCTCACAAACCCAACCAAGTAAAGAGAAAATGGCCATGCTGCAGTATTGTGCATCCATCTGAGTAAAGATGAATTTCTCTGCGATTAATAACCAAGTATTTAAATAAAAAGTGCTTTAAGCCTTAAAGTATGCCTTAGTTTATCCCAATTCTTCCTCCCACATTCTCTGGCTTTGTTTATTCAAACAGCTACTACTGTATGATTTCCTGTGCCTTATCTGTAAATGTAAATTCTCAATTGTTGTAAGATTGTAGCAAGTGCTTATATTGCTCTGGGACCTACGTGAACTTGATGTTTTATTTGCTCTTTTTTAAAAATCTGAGTTTCATTTCTGTACGTGACCCCTCAGCACACACACCAACGCACACATAGAAATGTCTCTACTCTGCAGCTCAGATATTTAAATAAAAATATTAACATGACAATTTAAGGATGCTGAGAAGATATTAGGGCATAAAATTGCATGTTTGTGGCCTTGTACACACTCACTATGCTCATACGTGTGCATTTGTGCGCGAACACACATACACGCACACACGCACACACACACACACACACACCCCTCACAGTGTTGGTTTTGGGGGTATGATCAAATGGCTCTAGAGAAACTCTGAGAGAGAAGGCAGCTTTGACCCCTTTGTGACCCCCAGCCACCCCTTCTCCTCCCATAATCCAATGCTGTGAAATCTGAATCAAAGAGAGCCTTCAATAAATCACCAAATTGTTAAACTCATGTTAGCATTTAACAGTGTTACAACCAAAACATGATGCTGGTCCTTGTGTACATCGATTTGGTAATGTATGATTTTTTGTATTTTAAGACTGTTGCATTGCCTGTATGTTTGTAAGAAGACATGATTAATCTTTGGAAAGAAAAAAATCCTTTTTACTAACTTGTAGTCTTCTTTGCTAATAGATGTGTGGCAGTATCTTCTTTTGGAATGTGAACCAACGCAATAAAAAGTCACACGTGGTCAAGAAGTGTTGTGTCGGTGTTTCTCTGCATAGTACACACACACACACACACACACACACACACACACACACGGCCACAAAGTACAAATTACCAGAAGTAAAACTGTAGCACTGGATGATATTGTCATTTAAGGTATAAAAAAAAAGTCATTAAGGTTTATAATGCTGTATTTAGATATCTGACAGATTTAACTTATTTACTTGAACATGTGCATTTAAATACAGCTAACTTTTTACACACACACACACACACACACACACAGAGAAACACACACATCACCATGTTTCTCTATCTTAGTGGGGACTTCCAGTTGACACAATGCTTACTGTAACTAAAGAATACTAACCTATCTCTGACACTGACATCCTCACCTTAACCATCACCAAAACAATTGTTCTGACACTTCACATTTGACAAATAACAACAACATGGTTTAGAAAAACTCTGCTTGTGAGAGTCCAGCCAAATGTCCCCACAAGACACTTTGGGCCCCAAACTCTGGCTGTGCTCCAAGTTTATAGGCCCCACAGAGTAGGTAACACAAGAACACACACACACACACACACACACACACACACACACACACACACACACACACACACACACACACACACACACACACACACACACACACACACACACAGTGCCTATCCCCAGCATCACATACATATCCAGACAAGTAGAAGCTAATGTTTCTGGTGGCAAAAAAGTCTGTAAAAGTCTGCAGTGTTTTCTCTGCTGCCGTTTTCTCTTTCCTCTTAGTGCACATTTCAGAATATGTATATTATTTTAGAGGATTATAATTAGTGGTATATTAATATGAAAGCATCACTACTGTTGTAAAGGTGGGGCAAATGTATCTTTTTGGGTAACTTTTGAATTACCCACCAGTCATTAATAGATTCTTACTTTAATCTATAACAATACATACTAGTTTATTTGTTGATCATACCTTGTATAAATAGTAACAAAAGCCATGAGATAAACGGAGTGGAGTTTAAGTATGAGGTATATAAGTACAAGGTAGCAGAAAATTGCCTCAACAATGTACTTAAATTCAATACTTGAGTAAATGTATTTAGTTACTTTCCACCACTGACTTGTACTCAACTAGATTTTCATGCTCCAAAGATGTTGCCATTAATGACTTTGGCTTTAGGGACGAAGACACAGCAAGCTGTTAATGTTTACCAATTAGGCATCTGTGTTATTAGACAAAAATGAATATGTAACAGACTATTTTTATTACTTTAGAAATATACAGCCTTTTTATGTGTTCATGCAGGAGGCCTGAAGCCTATCCAGCCTGTCATGGGGCTACTGTTACACACAAACACACTCACATCTGGGGGAGAAAACTTTACATTTTACCTAATTTGCACATTTTGGGACTGTAGGAGGAAACTCTTGTAAACAGCGAGACCAGGCAAACTCCACATAAGAACTATTACAGCCAAAATGCATGCACCATCGGGACTGAGGCATTCAGAGCACAGTGGTTTACTTGTTTGATGTAAATGGAACATTTTTGGTTACAAGAGGACAATAAAAAGAACATAGGGTTCATTCAAATGATATTATGACTGATTGTTGAATAATGATGAAAGATCAAGAGTAGTATGATCTTACCGCCACTAAGGGGCAGTATTGTAAAAGGTATTTTTATTCTTGATCTCAGTCTGTCTGAGGTCAAAGGCCAAAAAAGAAAAAAAGCTCTCATCACATGGGTAAAGTAAGAACTTAGATCTATTTGAGGATAGGAGATAATTTCAGCCTTATTTGAAGAGGCATTGCAAATAAAAAATCTCTATGGAAAAAGTATAAAGACAGGAAAATTGAGTTTCGAGCATGTGTGACTCAAACATCATTTTCCACATAGTGCAGCATCTTGCTCTTTGCATATCCTCTGGGGGCATCACAGAATTGCTATTAAAGCTCTCTCTATTTCAAAACTGCACCAAATAATTTTTGTCCACTATAGGGCAGAAAAACTCTCCAACAAGCTGACACACACACAAAAATAAGATTTTATCACCATGGAGCTTTTGCTGCCAAAACAAAAAGATCCCTTTGGAGTTTTTTTCTGGCCAGATGACAAATGTAATTCCAGTAGTCACTGCCCTTTTATCTCTGGATTTATTCTGCTTTTGCACACTCAATTAGACCGTAAAGGTCAAGTGCAGCTATTTTCCTATTTAACACTCTTTTCCTATGCAATTGGACAAACGACTGATGTGCTAAAAATGATTGCAGCTGGTTGAGAACAGATTATTTTCGGACCTCACCACGGCTGTAGTCATCTCCGTCTGAGACTTACGGAAATCTGTTTTGACTGAGAGGACCTTGAAATTTTGTAAAACTGTTCCAGTGGAGGGATAAAAAAAAACTTTATTCAGACCACAACTAGTGATTTGTGCAATCTATGCTTTTTTTCCAGTCTGAAATACATGAAATGAAAAGCACCAGTCAGTCATTTGTGACTCATGTGAGTCACTTCACCAGACTTTGACCATTTAAGACAAGGAATGCTGCTCACTGAACTGGGAGCAGCTAAAAGAATATTAAGGAAGACAGCTGTGGGTCTTAATCATGGAATTTGATGTGCTGCTGCTCGTGTTCTGACGAGAACTAAAAGAAGAGACCACATTTCTCCTGTACTGGCTTCTCTTCATTGGCTTCCAGTAAAATCTAGAATAGAGTTTAAAATCCTTCTCCTCACCTACAAGGCTCTTAAGGGTCAGGCCCCATCATATCTTAAAGAGCTTATAGTACCGTACTACCCCACTAGAGCACTGCGCTCCCAAACTGCAGGCCTACTGGTGGTTCCCAAAGTCGCCAAAAGTAGTGCAGGAGGCAGAGCTTTCAGCTATCAGGCTCCTCTCCTGTGGAACCTCCTTCCAGTTTGGGTTCGGGGGGCAGACACCCTCTCTACATTTAAGAGTAGACTAAAAACCTTCCTTTTTGACAAAGCATATAGTTAAGGGCTGGCTCAGGCCTTAGACCAGCCCCTAGTTATGCTGCTATAGGCTCAGACTGCCGGGGGACTCCTATGGTGCACTGGGCTCCTCTATTCTCTATCCTCCTCTTCCTCTCCATCGTTATGTCTCATGTCAGCCAAATGTCTGCCTCTAACTTGGTATCTTCCCCGGAGCGTTTCTGTACTTTCTCATCTCTCAGGTTCCTGTTGATCCTGTGGATCCTGGTCCTGGCCCTGCTGATGTGGTTCTCTGGTTGCTGTGGGTCCTGGTCCCGGTCCCGCTGATGTGGTTCTCTGGTTCCTGTGGATCCTGGTCCTGGTTCTGCTGATGTGGTTCCCTGGTTCCTATGGATCCTGGTCCTGGTCCCGCTGATGTGGTTCTCCATCAGCCAATGGATGTGCGTCTGTCCAAGGCTACAGCCTGTCCGTCCTTGGGAGCTGGATCTCTCCTTCACTGTGGTGCTCCCGGAGGTTTCTCTTTTCCCACTGGGTTTTTTGAGTTTTTCCTTCCCGAAGAAGGAGGGTCATAAAGGGCAGGTGATGCCTCGGACAGATCCACCGGACCGATCCATTGGCCTCATCGACTGCTGGACTCTTTATTAGATTGTTTGTTCACTTACACTTGTTTATTTCAGTGAACTTTGTAAAGCACTATGAGACACTCTGTTGTGATATTGGGCTATACAAATACATTGAATTGAAAATTGAATTGAATTGAATGTGGCTCTTGAAAACAGTGCAGCTGGTTGGCCACACCTACTTCAGACGAATCAGCCCGAATTCCAGACATGTCGACCTTGGACTGAATCCTAAACAGTGGAATAGTCGTCGAGGAAAGAAATAGCCTTCCTCTTGTCTTGGCTGGTCCTAATTTAAGATCTTAAAACATTTTTTTTCTCTCTCCTTCACTGCACTGATCTTGATTTGTCTGAAATAACCAGCTCTTGAGATAACAGTTAAGTCCAAAATACACCTGACTGGTTAATGAATGAGTCTGCTCAGTATTGAAAATTAGTCTCACTGATCAAATTGAAGTCTCAACTCTATGGTTTTTATATGCTCTCAGAGTTGGCTCACATTTATCAAAATAAAATCTACATATAACCTTGCTTTCTCTGTGTTTCAACTGTTCAACTCATGGACAATTTGTCTTAGAGAGATTTATTCTTTTGCTCCTTATTTCTCCTGAAGACAATTAAAACATGTACTGTGATCTAAGGCCCCTCGAACACTGGAAGTCATATAGTAGACCAGTACAGTACAGGGTGAGCTACCTTTTTGCAATACATCGATACTAAAGGCTCACAACATGCTCTACGACCTCAAAGACACACACATCCACCTACAAACAGAAAGTACATACTCAAATGGCCACAGACGACCAAAGACGACATTCACTTCCTGTATAGAAACCATCTCTGCAGTGGTATATATGGAACTGGTCAGGTTCAAACTGAACACTTCTTATGCACGTCAGCTTCAGTATCATATAAAAACATTTGATTTTTAGTTATTCCCTTTCTTACTTCTGGATATATATGTATAATTTCCTCATCTTTGTTGCCTTCATAAAGCTGTTGTTTAAAGTTGATAAAATTGGAACGAGAGAACGAGACACACAGCAGATGCAAATAGTCAGTCGGTAAGTAATATCTGGGGCATATCTGGGTTTGGAGAGGATGTGTGTGGTTTTACAACATGCTCTGCTGACATATTTTGTGTTATGTGATTATGTGATTTTGTGATATTTTTGTATTTTGTTAGTCTGTGTCTCACTGTTAATTCTTAGCCAGGACACTGTTGAAAGGTTTTACTCTCAGTGCGAGGCTTTCCTGGTTAAAGTTTAACACAGTACATACCCACATAAACACGATCTTCACATGTTTACAATATCTGTGTTTTCAAGGTGGGATGGAGGTTTTTCCTAAATACTTAGGCACCATCAGGATCTTTCCTCTCATATGTTGTATGGTGTTGGATTTCTCACCAGCAGGTAAAATTCTTTTTCAACACCTTTACTCTGATGAGTACGGTTTACAGGAACAGTTTGACATTTTGAAATATGTTTGTTCTCTTTCATGTTGAAAGTTAGATGAAAACGTTAGATGTGAGATATAAGCTGTTGATTAGTCTCTTAAGAAGTGCTTGTGGGTGGATTTTGTTTCTGGGCTAGCAGATCTCCCCTATTTCCGCTCTTTTTGCTAAAATAAGCTAAGATAAGCTAAGATAAACTAAGATAAGCTAAGCTACGCTACGCTAAGAGAGTCAGCTGCGGGCTCTTGCTTCATATTTATCAGACATGATATGAGAGTGGCATCTCATCCGACTCTTGGCAAGAAAACAAGCTCCAACAAGCTTAGTTTTTTAAACAGTGGTTACAGTGAAAATGACATTCATCGTCTAACATGTATGTTTCCCTCACAGAAGGAAACACCATCTCAAAGGCGGTTGGCAGCAGAGTGATCCTGCCCTGTATCAATGAGTCAATGAGCACGCTCAATCAGCTGACGTGGAAAATGAATGGGGATAACCTGTTCACTTTCAGCCCGCAGGCAAGGTTACACAGCTTTCAAAAGGCTGAAAGGCTGAATGTAAAGATGACTCCGTTAGACAGCCAACAGTACGCGCTGGTCCTAGAGAGAGTGCAGACGTCTCATACAGGAAACTACACCTGTGAGGCCAACACAGACACAGGACCTCAGGAACAGAAATGGGAGCTGCTAATTACAGGTGAGCTAATCAGCCCTAAATTATAAGATTAGACTAAACACAAGTCATCTCTATGGCAAAAGCAAAGAAAATCCAATACAGACAGGAACAGAGTCAACGTGGGTTCATTAAAGATCATAGAACCAGCAATTACTGTGCCACTGTTGCCGTAAACAACCTGCATTACCTGCACACTCAATAATCACACAGGCATAAAAGAGCTTCATTGTCATGACTTCACTGGCATTGACTTCATATATGAGTACTGTACAACAGAAGCTCATGAGAGTAATTACAGTGAGATTTATTGCTCTCTTATTAAATCCTCCTAGGGGAGTTTTCAACATGGTGCAACTGTGACGCACAATGTTAGTGGTTGGGGTATGTGGACAGGCCACAGGACATGCAAGCGCCCCCTCGTCTTCCTTTATGAAACAATGATCTTAAACACAAAAATGCTCAAATGCTTTAAATGACTGTTAGCCTCATTTAACTGTAGATTAAATTCATAGTGACTTTAAATGTACTGTTTTTTTCCCTCAGAGCATGAGGACGTTGAGGATAAGCTAATAATTGGTGTGGCAGTTACTGTTCCTTGTGTGTGTTGCCTGATCTTCATGATTACTTTGACCATTTTGCACAGAGTCTGCAAACAGCGTGCAGAGTAAGTTGCATTTGTCATTTTTGAACATGTGACTGTATGCTCATAAGGATATATCACTCGTGTTGTTATACTGTTAGAATTTAAACAATGTGTCACCCTCTTTTACAGAAATTCTCTTTCTACAGAAATGGTAAATATAGTTGTCACCTTGTTATTTGAGTTTAACACAGTTTTATACAGTCTATAGATTTATAAAGAGGTTACAGTGAATTACATTATCAACAAAGTGAAGACAATTCCTATTTCATATTCTTATTATGTTTTGCAAAGATACTGAGGTCAAACTGAGCTCCAGTTACTGTTTGCAGTAAAATTTTTTGACTCATTCCTTTTTTGTCAGCAGCAGCAGCAAACAGAAGATATATATGAAAACTGTCTGGAAGCTGGAAGTCTGGAAGATCATCAACGACGTGGCAATAACAGGCCTCGCCATTACAAACACAGGGCTTACTGATATGAAGTACAGTCCAGAAAAAAGGAAGGACGTACTGAATGTGTCAGACTGCTCACCATTTAACAAGAACTACCATCTTTTCTGGAATACAATCACAATGGAAAAAATGTTGTTTTTTTTTACATCCGGTGTCTCTTTTTTTTAGTATAATATATACTTTGAATATGTATCATTCACAATTGGATTCATTAAGAATCATTAAGAATGGGAAACCCAAACAGTAGCAGCAGCTGCATGTGTTCATTGCACATAGAGCGTTTGTATCAACCTTTTATGGTTATATGTGTGAATGGAAGCAGATGCTCAAGATTAAAGACTAAAAATAACCAACTCCCTCACAACAAAACCCACAATTTTTTTTTTTTAGTGTAACGCCCTCTGAATAAATTGCAGTGATGCAGTTGGTAATGATGGGGCCGGCAACATGCATATCATGAGGCTTTCAGTTGAGTTTCTGATTACAGACCTACTGGTATAAGAAACCAATGGCATTTTTCATGTTTAAAATCAGCAATTAACATCAGGAATGAAACATCAGACAGAGTAAACTGAAATTAACTCATTCATTCTTTTTGGGAAATGAATAAAAACTGTAGAAAACTGTAGACTAACATGGTGAATGATAAGGAGGCTACAGTTAGGGAGGAGAGAACTGAGGACCAGCTAAGGTTCAACAGGTCAATTTTTGTGAATTTCATAAATAGAAAAAAAACCAAATCAGAACAAAAAGAGAACTCAACCTGAGCTTAATTAAACACCACTCAACAGTGAAAACAAAAGACTTCCTGGTCTACTAATAAACAAAAGTACAGGGGAGTAGTACCCTTAACGCTGAACAGCGTTTACACACAAAGCTACCAGTACACAAACAAGGTAGCAGAGGCTAAGCCCACAGGCAAGACAGGTTTTAACGGGATCGAGTTCACACAGAGGCAAGCTGGTTGATCACTGGTTGATCAGTCAGCCAATGGCAATGTATGCCGCAGTCCAAACAATCACGCCTCCAGTTCACAGCCGGTGCTCCATAACATACAGGAGGAGACAGGGTGAAACACTAACACAGAAGGCCATGGGCCGTAACATTCAGTCATTTAGTATTGCACTTCCATGATGCTGAAATAAATTATTTTAAAGAAGAATAGTCAAAATCAAAGCAGCAGAGCCAAAACTATCCTGACTTTTAGCTTCTAGTGTAGGTCAAGGAGCAAGCAATTGGATCTTACACTTTGCATAATACAAAGCACCAGCATGTTTTATTAGACCCTCTTTGGCTCCTGTACGCATGGCTAGGTTACTTTTGTCAACAAATCTGTGATTCAGAATGCGTTAATGCAAATCCAGCACGTTTGCCAGTAAAACCAAAGGTTTTGAATCTAAAAGTTTTGTTTGTTTTTGAGCTGTGCCTTGTGAGATCTACACTGATGTACATGTAAGACATGTCTCTATTGGCCAGATGATCTGAGTGACAGTTTGACAGTGACAGTGTGACAGTTTGGCCACAACTGTTAGCAAGGGGGGAGTCCATGGGGACGACAAAACTTTTGGCTTTAGTTTGGTTTTGCAAACAAGACTTTTTGATTTGCAGCGATTAAGTTTTATTCATAATTTTTTTCTTGATAACATTTTTTGATTTCAGTGTCAGTTTTGCTCTCAAACCTATTCTGTTCGATTGCATCATAAAAACACAAAAGTAATTTTAAACGGTGCAATTCACATCCAATATTCTGCTGACTAATAGTTGGTGGTTGTAATGTGCCTTTTAATGCGGCAAAGGAGTGATTAAAGGGTGGATGAGGACTGCTGGCAATACAGGATGTGAACTGAAGATTTACATCATAGCTCCAGATTTTTCAAGTCTGTCTAACAGCAATACTCATACACTGTGTGCACTTTGGGATAGTTATGGTCACTGTAATCATCCTTCATTGTCACGCTGGACACACCTACGTTCATATATAACTCTTTCAGTATAAGACAAGACATGATGTGATAAAAACAGAAGTGTGGATGTCAAAAACATTTGTGTACAAGGCTTAGAACATAGTTGCCTCTAAAGGTGAAACATTTTTTCAGAAAAATGCCTTTTCACACAGAGTTATAGCCAAGTATAGTAAGTCTTTCCTATCTATCTAGCAACAAGGGGGATATTTTTATTTCCATGGGACTGGCTTTCCATTCACGTCACCATAACTGAGTCATGAAACTTATCCGTCTGCTGCTGCTTGACTGCTGCTGTGGCTGTATACCTTTTGAGTAATGTATGCTACAGGGCAAGTTTCATCCTGAATCCCTGACATACTGTGTGCTACAGGGAAAAACTATTATGCACTGTTTAACTAACTGAAACTGCAGATTAGGTATCAAGCATGGTATGTGTAAAGTACACACTGTAAGGGTAGAAATAAGTGAGTGCACTGAGTCTCAGGCATTTGTAATATTTATCCAGTTTTAATTAGGATATACTGCATAAAAAAGGCAAACAACAAGCTCAAAACAGCATCTGCCAGCAAAAGACATAATTAAATACCAAACAGTGAAAAAAAGTTTAGCATCAGAAGCCACTAAAACAAACTGCCATAAGCATAAGAACTACCACATTGGTTGCTATAAGTCTGGACGGGGCTGTGGCTCAGGAGGCTTTGGCAACCCCAAATTCCTCCCAGTGGTCACTCTGTGTGGTGGAACACACACCTATAAACAGCAAGCTACTATACAGAGTATTCATTGATGCGTAAGTTTGTGTATGTATGTGCATCAAAAACCTTGTAAAAGCACCACAGAAGAGCAATACAAATATAACCATCTTCTATTTAACTACAAATTGATAACTTGAAAAAAAAAAAAAAAAAAAAAAAACTTACAGCAGAATAAAGCAAACATAACATATAGAATATAAGAATATAAGAATATAGACGTGTACAATAAAGTGTGACAGAAATGGTAAAATGTTACAAAAGTACCGTATTTACCGGACTATAAGCCGCTACTTTTTTCCCACGCTTTGAACCCTGCGGCTTATACAACGATGTGGCTAATCTATAGATTTTTCTTCGCTAACGTTTCAGTGACGGTTTCAGTGCACAGGAGGAGGATGAATAAAAACATTAATGACTTTTCTGTTTTGTTCGATCAGCCGTTTTACTGCCGTGTTACAGGCACCGTTTGGAAACACTTAAGGTATGTAAATAAACATTTACAAAATCTTTCTGTGTAAATATCTCATTTCACAACGAATATATCTGCGGCTTATAGTCTGGTGCAGCTAATATATGTAAAAATATTTTTTTCTTTTAAAATTTAGTGGGTGCGGCTTATAGTCCGATGCGCTCTATAGTCCGGTAAATACGGTACACACTATGAAATGCACGATTGTATTTTCTGTTTTTCCAGTCATGTTTTTACTTTGGTTGACGTTGGTCAGCCAAATTCCTTCAACTACATATATTGGATACCACTTATAGTGCCCCTATAGACAAACTGCTACTGTGTGATAATAGTGGCTACTGACTTTTTATGCAAGATTTAAATAAGTGCTTCGCTGAGTTAGCATTGAACTAATATAAGATTGTCAGACTCACAATACAGCAGAAGCAGAGATATTACTTTTTGTATTCCTAGCATTCTTTTCTCTTATCTGACCCGGCATTACCCACAATGCAATTCAACTGCTGACAGTTTGGTTTGAGATTCGAGTGCATGATGCTAATAGTGGCTAATGTTGCCTCGTCTAATGTTGGTGAGAAGAAGCCAGCTCATCACCTACTTGTTAAACCTGCAATTTCACGATCTCAGTAGAAATAAGCACACATTACATTTTGGGGTTTATTTACTGAAATATCCAATTTCTGTATTCGTATGGTAACGACATGGAAAATCTGTTATGCAAAGCCACTTTAATGTATGGTTGTGACTCTGTTAGGTGCGTGTGTGGTTAAAAGTGAGTGAATAAGTTTATCTCAGAAGTTATTAATGCTTTGTGATTAAAAGTTCTCCTACTGCTATTAGTGAAAGGACATTGATATGAGGATATTGTAGGTATTACCCACTTTATTTTTATGGGAGCAGTTGTGAGTGTAACAATAAAAAGTAGAACAGTCTGAGTCTGATGTGAGTGTGTGAAGTTAATCTCTTGGTTTAAAGTTAATGTTTACTTCCTTGTCATGTTAGCATTGATTAAAAGTAAGTGTTTTTGCATCACCTGATTTCTAACCTGAGGCCTGTAATACAAAGCAAGTTCAACATAGCCATTAGCTGGCCTCACTCACCTTAACAACTGCAGTCACACCAAGGGTCACACAATGACGGTTATTAAGTAGGTAAACCAACCTAAACCAATCTGGCAAAGAGTGCGTTCCTGTGAAAGGGGCGGTGTTTGCAGCATATGTTAATGTCCACTGACATATTTTACGTTTAACTTATTTAACGTAAAGATTATAATATTAGATAAATATTAAGAAACTAAACAAACAATCCAGTGTAAAACCTACAGGAAGGACAGCCTGCAAGAAATGGCTGATTGTGTGAATGCGTAAGTTAACAGGTTTACAAAATAAATTTCTTAAATGTATTCTTATGGTCTGTATGTCAATTTTAGCCTTATTCTTTCAACTGCAACTCTGCGGCATCAAACAGATTTGGGAGCATATATAAAAAAATACATAAACATATAGTCTTACTTTCATAACTTAAATTATCACAAAAAGCCAAAGGCCTTTGAACACTTCTGCCCTCATATAAATAATAAGTTATATAAGTTATATGTGAACATATTTTCAGGACAGAAATAATACTAGCATCTCACAGATACTGTGCGCATTTAAGCCTGATTGATCTAAATCTCCAGACATGCCAAGAGGATCTAATGTAATCAATTCAAGGAAAATTGATTGGTCAGTACACAATGCTTTTATAGCATTATAACTGAGCAGGTTAGGTGTGCAGCGTAAGTTACCATGACAATGTACCCCATTAAGAAGGGAACTACCACCGTGGCCCTGAAAACTAGGGACATTTAGCGAGGTAACCTAAGTTACCTAACCCCAAATCCTGCTTTGTAGAACAGGCCTGGCCAGGTTTCTTGTGTGTGTGTAAACATGCTTCATAATCCTGTGCTTCTATCAGCAGTTGGGGGGAAAACATGCAAAGGAAGAAGTTACCATGGCAGTTAAAGCAGTTGGTGACCTCGGCCCACATCCTACAGTTGGCTGTTGGCACTGATAACGAATGCCACATAATCAGACTTTCACACACTTTCACTTTTACATGAAAGCTGTACTTACAGTTAATTTCAGTAATCTTCATTCAAGTTTTATAACAGCTGTTGACCAATCAACCAAATATTATTGTTAATGCTTCTAGCAGTAGATATTACAAATGTAATGACATTTGACAGAAACCTCCAGAAGGAATCCAGAGAAACTGCACCTGTTCACTGACCAGCTGAGTGAATAGTGACGCGTCAGTGCCAGATCCTGTAAATTGCCAGCAGTCCAACGGTTTTCCATCTTGTTACTTGTCAACACATCCCTGAGGCAGACAATTCAAAGCATTTTATTAAAACATTTTCATTTCAAATGAGTCTGCAAAGACGCAGATATCTGAACGAAAAAGGCACTAAACTGAAGAAACAGTAAGAAAGCACTGTAAGAAATAAGGAAGATGTTTCCAGAAATGCAGATATGGAGTACGTTGTACTTCTACATGAATAAAACTACTGGTGCAAAGTGCAATATACATCTAATATAATCTCTCTGTATTAGATATAGTTGTTGTACAACACACCGTAACAAATCTAATATCATATCTATATCTAATATCATTATAGCTTTCTCTACCTCTTGCATTAGTCTCTCTGCTGTTTCCTCTTCTTCTTCTACTCTCTGCGCATCACTGAGGCCACAGGAAGTTGTTTGGATTCTCTCGCTCCTCTCAAATATCCTGGGTAATGAACCAACGATTAATATACACAAAAAATGTACATAATATATACGGTATATGTTTAAATTACAGTAGCGTAGTACAGTACTACTATACTTTGTACCTTGGAAATGTCCCAGATTTATGTAAGCAGCACACCACTAAACCAACAACACTCAGGAACGACAAAAGCCCAAATAAGGTCCAACAAGCAGTGCAGGCACCTGTGGAGGGATGGGCCACAAGAGAGAAGAAAACAAAAAACAGACATACTGATACACACTGCCAGCTTCTCAGGGTCATCTAGCTTCATCTAACACAGTCCAATACAACAGCTGTAAAGAATCCCACCCTGACGCTCATCCTATTCAAGTTTCTGAGTAGCGTCTCAGCTCCTTTAGCAGATCAGGACAAACTAGGAGCTCTGGGTTTTAATAAATAGAGGGCTGGAAACTGTGGAGGACACACTCCTGTAAAAACTGCCGATTTAACAATCGTACAAATTATTACATGCATTACTTCTAATTGCTTGTAAATGGCATATATTTAGATTGATCTGATTTCGCTTTATCGTTAGAATATTCTTCTGAAATTTGTCTTGCATTTGAAGACCCACACTGTTTCACATACATAACAACACAACGAAACAAATAGCCAACAACAATCACATATTACTTCAGGAATGAATAAGTGTCTGCAGTGCAATTCATTTTATCACACCCTTTTACATCTGGGGCTCAGTCAAGACTGAGGCCTAGTTAGGACCCAGACTGAGGAGACTGATATTTTTTAAATAAAATACGAGGTGTCCTGTTGTAATATTATAAGCCAGAGCAAAACATAATGACACTTCTTCCCCCATTTATTTAAAAGGGGAAATAAATTTTGTCATTTTGGCTCCATCATTGTGAGTCTGGGCCCTTGAACAAGCTCAGGTAAATGGAATACAGTTGCTTTTACGATTTACTGCATGCGAAACTGTTTGGTCTCTTCCTCTTCTTGAAAGGTTGTTTGTGTTTTTCTTCCTCTTATCTGGGTTGTGGTGGAAACAGGCTCTCATACGCAAATTCACCTCCGGGCCCAGATGTCACAGCTTCTCATCATGTCCATGGATATAACTTGCTACAGAAATGAATTTCCTTCCAAATGAAATGCCAGAGAGAAGAGAAGAGAAGCACAGAAATGCTGTGCTACCACACTTGACAAAGAGCCACAGTCAAATCAAACCCGGCCTCACCTTCAGTCGTGTGCACATAGAGTTTATCATATTTTTTTCCATACGGGTTAGATGCTTCACACCGATAGACGCCATTCAAGTCAGAGGTCATGCTGGGAAAATTAAGCGTTGCACCGGCCACTCTGACAGCATGCTGAGGCCACGACAGGTTAGACCTAAAGCAGACAAATAAGGCACTGTATGAAATGGACAGCTTCATCAAGACTCATGGCGATAGGTTGGAAAAATGTTCCAAACTAAAGAGTTGTGCCAAAATATGAAGTTCAATTACTAGTTGTTAAGTTGCTTTCTTAAAGGATAGATTTGCTGTTTTTTTTTACTTTTAACTTATTGCTGGGGGATATTTGCTATTTCTTGGCTGGGATCTACATCAGCACATGGAACTCGTCTGGTTGGAAAGTGAAAAGTTACATTTGTTTTAGCACTTTAGGGACTTTTCTTCTTTCTCAACACAAGAAGATCCTTTGATCACCAAATTGACTCATTAATAGACAAATCACATCTTCCCCAGCACTAAAGCTCTTTTTACCAGGACATGATGTTCAGCCAATGTCCATGTACATTAAGACTAATAATCTAGATTAGTGACATTTATTTAATCTCATCTCACTATTACCTACCTTGGATCAATGGCAGGAGTGGCTTTGGAGCAAAGCCACAGACGAGGGGATTTTTTTTCCATTGTATGCTTTCAAAATCAAGCATACTTGTGTGAGTTTCTCCTGTTCTGCAAGCCCTGCCTTTAAGAGTGTGTCAACAGTTCTTTGAGTTCCACAATTTCAATAATTTCAAATTATCCAAATTAATTTGGCTAATGGCATAACTATCTTCCCATTGTACAAAGCTTGTGTGAATGACAAACAAAACTACAAGTTAAATGATATAAATAACACTTTGGTTAAGAACGTTTCCACTGAAACTGAACATTCAAACCACTGTACCTGGTCCATGTAAAGTTTGCAGGTGGGTTAGATTCAGCCACACATTCAAACGTGTTTTTGGATCGTTCTCGAATGTTCACTTCAATGGGCGCGACTGCAAGAAACAGAGAGAGAGAGAGAATGAGTGATGTTATTGAATGTCTGGATCCCATACCATCTATACTGATACAGGGTTATTTGAGCTTTCTAAGACACCTGAATTAAAGCTGGTGGTGGTTTATTTTTGGTGTCATTGTCTCAGAGAAAGAGTGGGTTTCCATTGGCTGCTTCATTAATGCGGATGCACATCCACGCCTCTTCAGATGCCAGTGACAGCCTGACTCAATGGCGGAGAGTCCTGCTGAAAAAGTTTCCATTCCAGTATTGGAACAACTGCCTGCACTGCAAAACAACCTGAACAAAGGACGACAGACTTTTGAGACAGAGAGTCTAAAACATAAGTCTGACCATAACCGCAATAAAATCAATATCAGCTAAAACAGGGCTGGAGATAATTTCACAATAATCCTGCCAACTTCATTTTCCTGTGATATCTAAATGTGTTGCTGTGGTTTGTTGGTTTGTGTCATGGATGTATTAAAACACCTCTTTTCAAAAATTTTAAATTGGTTTAAAGGTCATCAGGATAAGAGAACTTGAAAAACAGCATCATTTTTACGACACTGCTCGGTACTGGACATCACCGAGGTCTTATTTCTAATTATTATTTTCTTCTTTCTTTCATAATGTTGTTAAATCATGTTAAACTTGCTGATTTCTTAACTGCTGTAACATGAATGATAGGTGCTTCTAAAGTCTGGTTGAAGGTCTATTCATGATCTTACACTGTGGTCCGCATATTTGAAGAGAGGATTGCTGTCTCTTAGCACAACGGCAGTAAATCAAGGTCATGGTTAAACATCTCACAGCAGCGTTCAATCACCTGACCGACACCTGAGTCTGTGCTGACAGAGTTATCGAGTCAGTTTCACAATGTCTTTGTGGCTGGGAGGAACAATGGAGCACTGTTCAGTGTGGATTGTGAGTTGGTGTGGTTATTTCCAGTGGCGCCAGTAGGCCCTATTGACTGGGAATAAATCACATAAACTAAGGCTCCATTTATTCTGCACAAGACATCCATTTTTGTCAAAGGAACTAGGGTGTGGTACAGACACATGATCTCAGTGACTCTCCCAATGGTGGTTTGGCGTTTACTTCCAGTGGGCTCATAGTATTCTCGGTTCCCAGCAATGAGAACCACTCAACATATTGCAGCTGACTAATGTGGGTTGCTCATAACAGTACTGTGTATATCAGTTTAGGCTTTCCATTATAAAAATACATTGGGAAAACTGATAACTCCAATGACAATAACCTTTTTAAATTATAAATGGCATATGGGACAGCCTTGCTGATTTGTGTCTGCCACCCTGCTGTTCTCCAGTTCTGGAGAAGTGGGCGTCGGAGTTGCCTTATAACAGGCCGTCTCAGTCCTTCTGAAAACCTTTGTTGTTTAGTTTTCTACTTGGTTTACACACCCACACTCATTTCTTTCACCCATCCACACCCTACACAACTGACGAGCTACATTGTTCACATTTCTTTTGACTTATGTTGAGTTAGTAAACATCTCCCTGCTACTTTTTGGTGTGGACTCTGTTGCAACCCGTGAGCCAGGGTTATAACACATTACACACTCCCAGCCAGTTTATCAACATCTATATAATCTAATCAAAAAACGCTAATACACTTCTCAACTTTTACAAAAATTGCACATTTCCTATATATACTGCAGGTGGCTTACTGTACTCAAGGACCTAAGTACTTGGCTCTCTAACGCTGCCAATGATCTCAGGAAGCATGTGGCTCCTTCACTGTCTAGTGTAATCACGCCATTTGCTTATCGACCCTTGTGCTTCTTGCTCTTTCACAGTTGCAACATGAAGATACAATACTGAACAAGGGAAAAGGTCGTGTCAGCGGGAATAATGTCACAATCCATGTCACGCAAATCCATGATTACAGCAGTTAAGTTGAGAACAGACAACAAAAGAAACAAGCACATATACAGTTTATATCTAGCATACATTTTAGCATATATGGATGATTTGGGGAAAGATATGAATATTTGCAATATAAGGAGCATATCTTTATGATGTAAAGCTTTTGAAAATAAGATTTACATAGCTACACTAAAGCTCTGATGTGATGAATATTTGACTGAAATATTGGACCAACGTTCTTGACTTATCTTAGATGTCTCTTTGAATACTGCTCATAACTCTGCACAGCACAAACTTTGTTCTCATTCTCATTGTTTCAAACAAATGAATGCCACCTGCTCATGAGGAAGCGTGTGAAATTAATTAAATAGATGAGGAATTCTTACAAATAGACAAGATGATAAAATACAAGTATAGGGATGATTTAGGGAAGTATTTGTATACCTACAGTTGACCTGTATGGTGGTGGACAGGGTTTCTTCTTTCGGCAGAGCTACACTGGTGATGACACACTGGACCAAGTGATGGTTGATTTCTTTGGTCGGTACTCCAAACAGCGAGCTGACGGTGGTAGTTGTACCGTTGGCATGCGGTGTGGAGGTGTTTGTTGCCCTCACGTTGCTCAGAGTACCAGTTAGCCACCTCACCTCTGCAGGAGGCCTGGAACCAGCAGCCGTGCAGGTAACGAGGGAAACCTCCTTTTCACCCAAAATAAGATGGTTATCCTCAAGGCTTGTGACCGGAGGCACTAAGAGAGTACACAAAGAGTCAACATGCGAACAAGACAGCAGACACGTTACAAGAGTAATATACGGTGCATTGTACCAAGCAGCTGAAGAGAAATTGCCGTTTTGTGGTTTCCGCTGGGGAACAAAGTGAAGATGCACATGTAGATGCCTTCATCCATCAACGTGACATTGGCTAACTGGAGATTTCCAATACTGTCATCAAGGCTCCCGACAAATTTAAATCGCGAATCTTCTCCGTTGACAAACAGTGGCCCATTTGTTGGCAAAATGGTGAAGAAATTGTCATTCTGAGGGTATCGCCTGGTCTGCCTCTGCCATGAAATCTGGGTGAGGCTCTCTTGGGTGTCAGAAAGTTTGCAGGACATGGTAACGGTCCCACCTTGGAGCACGGTCACGTTTCCTCCAGTCACCTGGAGAGCTGTAAAACGCATCAACTCTCATCAGGCTTTCAGATCATAATTCAGAGGGCACAAACAAAAATAAAACACACATGGATGGGATCATTCCTGAGCAGCAGAAACACAGCACATCTTTTTTCTCTCTCTGTGATCTGGGCCTGGTCACTTCTTCTGGATTAAATTACAAAATGCACTCGTGCTTTTTTCCATGTTAGTATAGCCACATAAAGACCTGCTGTTCAGATCAGCATACAGGAAATAACATCCGTTTCAGGACAAGGACATCCTGAATGAGTTTGTCCATCTTTATTTCTATTGCTCACTGTATGACTGTACTAATCTATATTACATTTGTAATATACTATACTATACTAATCTATATTACATTTGTAATATACTATACTATACTAATCTATATTACATTTGTAATATACTATACTATACTAATCTATATTACATTTCATATTACATGTTACATTTCAGCTAACAGTGTGATGTACAGTGAATTGTGTAGTTGTGTGCCTGCTGTTTACCGTCTGATTGTGGACACTCCTTTTAACTCACGCATGAATTACTCAGAAAACTGTATAGAAGTCCGTCAAGAAATCATAAATGATCGTCGGACAGTTCATTTCTAAAGCTGTTTCCTATGTAAGTGCTACATCTAACATTAGCAGACTAACGCCAATATGGGCCTATTATCGCCATCTGTCAGCGTAGTTTTTAAAAAAAAGCGTTTATCCTACGTACCGTCCACATCTGAGCTCAGGATCAACATTGACACCAGTAAAAACACCGTTCTGCTCCTGAGGTAATAAGGTGTCCATTGTGTCGCAGAGAAGTCAAACAAAACACGTTTTCCCCTCCATCTCTTCATCCCTTCATCCCTTTACCCTCATGGCCGGGGTTTCTTTGTGAGCGAGGAAAGGGAGTGACGCCATCGTGTTGCGTTGAAGGTAATAGGAAATTTTACTGCTAAATAACATAAAACACAGAAAAAATCTATCTTACTTTATTTGGATTACATCATAGAAAAATAATATATATATATATATATATTATATATATATTATTTTACAAACCTTTTTCTGCATTTATACCCACAATGTTTTGGTATTGTGAATTTAGTATAATTACGTACTGGAAAAAATCTATGTAAATGTATAACTTGCTGCCAAACTTTGTTCTCAAATATGAGTATTTGTATCACATATTACGGTCGCACAAACACCATGTCCACCATCATTTTTGAGAGATTTAAAGAAGTAAACTGAGGAGGAGAATGATTTTAATTTTGAGATCATAGTAATCAATGAGGCAAAGTCTAATTAAAGTATAACCTTTTGTTCTATTTTTCACATTTAGATGGTTAAATCATGTCAGAAATAAATCTGCCAGTAGGCTACAGTTACATTTTTGTCCTATTCATAAGAGACAGTTTCATTGAAAACATAATCAGATGATTTAATTATGTTGTCTGACAAAAGATCAGAGTTTATAGTTATTTACATTGGCTGTGACTGACGATTTTTTTCGTCTAACCTTTGTCTAACCTGGACCCAGGCAAGAAACACTAAAACGACCCAAGAAATATTGTTTCACAATACATACACAGGAAATTGTAGAGATAAGAACTCAGGGCCAGATAGAGACTGGAGTCCTCCTCAACACGTTATCAAAAACTCTCAGCTTGGGTCTATTTGAGTTTTGTAGTCAAGAAAAAGGACTCTTGCAAAACAGACAATGGAGGCAGGGAAAATCTGGTGCAAAAAAGTTTATTGTATACAAAGAAGTAAATACAACAATACATCTGTGTTGGTCCCAGACACTAAATGTCTTTTCTGCCGTCTGAACTCTTTTTGTCCCCAAAAACTCCCCTTGTGTTAGTCGGCTGATACTCGGGACTTTTCTGGCCATTTCCTTGACGGATGTACTTTGCATTCCCCCGGAGGGATTACAGTACAGCTACTGTAGCTCATGATTCGCCACCCATTCTTGGCCTCTAGTGATGGAGGTGACTTATCATACCACATTTCACCACCAGTTCTCCATTACATTTTAAACTCTTGCATTCATCATTATGTATTACATTTACAAAAAGTATCAAAAGGAAAAGTACTGTGGCAGAATACCCCACATAAAAGTTTATTGTCACTGTATTAAGCAGCATTTTGTTTTAACTATTGAGGTGGAGATAATTACAACTAGTTGAGTTACTGTTGGGCAGTTTATTCTGATGCGTCATATTTCATAACTTGATCAGGTTTTATGTGTATAATCTTCATCTTCGAAGTAACTAGGAACCAAACTGTAGCTGTCAAATAAATGTAAAGCCCAATAAACAATAATAAAAAATTGTACTCTAATTGTATTCTAAATTGTACTTATAAAAAGTACTTGAGTAAATGCTATGATGTGGCACAACAGTGGCTTCATGGGACATTCAGCTCTTTGTCAACACCCTGTGGCCACTTAGCAAACTTGCAACTTATGTAATTGCACAGAGGAATTATCATGATTGCTTTTTTAAATGTGTTTGCATTGTGATGACTGAATTTACCACATTAGAATCAGTTTAATGATAAGTGCATTGGTTTGGCAACAGCCATGAAATGGAGACATTCGTTAAAGTATGATAAAAAACCATTTGGCAATGAAAGAAAACAGAAACAAAGATAGCAACAAAATACCATTTACACAATTCAAAATTGAATGTATGAAAAAAAAAAGACATTAACGTATAAATGATACAAAAGATAAAGATAAGTAAAATAGAAAATTCCTCAAGTATTCTGTCTGGCTCAAGGGTGCAGAAAAACTGAATACTACTCCTCATGCAAACTTTTAACGAGGCTCTCTAAACTATTCATTTCTTTTTTATACACCATCCAATGTGTCCTCTCTCATGTACTTTCTGTCTAATTTTTTTTTTTTTTTAATTTCTTATTCAGCGTTAATCTGAGCTTCATGCTTGTCGCGCCAAAGACTGAATTGAGCCACTTGAAGTACTGACTTCCTCTGCTTGCGATTCATCCTGTATTCTGCACAGCTTTGGAGTGTAGGAAGAGGAGCCACCTGCAGGGACAGAAAGCGGAAGTAAACTCATTGTGACTCCAATGAAAAAACGAGACAGGACATGTTAAAAATGCTCTCTGAAACCTGAGAACATGAATGTTTGAGTAAGTAAGTTTCTCTGACCCGTCTCCCAGGCTGAACACGAAACTCGACATGACTCAGAATGCTGAAGTCCTGGTTTGGCCCCCTGGTCGAGCTTTTATTCTAGAAAAAAAAAAGTAACTAATAGTGAGATCCCACAGCACTTCCCAGCTGTTTCAGACACTTTGTTATATTAGACAGAGTTGATACTGTTTAGTGGGAATCAATGGTGAATCAGGAAAATCTTACATGGGGTGGTAGGAGAGCAGTGGTGGAAAAAGAACTCAGATCCTTTGCTAGAACAACCAATACCACAGTGTAATAATACTTACAACCTTAGTGAAGTAAAAGTACAGAGGTACTATCAGCTAAATGTTCTTAAAGTACTGAAAATAGAAGTACTCGTTCCACAGCTCTGATTTTAATTTCAAGGCCAATTTCAAAGACATGCAGGGTTTCACAAAATCACATTTTATTTGCCACAGCAATGACGTCCTTTCTGGTCTATCGAAGAATATATTAATCAGCTAATTCAAACTTCTGCGGCACCAATGCTAATTGAGACCAACAGGAGAGCACATATAAAATTGTTACCAGGGTAACCTGTTGGTTTTCATATTGATTTTAAAATTCTGTTATCAGTTTTTAAGGCACTGCACGGCCTTGCACCAGACTCCCTCTCAGAAATGCTTTTGGTTTATGAACCAGCTCTTTCAATTATTCCCTGTTAGTTCCCCAAAGCAGAAAAGAAAATGTTGCAGCTTTCAACCGTTACACTCCAAGCCGCTGAAGCAGCTTTCCAGAGGATCTGAGAGGAGCCGAAAACTTTTATATTTTTAAAAACTTTAGTCTGGCTTTTATGGAGTGCTTTGTAACTATATGGTTTTATTATTTATGCTTGTCATCCAAATTATTTATTTCATTCTATTTTATTTTAACATGTTTCTGTTTCTGTCCCTCTCTCTCTGATTCTGTCGTGTCTATCTCACTCTATTCATTATCCCTCACATTCACTTCTTCTCCATCTCACTCTTTTCTTTCTCTCATTTCCTGATCTCTTCTCTCTGCGGGTTTGTCGCCCTCTGTCGTTTCCTCCAGGCTCTTCTGACTCTCACTCCTTGTGCGCTCTTTCTTGGTGTTATCTGCCCTTTTACCCACCCTTTTGTTTCAGGGTGCCAATCCAGCCGCACTGATCTACATTAGTTTCACAGTGGAAGGCTTTTATGGCAATATATTATGCGTGCAGACTTATGTGCTCAGATTAACAGACGGAGAGAGGCCACTCTTACATACATTTATTTGCTAAACCATCAAGTTTCAACATTCACTAAATGTCACTGTCACAATCTGCTGCTGCTGGTAATTTTCCACTCTCTGACCTACTTACCTGGCCACACCTTCCAATCAGTGGCAATCACCCTCACCTGCTTCCCCAGCTGCACTCACTTGCAATCACCTGCCTATTTAAGGTTCAGCAGTAGACGCTCTCATTGCCAGATTGTCCTTGCTTCACACCTGATCTTCCAGCGCGCCTGTTTGGACTGACTTCCTGGTTCAGACTCTATTTGCCCCTGACTACAGCTCCTCGTCTCTGCCCTGGTAACTACCTCAGCCTTCTGTTCCTGACCGCAAGCTTTGCCTGTGTCCTTCCTGTCTTCTGTCTGCCTGCTGACTACCTGACCTCCTGCCTGTCCCCCCCAATATGGGTTCTTCTGCTTTGCTGTCTGCCTGCCTGTCCCTCTCAGATAGTCATCTGCTCTTTCATCAACTGTGCTGCTATTGGGTCCTGCGAACACCCCGTTACAGTTACTGATTCAAACGCAAGCCCCCCCTTTGTGTGTCTGTCGGCAATAACTAGATCTATTGTTCTTTTTAACAAGAAAAACACCGTGTTATGATTCCAACAGAATCTTAATGATGTAACAAACCTGTTATGAGTATGAACTAAGCAGATATATTTTTCTGTCGTATTGGCGGCAACGGGCCCTTTTCACAGCAGACATTTTGACATCAAACTAGGAAATGCACAGATGAGTTACAACAACACTGATCGTTGCACTCAGTTGAAGTGAGCCTGTTCCAGGGCTCTGGTAATGACACCAGTACTTCTTGGGCTTTGACAAGTTACAATGTCTGCCACGGAACGGGTGTCAATGCTGCAGTAATCCACTGACCACAATAAAATTTCCAAGATGCAATAGAGACAGTTTTGTTTCTTACTCAAGAGGTTTTTTTTTTGTTTTTGTTTTTTTTTTTTTACTGCTAAGTTTATTACTGCGTGAAATATATTTAGCAGAAACTACAGAAATCTCTAACAATGCAACAAGCTCAGACTGTGACGACAAATGGCAGAAGGTAGACATTGTCTGCAAAGCTGGAGAAAAGGGGCATGAATTTGATTAAACTGTTTAAATGCACATATTAGGTGTAGCTTTGTAGAGACAATGGGCTATAATTCCCACACAGAAATAATGAAGATTACTCACACACAGAGGAAGACCGCTGAAGTAATGCAACACAGAAGCAATCCAATTGCAGATCCAAATATGTATAGAATAGACACCATTTGTGGGATTCCTGCAAACATCAAATGAGAATTGGTTTAAGTAGCTTGCAATTTTGAGCCTTGAAGTGCACTATTCCTGATGTCAAAGATTAGCCCTGCGTTGTGCTCCACCTACCTTCAGTTTTCCCAGACACAGCTATATTCCACTCAGCAGTCCGTGTACCTACTCTGTCAGACACAATACATTTGTAGAGTCCTGCGTCATCATCCTGAGCATTAACAACACTTAGCTTTAAAGGTAAGTTTAGGTCTACTTTCAGTCTGTGAGAGAAATTTGAAGAAGTCTGATTCTTTGAGATTAAATAAGAAAAAAACGATCTGTCTTTGGTCCAGTTGATTTGTGTTACATTTCCCTTGGATATGTTGCAAGTGAACATGATGGAGGCTCCCCTGGACACCAGTACATTCCTGTGGTCAGCTGGATGAATCTCTAGCACTTAAGGAAACAATCAGTTAACATGAGATGAATTCTGCATTGAAATCTAGAGCAAAGCATGCGTCACAAAGACAAATCTCCACTGTACCTGCAAAGACTTGGCACATAACTAAGAGCTGAATAGATAGCAGAGCTGCTTGGTTTAGACTGAACATGATGATCACCAGACAGAGACAGACAGACTGAGACTTCCCTGACAGCTTTTGTGGATGAGGTGCAGAGAAAAGGAAGTGGTTAGTTTTGCTTGTTTTTTTTTTCTATCAGTTTTTTTGTAGAACATGAAGTTAAGTCATGTAAGAGTAAATGGTCTGTATTTGTATAGCGCCTTTCTAGTTATTTCAACTACTCAAAGCGCTTTTACATGACATCATTCATACAGGAGGAAGTACAGGGTTCACAAAAAGTTAGGGATATTCGACTTTCAGGTGAAATTTATGGAAAATGTAAAAAGTGAATGCTACAGTGATATTATATCATGAAAGTAGGACATTTGAGTATCAGCATGCAATGGTAATTTCTTCATCTTAAACAATTTATTGAAAGAAAATCTAACAACAGTGGAGGGTAAACGAGGGTAAACGTAAAATTGGGATGTGGCCAAAGGACGTCCACTCCTCTCCTTTCTGTGACTCTTCCAGTCACTCTGTATCACTGTTGCAACCTCCTGATGACACTCTGTGACCCTCTAAGCTCAGTGAACACCTCCGTCTGAGGACTTCCTGTTTGAAGCCTCCAGTGTTGAGGTGCTGCTGATCAACTGTTAGGTGTCGTCTTGGTCTCATGATGTCAGAATGTGAACAGCATGATGAGGAGGACTGTTTAAATACCAATTCTACCTGAACCAGGAAATGTATTGGTGGTGGTTCATCCTGAAATTTCACCTGAAAGCCGAATATCCCTAACTTTTTGTGAGTAGTGTAATTTGGAGGAGACTATTCTTTCACACACACTCACCCACAGGAGCAAGTTGGGGTTCAGTGTCTAGCCCAAGGACATTTCGACATATTGACCCATAGGAGCTGGGAATCGAACCCCCGACCTTCTGATTGAGGGATGACCCACTCTACCACTGATCCACAGCCACCCCATGCAAGACAATTTGATTCAAATTAGAATATTGTCTTTAGTAAATCATTAATAGTCATACAGAAATGTTAAAATGTATGCATATAGGCTAAAAGAAACAGGAAAACCATTTGTGCCTAATGATGAACTCTTTACCCACATAGTGTGACCCTGCATTTCCCTAAGTAAGTAAATGGCTCCTACTTTGGAATAGTTCACTTTTTTTGATCACAAGACACTTTGACACTATTATATCCAGCGTACAGTAGCCTCTCTGTCTGCAGAGTTCCTCAACATGTATCCCCTGGTAGCATATAGTGCCCAACCCTAATACTCAAGACTTGCACTATAAGAAAGTCCAACCATCTCATTTTATAATGTCTTGTGTGGCAGCAACATATTACAGCTATAAAACTGTCTTGTGTCCACTGCAACACACACTCACAGATGCCCTCCACTGGAATAACTGAAAACAAAACTATACCTGACTGTAGACTCTGAAATGATACGTATTTTGTTTGAAAGGACCTCCTGTCGTTCTCTCTCAGAACCCTAGGGGGCACAGACCTTGATTTGAAGCCTGTTGAATTGATTGAACTTTATTTCCATTACAACAAACATTGTTAGGTACTTGCAGAGAAAATCTAAAACACAGCATACTAACGATAAAACATATCATACAGAAGAACATGTTAAAATACACAGAATATATAATAATAAAACATAAGCTAAAACAAAATCTCTTAACCCTTTCATGCATGAATTATGATAACCTCAGTCAGGATTTTTTTACAAAGTGTTTTTATTCATCTTTAGGAGTGGAAAAACAAGATTTTAACTTTAACTTTTTTTTTTCAACCCACATTTTATAAAGATATATTTACATGTCCAGTAGTTGAAATATAGCTAGTGATGCATGATGTACAATTCAGTGGACATGTGATTAATCATAATTTCCTCCCAATATAAAATCAATACTTGGAAAATGTAACAATTGCATGACTCCTTAGATGTTACCATATTTTTCTTACCTGCAAGGGTTTTTTTTTTTTTTTTTTAATAGAAGGTTTGAACAGAATAAAATAAGCAACTTGGTGTTTCTGGCTGTCTGTCGACCGTCTTGGTTTCACTTTTTTTTTTTTTTTTTTTTTCTTTTCCTTTTTTTTTCCCATTTGCAATAGCTTCCCACTGTGTAGCAGTGTATGAGATGATGCAGTAGCATCCACTGTAGTGGCTGATGTGCAACTATGCCATCAACTCATTCATATACAAGAAAGCAGCTTTTGAACAGCTGCACACTGTAGTGACCTCTATGCATGAAAGGGTTAAAGTGAAAGCACTGGTTTTAATGTATTCATGTTAAATAAACTGAAGGCACAGTTGTCCTCCCTCTGACTGCCTTCCTTTGAAACACCTGGTTAGTCCATGTCTTTTATTCATCTTTCATTTGAGCGGCTTGTCACCTCAGTGACATCATAGATTGAATTGAGCCTCTCAATGTACTGACTCCTCCGCTTGTTATTCGTCCTGTGGCCTGTGGTAGCCTGTGGCTGAGAGGGGACAACCTGTAGAAATAGAAAATGGGGGGGGGGAAAAAAAAAAAGGTCAACGCGTTCTCTGAGAGAGAGAGAGAGAGAGAAAAGAGAAGCGAGATACTGTCAAAGACGAGTTCCTCTTACCTCGCCTCCTGACTCGAGAGGAGACTGGTCCTGGACTGGGATCTGGTTTGATGACCTGGTCAGGAGTTTTCTGCAGAAGAAAAACTGGGATCAACGATAGAACCCCACTTAAAACTATTTTCCATGTGTTTTGGGTACTTTATTAAAAGAAACTGAGTGGAGCATGAACTTGAATCAACTATTCTAAATGTCAAATACAGAAAAGATACAGTGTGAGATGGGATTTTAGGTCATGAGAGCTGCTTCCACCGATGCCAAAATGAGGAATCCAAAATGTTGTGATTATTTAGATTTTCCTCTTTTTTTTGTTCAACTATATTAATGTTTTATGTTAAATATTTTTTATTTGCCAGCAGTAAAGTGTAAATGCTGTTTCATTGCCTTCCACACTGCCAGGTATAAAAACTATAGTGTGGAAATACTGATGATTACAGAGCAGGGAATCAAAATTTAAACCTCAATTTCATCTGGCCAAAAAGTAATCACATTTAAATATGTTGAGTTTAAAAACACTTGAATCAGCCTACAAAATGACTTATGTGTAATTCTTTAATTGTAGGGCATGGACTCCTCACAAGTTCCCTTGAATACTAAGCAAAGTCATAAAAAAATCTTGCCATAACATGAAAATAGAACTTAAAGCTTTTTTGTTATAGTAGCAGCAATAGATTCTTTTCACAGCAGACTTTGCAAAAGGAGACAAACTCGGTGTACGCTGTGGCCCTGACCTAATTTGTAATGTGCATCACTTTATGCATTGCAACTTTGAAACCTCCACTGTGCACAAAAATACCTTGACCAAAGGCGGAAGCTAAGGGTATTTCAAGCTCCGTAAAATACTTGGCTGCTTGTACTTGTTTTGTGCTCCCACAAAAACAGAACCATTAATGGTTGATTCATATAAATGACACATTTTTAGATTTGTTTCACTCCGATAAAATGCAGATAACATTAAATTTGTTTCAGTGAGGCAGCTATGTTGAGTTAATCATGACATGTATGCATTTTGTGATTTAAAAACATGTTTGGCACAGATGTAGGTTCACAAAGATCCAGAGATGTGCAACAGGTGATGCTACTTTGCACTTGTAGCACCTAACACAACCCTAGACTGACTTGCATTACATTGTCTTGACAGTCTTCAGTTGATCTTTATATTGCTTTTTCTGGCCCCCTGACGAACTGCTGCTATAACTGGCCTTTCTGCAACTAGCTGGGTTTGGACCAAGACAGAGGGGGGTCTGTATGAACCTCACTGGATCACCTTAGCAGAGACATCAAAAGCCTGCTATTATATTATAGCATCCAAGTTACCTGCTGGAAGCAAGGTGTGAGATAAGCACCTGCCAAGTTGTTGGCAGTGGTGGGTCAGATTTTCAGGTCATCTGCCACATTCACCAAAGGAAACCGACCCAATGGAAACACACATTCAGTGTGGTTAGCATCAGCTAAATAAAAGTAACACTATTAGCCGTAAAACCTTATTCGCTGTGACTGACTCGAAATGCACTAAACTCTCACCAATACCCTACAATAATGCTTGGACCCAATCAAACCAGCCTGTGCACACCTTGGAAATTATAAAGAGTCATAAACCAGTTGTCTGCAACATTTGGAAATATTTAGTGCCTATTTGTGGCGCTCACACCATTGGGAATACTTTTAAAATATTCAATAACAACGATGTTAGCAGGTGAGAAAAATTGTTTTTGTCTAAAAAGCAGTGGAAACTTTGAATGCTTCCATAGCAGAGCTTTTCCAGAAAAGATGATGTTTGATTTTTTTAAATGTTTAGAAAACACAGTCTCACCGTGAGGTCCATTCAATAGCTGCTTTCAAGTTTTCACTCAACTTACAACAAGAATATGTAACTTTGGAAATTAAGTTGTGAAGTTTATTCATAGCAACTGAACATGCCATTTTTTCTTCAGTTCAAGACACTCAGGGGTTTGAAGCTATGGTGGCTGATAATGTCTGGATAAGTATTTCTGTCGTTAAGTCATTCCCCAGTCAATTCACTGGCTTTATGACTGCCGTATATCCGCTACTGTTACAGTTTGTGACGCTCAACATAATATGGTAATTGTAGCTTGTGACAACAGTGGCTTTAACCCTTTCATGCATAGAGGTCACTACAGTGTGCAGCTGTTCAAAAGCTGCTTTCTTGTATATGCATGAGTTTTGATGGCATAGTTGCACATCAGCCACTACAGTGGATGCTATTGCATCATTTCATACACAGCTACCCAGTGGGAAGCTATTGCAAATGGAAAAAAAGAGTGAAACCAAGGTGGTCGACAGACAGCCAGAAACACCAAGTTGCTTATTTTGTTCTGTTCAAACCTTCTATTAAAAAAAAAACCCTTGCAGGTAAGAAAAATATGGTAACATCTAAGGAGTCATGCAATTGTTACATTTTCCAAGTATTGATTTTATATTGGGAGGAAATTATGATTAATCACATATCCACTGAATTGTACATCATGCATCACTAGCTATATTTCAACTACTGGACATGTAAATATATCTTTATAAAATATGGGTTGGAAAAAAAAAAAGTTTAAACCTTGTTTTTCATTCCTAAAAACACTTCTGACTGAAAAAATCCTGACTGATAATTCACCTTGCACCAGAGCAGCAAATTGTCCGTACATACAAATCTGAAAGCTAAAAGGTGTTCCTCACCTGCAGAGGAAGACCGCTGAAGTAATGCAACACAGAAGCAATCCAATTGCAGATCCAAATATGTATAGAATAGACACCATTTGCAGGATTCCTGCAAACATCAAATGAGAATTGGTTTAAGTAGCTTGCAATTTTGAACCTTGAAGTGCACTATTCCTGATGTCAAAGATTAGCCCTGCGTTGTGCTCCACCTACCTTCAGTTTTCCCAGACACAGATATATTCCACTCAGCAGTCCGTGTACCTACTCTGTCAGACACAGTACATTTATAGAGTCCTGCGTCATCATCCTGAGCATTAACAACACTTAGCTTTAAAGGTAAGTTTAGGTCTACTTTCAGTCTGTGAGAGAAATTTGAAGAAGTCTGATTCTTTGAGATTAAATAAGAAAAAAACGATCTGCCTTTGGTCCAGTTGATTTGTGTTACATTTCCCTTGGATATGTTGCAAGTGAACATGATGGAGGCTCCCCTGGACACCAGTACATTCCTGTGGTCAGCTGGATGAATCTCTAGCACTTAAGGAAACAATCAGTTAACATGAGATGAATTCTGCATTGAAATCTAGAGCAAAGCATGCGTCACAAAGACAAATCTCCACTGTACCTGCAAAGACTTGGCACATAACTAAGAGCTGAATAGATAGCAGAGCTGCTTGGTTTAGACTGAACATGATGATCACCAGACAGAGACAGACAGACTGAGACTTCCCTGACAGCTTTTAAATGTATTTGTGGAGGAGGCGCAGAGAAAAGGAAGTGGTTAGTGGCTCTTTATCTGCTCAAAACTACGGTACCTCAAACCTTTTGTGTAACATAAAGTTAAGTCACATAGAAATCATACAACTCAACATAAAAACAAATTTACTGAAAATTGACCTTGTTTACTTGCACTTGGTGGCAGACAAGTCTGCCTAAAAACCTGCTGTTGTCAACGGTCCAGATAAGGTGAAGCTGTTCAGAAAGATTTCTGCCCATTGAATAAGTCATCAGTGGGCTATTTATTCACATTTATCTACAGTCATTTCAGGCAACTGAAGTGTTAGTGCTTCAGTAGTTCCTTCACACAACCCTAGAGGGACACAGACATCCAGTTAAAGCCTGTGGAAGACTTTAATCTAATACTATATTAGTGATGGATTAGTCAAAGGCATCAGGCATCAGTGGTCCAAATATGCTTCCTCTGATTACTTCTGACATTGATAAACATCATGCACTAATTACAGGCCAATGCTGTTTTGAGGAAAGTCAGATATATCTTCACTTTGAAATGTTTTGTGGTGGACGTGTGACACTGGATGTGTGATGAGATGATTCATTGAGCTAAATAATAATTGAGATAAATACTGGATGTTGTGCACATTTGTTTCTTTTGAATGTGTTGTATGTATGTATGTGAGCACACTGAAGGATGCATTGAGGCCTCCTTGGTATGGGCAAGTTAAGACAGCAATGTATGTTTGTTGTAAACCCTGTCAGCTCTCCTTTCTATCTATTTATTGTATTTTAACTGTGTGGTGTTATGACTGTTTTGCATTTTTATATCTGCTTGCACTTTTTTAGTACTTATTTATCCTATTTATAACTTAGTAAGTATGGAAGATACCTGAGGTAATGTGTGATGTATGTCTGCTTGGAAAGCTGCCCTGTCACTATAATTTCCTGTAAAGGATTATTAAAGTATCTATCTATCTTCTAGAGTACATTGAATTGGAAAGGTAGGCTCTCATGTTATGAGTGTAACGGGAGAGACTCAAGTGTTTTACCATGCAGTCCTGCACTGCACTGTACCAGGTCAGTGCAGTGAATCTACATGCTGAACAAAACGTAAAAGCAACTTATCAAAATACATTTACAGCTCAAAGTGAAGAAGGTCTGATAAAGTGAGAAACTCAACAGAAATACAAAAGCACATTCTCATATTAATGGGCATCCTTTCATACTGCAACGTATAGATATTTCAGGCCAATGTAGCAATAGGCCCATGACCTGTAGGTGAAGGATAAGATGATGACGAGTGTGCCCACCCTTTGTTGTAGATTCTGTGTGTGTGCAGCCTTGCTGTGGAGCGTGAGACCTTGCAGGTGTTCTCTGCTGTACTTTAGCTTGAAGGCACAAAGACACAGGCTGGAAGAAAAGAAGACTAAATAGAATTTACTATTTGCCTAAGTAGGTAAGGTAGGTAAGGTAGATATCTATTTATCTAAGCGAAACAAAAAATATATATCAAAATAATCTACTCGAAATGCTGTGGTCTGTAAATCCCATTGGGATTATTTATTTATACAAGTAAGAATGTATGTTGGTTGTATTAGACTGTAGCTTAGCTGACATGAAATAATGTCCATGTATACATCCACCAACCACACACAGGGCACAAAATGACTCGTTTCCTTTATCTCTGCCCACACACACATTGAGGAACGCAGAGTCTCAACTGTCAAAAAAGCACAGGAACAGGAAACTCACACCTTTAAAGACGTGTAAAGACACTTGACAATCATCAAATTTTAAATCGATATAGATCACAAATATGCCAAGTGTCACCCTGCTCTCTTTTTTACATAAGGGCCTCTACACAGATTTTCAGTGGGTAGTATGTATCGCATAATAACAATAATGCATTATCATAGGCATTATCATAGGCATTATAGGCATCTAAGGAGTTGATTATGAAGAGAGGGAAGCTGTGTTGGAGGAGGATAAGAAGCAACAGCTGAGAGGACGTTAAAGCAGCGAATGGCGAGACAGTGCACTGCAACAGCAGGGGCTGCTATAATCACCTTTTTCCTACTTCTTCCTACTCCTCACAGCAGCAAAGCAGTAGGTCAGCATATGCAAAGGAAATATGTGTGTGTGTGGGTGTGTGTGATTGCATTTTGGCAGCTGGAGGCATACTTACATTTGTATTGCTAAAGAACAATAGAGTTCTGCGAAGCAGGCAATAAAGTGAATTAATGAAGCTTCAGTCTTCCCTGTGGTTGCACAAAGGCGGTATGTGCCCTGCTGACAACTGGCACGAGCAGAAACACTTTGTAATGCACCCCGTGATTTATGTGTTTTTGTGTTTTTTATTTTCTATTGCAGCTATATTGTAACCAGACATAGAAGCTGGTCAGGGTTCTCCTCTGTGACAACTATCAGGCAGACATGAGGTTCAATTAACTTTCAATCTTATCCACCTCATGCAGAGGTGTGTGTGTCTGTGTGTGTGTGTCTGTGTGTCTGTCTGTCTGTCTGTGTGTCTGTCTGTCTGTGTCTGTGTCTGTCTTTCTTTCAACAAGGTGCTTTCATTGTGACAGACTGTAGGTGACTGTCAGCTGAGTGGCACTGGGGATTGCTGCAGCATGTCCAGACTGCTATGGTGATTTAGTTGGCTTCTTAACAAGCTCACTGCCAGAGCCTTTTCTACAATATCTGTGTGGCAGTTTTTGTCAGATTGGGGCAACCTCACCTAATAACTGCCATGAGCAGAAGGCATGAGCTTTACTTCTATTGAACTTCACCCATTACTATACCAGGGAAATGCACATACACTGTAGTCAACCCAAGGAAAAGAGGTATTTGATATGATTCTTACAATGACATTATACTGCAAATCTCTGGATGGGTTATAAAGTGCTAATGTGTAAGCTTCTTCACTGTCATAGGCCCACCTCTCTCTCTCTCTCTCTCTCCCTCTCTCTCTCTCTCTCTGTCCCTCTCTCTTTCTCTCTTTCTGTCTCTGTCTCTCTTTCTCTATGCGGGGCTGATGGAGCAGAATTTGATTATTGGCTGAAGATCTATTTAATGGTACAGAATGACAAAAGGTCTGCAGAGGGCTGCCACTGCCAGAAGAAAAAAAGCAAGCCTCTTCAATTTATTTAATGGTTGGGAAAAACGCAGTTTGAATGCGTGTCTTATATTTGTGTGAGTGTGTGTGTGTGTGTGTCTGTGACGAAACACTAATGCTTCTTTGTACAAATGTCCCCATCCACTCTGCACGCCTTGTCGAATATTTTGTTGTTGTTAAGTAATGTGTTTGTATGTGCAAACGGTGCATGTGTGTGTGTTTTTGTGTGTACGTGTGCACTTGCAGAAGGTTTTCTTTTGTTCAAATGCCAGGCTAGATTCAGAGGATTGAGTGAGAAGAGGCCGGGCTGACAAGCATGAGAAAAGAACACTGCTTATCACCAACAATGTATGAATACATCTCATTTGTGTTCATTAGTGTAAGAAAATCTTCTCCAAGCCGTCTGTCTGAACACAACCATGATTGGAACTTATTAACCGTTTTGATTGCATTCTGTATCCCCCGTCCTTCTCTTCAGTATTTGCAGCTGGGAAATTACGAGGACAGAGCAATATTGTGAGCATTAGAGTGAAACAGGAGTGCTTAAGCATGTTTTATTATCAGATTCTGGAAGGTCCTCCCACACACAAATGCACCTCCTACAGAGAGCTTCAACCCTCCAACCTCAACCACACATTTTCAAATATAAACATATATAGACATATATATGTTGTGATATCGTGTACACACAGAATCAGGAATGCGCCTCTTGTCAAGACACTAGGAGCCCTTGAAGTGTACACACAACACACACACCCACCTGATTTAGGCTACCTTCGGGGACACATTTCAGACCAAAACCAGTTAATTGAAGACAGCTTGTCCAATTACAGACAAAAGCCGTGTCACACATTGGGGAAAAAAAAAATTTTTGGGCGAGTGGTTGATGTTAGGTTTGGGTTAAGGCTCCAAATGAATGTAAAAAAAAAAAAAATAATACAAATGCAATGTCCCCACAAGTGATCTAAGTGTGTGTATATGTGTCTGTGTTTGTGTGAGTGGGTCTGCGTGTGCGTGTGTGTCTGTGTGTGTGTGATTCTGTGCGACTGTGGCTGGTCTCTGACCCTTTCAGGCATTGATGGATGTTTGTGAATATTTGAGATGCCTCTCGGAAAGCCCCTGGCAGAAAGCAAAGAGACATCAGAGGAGCTAATACCTCTGTTCTCCATCCTGAATACTGTATGATTTGCTCGCATGTATGTGCACAGTGCATGAATTTAAATCAGTGGTAGCAGAGAAGGGTTTTTGCACTGATGGCTTGGAGAGGGAATGTGTATTGTTGGTTGGACACTGAAGCAAGAAGAGAGATTGAACACTTTGTCTGATTAAGTATTCATCCTCTCGCAGCTGCTTGCATAACATGGTGGAAACAAATCTGATGTAAATGTGTGTTCTTTTCTCAGCTGGTGTTCAATATTTCACACGTATATGTGTTTGTGTGTAAGTGTGTTCAGAGGCAAAGAACAAGAAGCAAGCTGAACAGGTGGGAAAAACAGAGCGCAGATGACAGGATGTACAGTCTATCAGCCTTTACGTTATATATCAATCAAGCTGCTCTTAGAAACATTCTGCTTGCATTTTTTTGTTTTTGAAGGGTGTTTCAGGGGGTTCGCAACAAGTAAATCTACTGTTGATTTTAATCAATCTTCATATCAATTAGAAGAATATTGTGGTGCTATTTTCGCAACCCTTGTACAGTTAATTCCTTTGAGCAAATACTTTGTGATGGAAACACAACCAGTGCAGATTTTTCTCACCAGCGATGGGGTTTCAATCCTGAATACCGGATGTGGTTAGATGTCAATGCTCACCAAAACCGCAGTTTTTCATGCTTCAAGTCATGCATTTAGTTTAGTGAGTTAACCAAGACGACAATATGTAACCTTTACAGTAACTGTGTGCTGTGAGTGTCTAAAAAAAACACTAATTATTGCATTGCAAGAGTGGAGGTTGGTTGTCAGGGAGCATTTTGCAAATATATTGAAAGAGCACATAGACTTGTACATGCTTAAAAAAAAAAAAAATGTATGTATGTATGTATGTCTGTATGTCTGTCTGTATGTATGTCTGTATGTATGTAAAAATATGAATATAGAAATATCAAAGATGTCTTTTTTTATTCCACACATTCTTCTTCCGTGTAAATCCCAGTAAGATAAGAGTTTTTATTTTATTTTGTTTTATTTTGCAACTCCCAATGGGAAGCACAAAAAAACAACAACGTTCTTTTCCTTTTATACAGCTTCCTGCATGCCAGCACAACAGGAAGGCAAACAAAGGTCATTGAATAAGTGAGCAAGTGTGGAAAACTAGAGAATACGTGACAATTATATGCATGAGGCCATCTTAAGAACATAGAGCTAAATTCAGCATGTGTTTCACTGCTTGTTCAACATCGGTGCAGGTAGAATGAGAAACACTAGGACACACACACATACATGCACACACACGCATACACACACTCTCAAGCACACACACACTCGCACACAAAAAGCCCCAGGGTGTCAAATAACCACAGCATCTATTAAAACAGGTAGAATTCCTCAAAGGGGATGAAGTTATATATAATTGATGGCTTGCAGTGGGAAAAATTCATTCATCCTCTCCTTTCTATTCAAAATTCAGTGTACCACAGTGTTCAGCGCCTCAGACTGTCCTCCTTAATCACTCATTAATTACTTGTCACTGGAGCATGCACACCAGGGGTGATTTACAATCCTGAAATACTAAAGATCACATATCACATAGAAAAAAATAAGAAATGTGAAGGCCTGCAACTGAAAAGTAAAATGACCAAACTGGTCCTCCTGACAATCTGCTTGTATTATTTACATCTACGTGTTAAAAATTACCTTGAAGAAGAATCACTGTGTTAAACTCAAACAAACCCCATTTTGTACCAATTGCATCCGTTTCAGACCTAAGCTCCAACAGTGTCACAGCAGGGATATTTCTTTTATTATATTCTATATTTTGCTTTCGATTTTGTTTATTGTGGCTGTGGGGCAGCATGGTGGTGCGGTGGTTAGCACTGTTGCCTCACAGCAAGAAGGTTCCAGGTTTGAACCTGGGGTCTTTCTGTAGAGAGTTCTCCCCATGCTAGCGTGGGTTCTCTCTGGGTAATCCAAAGACATACACATTAGGTTAATTGGTGACTCTTAACTGCCCAGGGTGAGAGTGAGTGTTTGTGTGTCTCCATATGTCTGCCCTGTGATTGGCTGCCTCTCGCCCGAAGTCAACTGGGATTGGCTCCACCTCCCCCGTGACCCTGGATGGATGGATCGTGGTAGTTAGTTGCTGTGAGGTAATGAGCAAAATTTAAGAGCGAAAAGTTTTTAAAAACTGCAAATTTGTGTCAAAGTTCAGATTTTTAAAATTGTGTCATTAAGTGTGATTATAAAAATCAATCTGAATATTGAGGTCTGTTTATGTCCCTTTATCGCTTGATGTTAAAAAAAAAAACTAATTACTTTGGATTAATGATGGCATTGTAATGGTTTCTCAAATAAGCATAAGAATTTACAAGCTTACTAAGGATTTCAACACAATTTCCAAGTGTCTGCTAAATACCGTAGAGTATATTGTAAAGGAGGAATCATTATAAAGGGAGTAAATCTGATGTGAACATTGTGTGTGTGTGAGTTTACATTTTGTTTTCTGTTTTGATTTTATGGCCCACACATTTAGCCAGTTTTAACTAATACAAACGATCAGATCAACCCATTGCATGCTACCTTAGTACAGAACAAGGTCAATGACTGGCTGGTGAACAAAGCTATGGATATAATGGAAACAACTTTATTTTTAGATGTGCGCTTGTTTGATGGGAGGATCTTCTGCCCCCTAGTGACCAAAAACCAAATAATACAGCCTTAACTTACTTATGAAGCCTTGAATAACTTTAAAGATAACTTTAATAATGTCTAATGACTCAATTTCTGCCGTATTCAGTCAAACTATTAAGAAATAACAGACTGCTGGAAGAATGTGAAATGATCTCCTATATGATCATATATATAATAGTAAGGCAGCGATGCAGCTACAGGCACAGTGAACACAATCCACGCTGCAACATTCATGTTTCTGCTAAATGTAGGCATATTTGGAAAAAACAAAACAAAACATGGTTGCATGCACGCACAGACACAGACACAGACAGACACAGACACAGACACAGACACACACACACACACACACACACACACACACACACACACACACACACACACACACACACCCTCCTCCTATACTCCTCTGTAAACGTCCTCAGTCGTTTTGATTGGCTCCTCGGTGAGAGAGGAGGAGGATGGAGGAGGAGGAGGGACTGACGGACTGGCACGAATTCCTCAGCGCTCCTCAGATTTCTTCAATTCGCGGACCTCCTGCTCTCCTCCGTCCCGACAAACATCCAGACCAGCTCCCCTCCTCCGAGCAGACCTCCGAGCGGAGCAGCTTCTACAAAATGGTAACACTGAGAGCGCCAAGTTTCCTCCAAAGGTTTAACTCTCACCGGCTTTCTGTCTCCGCTAAACCTCACTTTTTCTTTTTTATTCCATGTCCAGATGTCTCGAGGTGTCGCCGTGCTCCTTCTGCTGGCCGTGGCAGTCTGTAACGCTGAGGTAAGTTTGGCTTTGCTTTATTTAACCAATACAATTATCTTTGGATGGTTTCAAATGGGCACCAAATGCTGCCTTGTCTGTACTAAACGCTTTGCCACCTTTACGCACGAAGCTGTCCGTGTGCTGTAACATTAACAGAGCAGCTTTGTTCACAAAGCCAGACGAGCTAGAAAACATCTGGAAAGGGTCTGAGTCCGTCCATTATCACATACACGCAGCTGTGGGGAAAATAAGACATTTACAGCTGGGTTTTCAAGACTGCACTGAGCCTATAGCTCTTATAGTATTCATCTTCTATAGGAGAACCAATTATGCCATTATTGTTGGCACTCTGCGTAATTATGAGCTGTATTGTGAAGAAAATCAGGCTCATATTTGAACTTAATTGCCGCTGGGATGGTTTCTTTCAGTAGGGACATTATTCTTAATGCTAAAAATGATTGCACATACAGTAGAAGGCATGCATGTGTTTGCTTTTGTGTTTGCAACCTGAAACAAACACTAACATTTCACATCCTGCTGGCCCACACACGCCGAAACACTCTTCCTAGTCTCAGTTTTTTTGTGGAGTTGTGAAGTCAACAGCGCAGCAAAAGCTGCCATAAGTGAAAAAGAGAAAAGGCACAAGAGTGGCAGACAGCTGTGAAAAGAAAAGAAGGGAGGGCCAGTGTTTGTGTGTAACTCACAAGCCCTGCAAGCGCTCGTGGGATGCAAAATGGTGCAAAACGCTCCGCCAACTGGAAGTTGCTCTAATGGCGTACAAATACGGTGCTTGGGTGGTCAGTCAGAGAGCATGTGTGTTTGTCTGTGCACTCAGGGGTGGGGAGTGTGCTCAGGAGTTGTGAGAAGACTCACCTTATGGGTCTCACACCGCAGCGCTAAGTAGTCCGCCCGCTGAGTAAACACAGAGATAATGTGCTGTTAGATTAGCTGGTCTGATGGCACACAGGGATGACCACCGCTGTCTTCTCATCAAACTCTGGGTGAGAGAGCAAATAAGCACATTTCCCAAAATGTCAACTATTAACTTACTAAACTAAACTATTCCTTTTAAGAAATAAAACACACACACACACACACACACACACACCCCCACCAGGTGATGGTTGATGGCCTGACTGTCACACAGCACAGCTGTTGAACACCTGGCCTTGTGTTGACTCCTCTGTTGAACTGCGAAACAGTTGCATGCTGAGCAAATGAGCGAGGGGAAATATCTGAGGCCTAATTAGAGAATCAGAGGATGGATTTTTTTTTCAAACATTTCCAGCTACGCCAAATGTGAAACACGAGATAATCCAATTGTTTGCTGCCTTGTCTATCTTTATAGCTTTACGCAGATTGCCATTAGTGTCTGTGCTGCCAGAGCATCACTCACAGCCTGACATGAAGCCCCTCCCCACTGACCTTACACTGCTGTCCCTACCTTTGGCTGTTGGCTGGAAAATGTGCCATTGTGTGTGCCTTTTATTAGATTCATGGCCGTGGCCTGTGAGGTATGGCATGGTGAAGACAGAGCACACAGCAGAGTCTGTTGAGTGTGCTCACCAAGTTAATGGGAATCATTAGAAAGGCATCTTTTCTCCAAAGGTAATTACCCTGATAATATATGGCCTGTTGACTGGCCGTGGGAAGCGTCTGAATTGGCATTCCTTTGTCTAAAGGTGGTCAACAAGTTGAAGCAAAGCTCTTGCTGGAGTTGTACTGATGAGCCCACAGGGTGTGTATTTAGGTTATGTGTAGGCGAGGGGATGTGTATGTTGTTTATTGTACACACAGCATAAAACAGCTGTAAAAACTGATGAAAACAGTGTGTGAATTGATGTGTTTATTTTCCGGCATCAGTGTAGGATATTAAAATGTGGACACTAACTCCTGATTTATTATGAAGGGCGATGCCTTCCTGCGCCTCCTGAGGTGAGAAATTGCACTGTTTGAAGACAAGCGGCTCAAAGATGTAGTGAGGCAGGGCTGTGGAAGATTCTGTGTGTGTCCAAGCTGGATATGTATCTTGTGAATAAAATGTTGATGTCTTACTCTAACACATCGGGAGGTTGGTACGCAAAGGAGGTCGAGATGCAGGCATGAAAGTCATAAGAGCTTGCAGCCTCAGGGAACATGTGCACTTGCATATAAACACAGAGGGAAGTGTTTACAGATCTGTTTTTATGGCATGCTGTCTTATTGTATTTCCCTGCATTGTCCGCGGTGACAGGGGGGAATGACACAGCGGTTAATTAAGTTATCTGCACTGGCTCTGGATCTTGAAAAATACACGTCAAGAGGAGGTCAGCCGAGAAAGGCAACATGACTGTCCAAATGTTGCTAGGATAAAGAAGTTAGGTTGAAGAGGAAGGAGAGGAATACGAAGCAGCTGCTTCCCTTGTTGGGGCCCTGGATTTGTAGCACTCTGATTGAACCACAGCCTTTCAGGCACCCCACCATGTTGCCATGTTGATGCCTGTTCTCTCTCATTCAAGGTGGACTAAAAATATCTGCCCAGGTGGAGGGAACATGAGCATGAGGGGACGCTGTGTCCTCTGTCTGTATCAGCTTGCTCTAATTACTGTAGCCTAACATCCAGTCATGGATCCTGCGCAGGGATTGTGGAGGGCGGTGAGATGGAGTGATGTAAAACCTAAAGGAGATGGAGGCACAGTCGTGCAATTATACCAGTCGAGATTGGGGGTGAGGTAAGACTTGGCTGTGTAGTAAGGGGGATGAGACAAAGAAAGAGGGGGGTGTGCTGTGTTTCATGTCCCTGCAGTGTGTGCTCTTTTCACTCTTGGCTTGGCTTAAAAGGAGTCCTCATTTAGTTTACCAGCTGTACTGCTGTCTTATCATTACCAGCACTCTGCACTCAAAGGCACCACACACATAAATTAACACACACACCCACACACATGCACGCACACATACACAGATGACCAAGAGCAGCACTGAAGTCTATTCAAAGGATCTGTTAGTTAGAGATAATGAATATGTAGCACACTAACGCACTCATGCATACTAAAAGTTGAACATATGTATAGGTGGCTTGGTTTAAATCACTTTATTGAAGAAAAAAAAAAAGAACTCTGATGTGTCATGAATGCAATTTATGATAATAACGTATAAAGGGCGACAATTCTTTTTTAGCTCAAAGTCAAAGGTGATGAAAAGTGTGACATGTTAAAAATTGAATTCCAAGGACTCTGAGTTTTACTTCAGTCCAAAAAAACCTTAACAGTTTTCTGATAAAATAAATTGTCAGGCAAAAAAACAAAAACAACTCATACTATACATTAATTTCCACCAGAGATCGTCCTGTATCCAGCAGCATGCGGAGGACGCACCAGGCCCTGCATCTGAAATGCAGTTTGCTTTGGTGAACTGTGTTTAATTGGCTCATTCTTCTGTCCAACTGTCATCATTAAATTCCTCCACCATTAACCAGAAAGCCTTGACAGCTGCTACAACTTAAAAGTGGCTAATTTGTGCTGTTTTATCAATAAAGTGGTTTCTGTAACAAATTATCTTTTCTTGTGACGAGTGTAATGCGAGAGGTGTGCTATAATACAGCAGACATGCAATAATGTCTCTATTCTCTGAATAAAACGAACAAGAAATGGGTCACAGGTGTGCTGTACTCCTATTTATGTGAGCCGCTGGCCGATCTTTGTCCCATACTTGTGCCTCGTGTTAATGACTTGACACGGGGACATTGCAGGTCAGCAGGTTTGGTGTAAAAGAGCTCAACAGAGGTCAGACTCATGTTAGGAAAAATATTTTAAGCACAGGTCTTCTGGGGCACATAAATCTATTGATTGAGTTAACATTCTCTCTCAAACATCCTATGTGACTGCGCTTGTCCAAGACCTGAATACAAAGTAGAAGTGCCAAAAATGAATGATGTGACAGTATGAGTAGTAGCATTAATAGTAGTGAATGCACGTGAAAAAGGAGCAACAAATCCTCACACTTCAGAAGCTGGCACCAAAAAATGCTTGATGATTAATTGATTTTGAAGAAAGTTGATGATTCATTTTCTCAATTAACTACTTAATTAATTGACTAATCATTTTAGTTCTAATTGAATCCTGATAACTGAAGATATCTGGTCTTTTTATTCAAATCTAAGTGAAATCCTATAGGTTTTTTATGGATTATGGGGAAACGTAAGACACAAATGTGCCTATTTGGAGTTTATGAGACCTGCTCTGTGACCCAGATTAAATTGTATGGATGTATCATCATGGTTCCACTGACTGCCTGACATGATAATGGTTTTGGTTCCAGAAAAGAATTAAAATGGCTGCACACACTAAACACATCCTGCAGTCTGCAAACGGGCCTTTCCTTCAACAAACATTCTCCAGCCGTTAGCCCCAAAACTGGCCTCAAAGAGGGAGCAGAAAAAAGGGCAGGGAATCTACGCATTCCCCTGGCCTGAACCCTCCCTCCCTCCCTCCCTCCCTCCCATCCTACCTCCTCTCCTGGTGGTGGAAAAATGCCCAGAACAGAGCACGGGTGGGAGGAGAGGGGAGAAAAAGGTGGCAAAGTGGATGGAGAGAAAAAGAGTGCAAAGGTTTGAGGGAAATTTAAGTAAGATTACTGGATCAAGAATAAGAGAGAGGCAGACGTCTGAGTTGAAAGAGCTGACGAAATCTGTGCTTCATACAGAAGAGCATGATGAGAGAGAAATGTAGAGTAGGAGTTTGGATGGATAGCGGTGGGATTGATGTGAGTCAGGTGGTGGGGACAGGGGACACTTTTGTCCCAGCAGTGTGTCAACAGGCTGCACAGGGGAGGGGAGGCCAAGGGTGGTTCTGTGTTCGTTGCGTTTTATGTTCTCTGGTGACGTTTTAACTGCTAGCAGATGTGGCTCTGCCCAGACTGTGACTTATTTCCTGCCTTTCTTTAGTCTCTCTCTTTCTCTCCATCTCACTTTCTCTGTTTCTCTCTTTTTTTCCTTCCTTTCTTTCCTATATCTTTCTATTTACTTTTCTTCCTTTTGTTTCTTCTCCTTGTTTCTGTAGTTGTTGCATTTAAGCGCTCGAAACAACGGGGCTGGTGGGTGTAAAATTAGAGGCTGCAGACTGGGGTGACATCATCCTGTCCGTTGGTGCATTCCTCTCGCGCTGAATGAGAAGCAGGGAGAAGAATAACAGGCAGATGAGTGTAAACCGGTCGTTACCAACAGTCGCTTTGTTTCTGCAGGTTCAATCTCAGACCGGGCCCGCAGAGAGAGCGCTTGAGACCACCCGCAGAGCCCTTACAAAGAGCTCATATCTTTATAACGCTCTCAAATTAGTCTTACTTTGGCCTCATTATTCCAAGGACACTTCCTGCCAGTTCCACTATCAACTCATTCTCATATAAACCCACAGAAATACTAAGCAGGCAGCTCAGCTCAAAGGAGGCATGTCAGTAGATTGTGTCATTTTGGGGGTTGAATGCGTGTTTCTCAGCGGAGGCTTCAGCGTATGTCTGATCTCAAGAGGCTGCCAAGTAAAGATGAAATGAGACTGAACCTGATTTGATATGTATGAAGATACAGTTGAGTAGATTCAGAGAGAAGAAAAGATTAGCTAGAGACTTAAGAATGGAGGCAAATTGAGGGCAAATGCTACAGCTTTATGCAATTATTCAAAACTGGAGCCAGTGATAGTCTGTTATGTTTCTCCCCTGTGAAATAAGTTCCTTAAAGCAGCGAACTGGTTCACAGTTAGTGTACAGTAGATAGAGTGGAGAGCGGTTCTCAGTCTTCTTTGGCTGTGCTCCACTTCTCTGCTGGTAAGACCTGGTTAGAGGGAAAGAGGCGAAGGAGGGAGGTCTTAATGGGCAGAAAGAGACGAGCTGTTCAGTTCGAGCCCTCCCTGTCCTTTGCGCTCCTGGCATGAGGCCACGTCTCATGAAGCTGATGAGTGTTGGACAATCTAGGGCTGGAGAGACAACACAGGGGGAAAGCGGGAAACGCTGGAGAGGGGGATAGCAGGGGCACCTCTCTGACCTAGATACTGAGGAGATTTTGGCTCAAGACGTACTCTGTCGGACCCCAGCCGAGGCACAACATAGCTCAGGAATGTACCCCCCTACCTTCTTGTTCTGTCTCTTGTCTACATCCCTCACCTTCACCCCCTCCCCCTTCATTGTTCCACCTCAATGTAATTAGAAACATGCTTGTAAAACTCTGGGTTGCATTTTGAGGTTGTGAGGGAGAAGTTGCCTTGCTGTGCGCGCATTTGTCCGTCCATCTGTCAGTCTCTCTGAGACTCTCTTTTGCGATAGTGAAATGAAGCACAATCTAGGGACTTTAAGTCAGTGAAGGCAAGAAACAAGCAATGTCAGTGTTCTGCTGCTCAGTCACATGAAGTTTCACACACATAATTATTAAAAATGAAAATGCAGTGTGAAAATACATCTGCTCAGATAGCCTGGATTAAGTGCACACAACTGTTTAACATCCTTCTTGCCAAAAGTTAGATAAGAGAATCAAGACCACAGTGTTGTCGGTATACTATGTACACAAATGAGAGATACTGATCTTTTCTTCACTCTCAGTAAAGAAAGTGATTAAGTCTATTCCTTTCCCGCTTTCATGTTATATCCCAGTAGTTGTAAAGGAACCATATGCAAAAAAAAGAAAAAGTTCAGTATTACAATTCTGTTTTTAAGCATAAAGAATTAGGTTTTGCTAATTATAAAAGTCAGCTAAAAAAATCTCTCAATGGAGACAGATTGATGCCTTCAGGACACAGTTGGGAGCTTTAATGCCTGCCCCGACTTGTCTGCCTCATCTACCCGTGTCAGCATCACTGTTATAGCTCCCTAATGAGATCTGAAATATAATTTCTTTGATGAATAACTGTGAGTTTTGGGGGTTACGTTGTCAAATAAAACATCTGCAGTTGAAATGTAAGATTAAAAATGTACTGCTTTTGTTTGTCTCAGTCAGTTATTTTGGCAAGTATAGAATTAATGGAATGAACTGCTTCCATTCAGATTGTTGGGTTTTTTTATTCAGATTTGTCCAGCTTTTGCTGGGATGAAGCACCCACCAGACTCACTGTACCTTAGGGGGAAGAGGAAAATGTAGTTGCATCTAGCTACTTCCAGTAAATCCACCACTTCCCTGCAACAAATCCTGTCGTTATGAAGCTTATCATGTTTAGTATTTGTTGAAACTGTGTCATAGAGATACTGAAGCTGAACCACCTTTCACCTTTTCGTAATGCAGTACAATTCAACGGCGCTGTAAAATACAACCTTCACAATGAGCATAGTGCTGAATCAACACCGCCCTAACAGAGTCTCAAGGAAAGCTCAATATGAAAAGGATTTAATGCTGGGTTGTTGTATTGGATTGCATTAAATGATGCTCTGTGTGCCCAATAAATGGCTCTTGATCACCGTAGAAAGTCATATCGCTGTATAATTCATTAACAGAAAGGTCAAATTCTGTATTCAACACATTTATTTTTTCTAGTAACTTCCATTATGTCGTTCGTCACTGTAGGCGTATCCATGGCTGGGTGTTTACAGTCTGTATTATCAGTATTTTCCATGCTAATGCAGGGCAGGGTGCATTGTGGGAATGATTTCACAGTGGCTGTAAAGTGACACCCACTGGACAGAAGCATTGATTGGCCTGCTAGATCAATGGAGCATCACCAAGATACACAAACACACATATTCACAAGACATGCAGTTAAAGGCAGAAAGGCCTCATTGCTCATAGTGCTGTGTGTATGCAGATTGATGTGCTTATGTGTTTTTAATGTGTAAGTGGGTGCAGATTTGGCCGTGTTGCTGCTCTACAATGTGGTCCCTTATCAGCAGTGGAAAATGAAAGAGGCTTTTTATTTCTTTCTTTTTTTTTTAACTGAAGCGAGAATACATTACCCTTTAACTCCACTCTGCCTCAGCATGGAGCCAGTCAACACGTGGCATGGGAGAAATTGACTTAAGAGCTCACACAACCCTGCGTCTGCTCCTGTACCTTCATCATCTACCTGTCTCTCAACAGTAAGACTCTCTGCACAGCTTCCTCCGCTTATTCTTCCTCTCTCCGCTCACTTGTGTTCATCCTCTGACTTCCATCGAGCTCCGTAAAGCCGGTCTCGGCTCACTGGCACGTCTCATGGAGCCGTAAAAGGGCATGGCACTGGGAATAAGACAAGATGGAGAGAATTACATCGGAGGAGAAATTACAGTACTTTAATTGAGAGGCACCATGCAGAAAAGGGAAGATGAAAATTATGCATTAGGGGTTTTGAGAAATATCACTTAAATCTTTTAATCCTCTTCAAATGTTCAAATAAATTAAAACTCATGAAGATTTGAAATAAACAAAGATTGAAAGAGAAAAAGGGCAGGAGTCGAGCAAAATGACCTGTGAAATGTGTTATGTGCAATTATTTTGATGTTTGATGCAGCTTTTCTGTACGAAGGGCTCTGCTTAATGTGTTATGATTTTTAAATGGGAGAGATATGGCAGCAGTTGTTGGCTGCAATGAAAAATTGATGTCATTTAAGTAGGACACCCACAATGGGTGTGATTGTTTTCGTTTGTGCTGAGTAAGTACATTTTTCTAATGTCTGTTCTGATGGTGATTGGGTCAATGAGTGCGTACATGCACTCCCAGTTATGGTGGGGTTTGTGGATAAGCCTGGTAATGTGCTCAAGTTATTATGATATCTCAGTACAGACGTGTGTGTGTGCAGGAGTGTTCACAATTCGAGCTCCATAGTATTTAGTTGATTAAACAAACAGATGTAATCATAACCCAATGCAATGATGATGATCAGCAGGCTTAAATACAATGGGAGGAATTTGACATCTCTTTTGCTTTATGCCAAGAGTAAAATATGAATATTGATACAGTAAAAATGGACATGGTAACAAAATCTGCCCACCAACACCTCTAAAACTCACCAATTAGCACTTGACAACGCTGTCAGGTCACCAGGCAACCAGCAGAGAATCCAGGAAGTCACCGCTCCTGCCGAGAAACGGTGCAGCACATAACCCTCAATTATTATGCTTGGACTAAACAAACAAAATAATTGGTGAGCTTCAGAGGTGCTGATAGGTTTTTTTTTATTGCCAATGGACAGATCCAGGCTTAGCTGTTTCCAGTCTTTATGCTAAGCTAAGTAGCTGTTGGCTTCAGCTTCATATTTAGTATACAGAAATGAAAGTGGTTTTATTTAATGAGCATTAGATATCACTTTTTTTTAATTCCATAAAAATTGTGCCCACAATATGTCAGTGTGTCACATGAAAAATGATCTCTTGTGGATAAGCTGCAAAGCAGTTACACTGTGTCCTAATCACCTAAAGCATACTTTCTTGTTACTTACTAGCGAGGGCATAGGTTCAGCTTAAGGTTTAGAGTTAGCTGGAGTCATTTCTGCAGGGAGATGAATAAACAGTTTTCTCTAGATTCTGTGTTAACACCACATCCCGAAACACATTCATAATTAGGTGAAGACTCAAAACAAGTAGATGTAAATGTTCTCATTGATGATGCATGTCTGCCCTCTTCTGTTCATGGCAACACTGAAGGCTACAGGCAGGCATGATTTATGACCATGTAAGGCGGTCTCACTTCCCCGCTTTGTTGATGGCTGGTTGAGTGCCATGTCAGAGCCTTTGTCCATTGTTTTCTGTCTGTGTCAATCATAGGATATGAACATCACGCTCAGTTGTGATCTCATTATGTCGCTTGGCTCCATTTGCCTCTTTTGATTGAGGCTTCTGTGATCTTGCCACGACAGGAACCTGCACATGCTCTTACCATAGCAACAATCCACTTGGATCAGCTGGGAAAAAAAGAGTGTGTACGTGTTCATTAGCTAAATGTCAGGGATCCTCTACTGGTTTTACTCGGAGAGAGATGGACAGACAGAACTCTGCATTTAGACCAGATTCATCTAAGGAGCCCATCCATTATTCATGTTCTCATCGGAGGTTTCTACAGGTTTCAACAGGCTTCGGGCCCATCTGTGTCTAACAAACTGAATTGTCCAACATGCTCAAAGCCACAAGGATTGCTTTGAAGATTTTCCATGACCTCAGCTTCGGAGTGCAAGTGTGTGTGTGTATGTGTGTGTGCGTGTTTAAATCATGCATAGAAATGAACTGAAACTCTACAATCCTTCTCCACTCACCACTTTAGGGTTAAAGCTGCTACACTGTGATGCTTGCATGTGACCGCCCGCCCCCCCTTCCCTGCATCCATCTTGTTATATTTTATCATTAGTGAGCATATGAGTCACAGGAATCCAGCTTCATTTTAACCTACATACCAGAACCTGGACTCACAAACACAAACAGCAGCTTGGAAGCCAGCTCACGTGCACTCACACAGAGAAGGCCAACTTTCTGTCTCGCTCTTACAGGAAACAGCGGCTTAAAGAGGAGGAGGGGAGTCTAGAGGAACAGGGAGGAGAAAAGATTTCACATAGCATGGGAATGGGCCCAAAGGAAAACACAGCTCAGGCTCCAGATGTGGAAACACCCTGAATATACACACACACACACACACACACATACAATGACACACAGATAGGGAAAGGAGGAGGTATTGAGGGTCATAAAGCGGCTCTTGGAGCTCGGCTTGGCGTTTTGTGATTGGTTGGTTTGTGGTGAACTCATTTTTTTGGTCCACTGGCAATCTTCTACAACAAACAAACAGAAGATAAAGAAAAACAAAACATGAAAGTCAAACTAGAGAAAATAAGAGGGAATAAATATACCAGAAAAGAAAGTTGAACTGATACAGAATCAGTAAAAATGTGTGATTTTAATGAAGTTTGTAGTCTATAGTTATCCTGTTTGCTTGCGTGGTCTCATTCTTTGTTGCCATGGCGTTCTCATACAGAGGTTACACTGCTGTTAACATAGTCACAATTTTAATCTGTAGCATTGCCATATCTAATCCATGATATGTGTAAATAGAGCAGCCTCTGTTTTTCAATCCCGTTCTTAGTGGAGTATAGTCTGTTGTCACTCCTTGAGCTGAGACTGGCCATCGGTGACATGGCAACTACTGGCAAACATAAGAGGGTCCATGGATGCTTGGTTGTGTTTCACAATGGGGGAGCAAACTTGGAAAGATGTATGATTGGTAGAAGGAAAAGATTGTAATTTACCACAAATTGTATTTGTACACTACCTTAACTCAGCCACCAAGTCAGGAAAAGGTCCACTGCACCAGTCCAGATTAGTTAGATCGAGGGTGCTATGAAAACTAAGAATGCATCAAGAAGGGTAAATAATTGGGTAGATCAGGAAATGATTATTAAAAGAATGACTATTTCATATTTGAATTTATATTTATGAAAACATAAGGCAGCCTAAAATGTAGCCTGGTAGTAGGTTGCAGGCTACCAGGCCACCTTCAAGATCAAACAATTTTTATAATTGAAATAGCCTTACAACCCAGCACAATATGATGTGGATAAATCTGGTTAAATAATGTTAAACTTGATGGCTGTTATCCTCAGTACTCACAATACCATCTCCAAAGTCTAAGCATTGCAACAAAGTAGAAACAACAACAACTTGGATGAAAGCAGTGGTCTGACAAAACCAGTCCCACCTGTTTATTTTACACACAGGTTCTAGCGGACATCAGACGTCATAGCCTAAATCGGGAGACCCAAGCTAACCAGGGTATCTGGGGAGTAATAGAGTTGCTGAAATGTGGAGTCAGGAGGACAGGGGGGGAGAAGGTGTTGAAAAATGGGACTCTGAGGAGACTCTGGAGGGTTGGCAAGTGGCTACGTATAAATGTGCTCCGATAAGGATTTTTAGTCTATTTGAAGCCTTTCATTTATCATGAAGCATTGTTTAATTTACATAACTATTCCTAACAACACTGTATATTAAATATTGAAATTAAGACATGAGGAAGTATTTATTTTTCTTTATTGGCAAGCAAAATGTGAAACATATTCCACTTTCCCTCTAAGAGACACAATTTAAACCGCAGCGGTTTACACTTGGTCACTGGGAGCAATTTAGGGCTTAACAAACATAGCTTTACTTTGGAATAAAATAAATAAAGTTTTATGAAATGGAAATTAGAGTAAAATCTCGAGAGACCTTCAACAGACACTTAAACACTATGTGTGTTAAAGAAGAGGGATAAGGCAGGAAGCATTTTAATCAAAATGTGTTATTTTAGAACCAAACTTTCAAAGATTTTAAAATCTGTCTCCAGATCTGAATCAAAATATGCAGTGTAAAGTATCCTTCTGATATGGAGATTTAACCACGTTTTTAGCCATGTTTTTTGTTTTTATTAGGAATTTGTAGGATGAAATGAAAGCAAAAATTAAAATAATTCAAAAATCATAGCCACATAGTTATGGCCTTTTTATCATGTTATGTCATGATGTGCATGTGTATTTTAGAATTGACGGGAATTAAAATGTGTTTATGTTATAATACGCTACATGTACAATTCAATTTGGTTTTATCGGTTTTGGTTATGTACCAAATTTAAGGGAGAATATTGTATTGTATATTTCACTTTTCATGCATGCTTGCAGTTCCTTATAAATGGCAACATGGTCACAAAATCACTTTGAAATCTGTTAAGTAGTTTTTTAGGTAACAAACAGAAAAGAGAAAGTGTAGAGGGAACAGTCTCATTAGGTCTATGACGCAGGGTCAAGTCTAATTAAACATGGGTTAATATGGAAGAATAATCCTTGAGATTCTGATGCCATAAAACAGCATAGCCCATAGTATGTGCATATATGTTTGGTGTTTATTTTAAAATGTGGTCAACACCTTAATGCTTTAAAATGGGCCTGTTAATAGGACAACAGCGCCGCCCTGTGTGTGAAACCTGTAGAAACCACTAGTGTTTCTAAAATGCCAATAATATATTGCTTTTCTTCCAGGAGGTGCAGAGTAAGAGCAAAGTGTGCGCCAATGTGTTCTGTGGCGCCGGCAGAGAGTGTGCCGTCACTGAGAAGGGGGAGCCCAGCTGCCTGTGTATAGAGGTGGGTGTTGGGTGTGACATTACTTCCACAGAAGAAAGGAGTAGGAGTGTAAAAAAGATCTTATAACAGACTAAAGGTTAGGTTTTCCCCAAGTTTTCTCTCATTTTTATTTTTTATTTTCTCTCTTTCTTTCCAGAGCTGTAAGCCCCACAAGAGGTCAGTGTGTGGCAGTAATGGTAAGACCTACAGGAACCACTGTGAGCTCCACAGGGATGCTTGTCTGACTGGCTTGAAGATTCAGGTGGCCCACGATGGACACTGCCACGGTACGAGCAGCAGCACACACAGTGCCACAACATAAGATGTGATGACCTCACTGCAGTGTCCATTGAGAAGCTGTTTTGGAGCTTTCAGCTGTATCACACACATCTTCCTCAGCTAATTGACTTTACCCAGCTATCATGAAATTGTACATGCTAAAATTTCCTTTTTTTGAACACGAATATACTGATTCTGCATCTGCCAATACCAATACAGTCCAAGACTTCCACATTTGGAATATTTCACTGTATGGAGCTCAATGGAACAATTTCTAAGTAAGACGTGAGACCAGACACTGCTGTAGCACCAAAAACTCCTGCTGGGACTGAATTAATGTAACTGATAGTGTCAACAATGAACTTTGACTGAACTGACCAAGAAGGCCGGTGAGTGTAATAAGGTCAGTCATGACACATCACTACCAGTAACAAGTGTTTTGTGATAGGGAGTCGGTTGTCAAGTACCAGGTAAAGCTCAGACAGTGGTGAACTGACCAACTGGCATACTGGGACAAATCCCTGTGGGCCACTGCATTGATGGGCTAGTGGACCATCAAAAAATCCATTAAGGGGTTTAGCGACCGTCCGACCCTGTGTGTCTCATACCGGCTCACCGAGCTCAAATACTCATCAAACTATGGTTTGTAATATGTGTAAGGTAGACAGGCAAAAAGCCAGTTTTACCTTTTTAATTATGGCATTTTGATCACCTGACAAATGGTGCTGATAATGTTGTATGTAGTTAATTGAACTGATTAGTGTGTGATCTCTGAACTGGAAACTGATTCGTGAGGTCACTGAGTTGATGTCAACTCTACAAGGCCAACCACACGTCACTGCTGTTAACAGTGTGGCGTTGACATTCCAGGCCTCGACTTATCTATCAATGCATCTAATATTAGTGTCTTATCTTCAGTGAACTTTCACTGCTTACACTTAAGCGAGGTGCGATGTCGCACCCTTTGTGTTCACACCGGGCTAAACATTGATCAGAGCCTGGGCAGGAATGGTAGTCAGGGAAAATACAGACCTTTGGCCAAGTGCTGACTGTAGCCAAGTTTTTCTCCATTAATCTAAATCAAGACAATGTTGGTCAATTGATTATTTGCCTCAAATGTTGTGTTCTTTCTCTCTTTTTTTAATCCCCATTAGAGAAGAAAACAGAGCAGGCAGCTGCCAGCCCAGGTGAGTTAATGTGTGTGTGTGTGTGCCTACACTTGATGATATTATATATATATATGAATGTATGTATTTATGTTGTCTTTGCAATTTAAGTTACATAAAATTTTTTTTACTTTAAATACACAAATTGAAAGTTATTTCTGGCCTGGGCTGTTTCTGCATTTAGGTCAAGGCTAAGTTTGGTATTAACATTTGGCTATTATATCTATGCAATAGCTGTATTTTATGGTCTAATGGAAACAGCCCAATAAACATAGACATACTGATGTATGTTCTAAAGGACAGAGGTCAGTCATGAAATAGCTTGTAATGCAGATTATATCCTTTAGATTGTGTATTAATTGTGTTGACCTATGGCCCCAACCACCCCTGCAGTGGTGTGCTATGCTGCTGACCGCAATGAGCTGAGGAGTCGTGTGATTCAGTGGCTGCAGACTGAGGTTGTCCCAGATGGCTGGTTTGTCAAAGGATCCAACTTCTCTGACATTCTGCTCAAATACTTCAAGGTGGGCTTTTCTTTTGCAGAAAGACAGAGTGGACTCTTTATTAGCATACACAATTGCTACTAGACTGTTCTTTAGTTCATATATCCACGTGGGCCTCCTACCAACCACCCCGATCCTCAGACAGAGTCTAATTACTCATGTGACAGACCTTTCAAACATGTCAATTTTATGGTTTATAATTCAGTTTAATGAGGAACTGTGTCCTGCAGAGGTGGACCTCTGCCACTCTATGGGAGCTGACAAGAATGTCATTGAAGCACAAAAGCAGTTTATTTAAAGAGCAATTATTTATTATCTTGTTTTCCACACAGTGAAAACATGCTGTACATTTTGTACTTACTGCTAACTTCACATAGCATCTCATGGATGTCTTCAGTTTGCATGTCATTCTCAAAATGTAATGGAGGACATAATGTGTCTGTAATTACCTGAAAGGTCAACCACCATTACTGCCATATCTCAAAACCATTACTTAAATTGCCCTACAGAGTCAGTATAATAGAGCCACTATGTTAACAGGCAACTTCAGTATTAAATCAGTGCATGTAATGTATGCATTCATATGAAGATTTATGCCAAAAATGACCATATAAATATAATTTTCCATGCTCCTGCACCCATTCCTGTTGCAACCCCATTTAATAATGTCATAAAATGAATACATGCTGTACTTGAGGTGCTCATGTCAAATGGAAATCACTTAACATAAGAGTTATGGGATGATTGTCATGGAAACTGGTGTGCTCTTGGTGCTTTTTGTGGCCATGACTGCAAATATACTACTCTGAAATTGGTGTTTCTGAGAGTCCGTCTAGGCTGCCAGTATTTCTATTGCACACATGAACACGCATAATAAAAATATAGTGTGGCCCCTGAAGATGGGATGTTTGGATCTGTCAGTCTAAAAGTTCAGTATGGAATTTGAGTGTTATTATTCATATTCTACCAAACTTGGACGTTAATCGTGTCCTTCCATGCCCGTGTTTCTGTAGTCATACGACAATGGTGATTCTCAGCTGGACTCCTCAGAACTGCTCAAATTCATCCAGCAAAATGAGTCGGTTGTGGAGTTGCAGTCCTACGCAGACCAGGAGAGCAACAAGCTGCTCAGGTCAGTTTTTGTGGATTTGTATGCTTACATGAGTGTGTGTGTGTGTGTGTGTGTGTGTGTGTGTGTGTGAGGGCAGGGTGATGGAAAAACAGCTATTGTTTCTTGCATTCTTTTTTATTTTGTCACAATTTCACTTCCCTTCAAACTCTGTGGCCTTCCCTTTTCTTTTGTATTAATACTTGCACAATCAAATCCATGTCCATGTGCAACCGTGCTATTTTAAGGTACGCAGTGTCGGTCATTGAACCCTATCTAGCCACTGCAAACATTACTGAAGGTATAAACACCGGTGCTCTGTGGAGTAAAACACTCTCACAATGGAATCCTCTCTTGTCACTGTATGGAGCAGCTAATGTTTGTTCTGTGTTTACATGTATCTTTGTGCTTCCCAGGAGCCTGTGTGTTGATGCCCTCATTGAGCTCTCTGATGAGAATGCTGACTGGAAGCTGAGCTTTGATGAGTTCCTTAACTGCCTGAAGCCTGGCTTCAATCCACCAGAGAAGAGTGAGCTTAAAGTGATAGTTTGCATGCTTTGACATAAGTTAACGTGAAGCTACACACCTGTATATACAGCATATGGATGCACTGAAATAAGCTCTGTCAGGCAGTCCTGACACCAAGCAAACTTTGGCCTCAAAATGTTACTCTTTCCTGAATAGTTTTAGCCGTAGTCAGAGTTTTGTGGTAGTTACTCCGGTCTGCCCAGTCATCTGGTGCAGATATATCTAGGATAAAGTTCACAGGAAGCAGAGACATTGCTCCACTGCAGAGAAAAAATAACATTCACTACAGAGCACTGAACCCTGGGACACATACACACATTTGACTCTGTGGCTGCGTTTGTGTTTAGAAATGGCAGGTTTGCCACACATACAGGGTTCCTTTGGTTATTGTGACTTTTAAAGTCAATTTTTTAAGAGAATCATACATATATATTTTCAGAAAATGTTTCTTTTTTTTTTTTTTATCTCCAACACATGATTACGTTCTGCTTTGCATGGGGTTTTGGCAGATTTGCTGACATTTCATTAAGTGAAAACTTGCCAAAGGCATGTGACTTTAAAATTAAGCTACTGGATGAATTATGTGGTATTTTGAAATGCTGACAAGTCCTGGTCATGGAAACTGATTGCACTGTAATGCTGTTTCTATTATCTGCTACAGTCTATTATATGTGTCCTTGGCTGAATTGCTTGGCATGTGTCTTTCTGCAGAATGTGCCTTGGAGGACGAGACATATGAGGACGGAGCAGAGACCCAGGTAGAGTGTAACCGCTGTGTCTGTGCATGCGGCAACTGGGTCTGCACTGCTATGACCTGCACTGGTAAGTTAAAATACTGGAGATGATCTTGATGTTATTTATTCTTTTGATCATTTTAATCAATTCACGCATTAAGGCAAATACCCTGTGAGCATTTTGGACTATTTTTTATCTGTACAGACAAAACAGCAGCTGTGGATGAGTCAGTAGATGCAGGGGCAGAGATGACTGAGGAGGAGTGGAACCTCCGTGTGGCTGAGCTCAACAAGCACCAGGTCTGGTTTTTTTTTCAATCTGAAACCCATTGTAAACAATAACAAAAATAAATCTGAATCAGATCATCCCAGACTTTTCTACAGAACAGGACAAATCATGTGGCCAGAATCACAACTCTTAAAGAGTTTTTCAAAGCTCTATCACTGTCCACTGCTCATATGATTCCACCTGGCTATAAGGTCCATGAAATATCACTGACATAAATCATAATCCACGTCTCCCTTAAAATTCCTTCAGGATGTAATCTTAACTACTTGCAATGTGTTTCTGGACAAAGACCGTTAGAATCAAATTGCTCTGCCAGCACAAAACAGTTCACAAAGTAACTGTTACAAATTTTTATGTGACTGTGTACCAAGCAACACACCTCAGTGAGCCAGGGTATCAGCAGCTTTATGACTCCTGGCTTGAAAAGTGAAACAATAGATCAAGGGCTGTGAAATAAGGAAATTAGATCAATAAAACTATGTAATGGCTGTGGATATGAAAAAAGAGCCAAAAGATCGCCAACATTTTCCTCTCTAGTATAGATTATAGAAAGGTAGGGATGTCCTCAAGATTTTGTGTAGATGATTCAGAATAATAACGTCATACAGTTAATTGTAGCCCATTATACAGCACACTGCTGTAATTAAGACACCCAGCTTTCTTTACCAGTCTCGGATGATGGCGCAATATTTTTACAAAAAGCATTGGATAAAAAGATAACGTCTCTACTACTGCATTGATTTTAGGATTTGTTTTAGTTGGCCATCTTGAGTCTGACAATACACAATACTAAATGAAGTGCCCTTTTAATTATTATATTATATATTATTATATATTATAATTATTTATCATTATTATTATAATTTGAGGTAGAACAATGATAGAAACACTTGAATGCCCATAAAGGGTTTGGCATCACTGTCAGATTATAATGGAATATGCTACCAATTTAATGGAAACAAAACAAAAATGACCTAAAAAGTATAGAGTACCTGAGGTCATTAATGAGAAGTAATGAGTAATCCACATACTTTACATACATACATACTTTAGAATTGCATTCTTTTTATTATAGTGTTGTTTTTTCTTTCAGTTGAGCTGGTTGATCATTCCAGCTGATTTTCAGTGATAAATGTGACTGTAAGATACAAATATAAGCGCAGACTGAGCAGCAGAGGCAGAGGCTGAAAATCTACCAGATTGATGGGCAGAAGTGAAAAGTTTACCGTACCTGAGACTAACCCTTGACCCAGGGTGGTGTGAAGTGGTGCAAAGGTCGCTACAGTAGTAGAACCTCTTCAGACAATCAACACAATGCTACAGTCTCTCCCAACAAAACGGTTGTGGAATTTCTCCAGGCAAACAGCAATTGTCTAACAACTCAAAAAGGACAATTAGAACCTCTGTTGGAGTTCTGGAACCTTTGTAGACAAAAAATAAAGATGTGCACCCTCCCTAGGTGCTCATTACATTCTAGAACCCCTGTAGCCAGAGAACATTGTTCTAGAACCTCTCTAGTCCAAGAGTGAGGTTCTAGAACCAAAATGTGTCCTGACAAGCTACATCTTTCTGGAACCTCTACATTCAGAATATGAGACACTGCCTTTATCATCTCACTGACCTTGTACATAAAGATCATTTGTGTTTGTAATGCATGTCGGGTCTTGTGTGTATGTGTGTGCTGGCTTATATGTGTGTATGAGAGTGTGAGGATCGCAAGGTAGGACAAGGGCTATGGCTTGAAGCCACGGCTGAGTCAGCAAGGTCACGTACTCTGTACTCCAGAAGGGCAGCTTATAATACCACTGTAAACAAATGTGGCTCTGTGGGTACAAGTTTGGTGTGACCAGGTGTGTGCTAAATTCAGTCATGAGCACCTTGCTCGCTGCTTTTAATGGATAAAGCATTCAGGTGATATGAGTAATTCCCAAAATGTTAAGAAAAAAAGTGATTATAGATGTCTATACAAATACATACACACATTATTATTTCTCCATTATGTTAAATGATGCACTATATCTCAATTTTCTGTCAACTCTCTTCATCGTTTAAATACAGGAAACAGTTGAGAAGATGAAGGCCAGCACAAAGGAGGCCTAAATAAGGACGCAATGCAGAAGAGGATGCTCGTCATCACCCTTCGTCCATACTTGATTTACCTTGCGGCCATGTGTTGTTAGTAACTGACTTTTTCATGTTTCTCTGCTATGTTAATTATTATACTTTTTTTTTTACGTTTAAATGTTTGTGTTGGTGTTTGTTAGATTCAGGGGCAATCAAAGAGTATTACAGGATTCCCTCGTGTTCAGTACGCTCATATTTGATTGTATTACTGCGCCTCTACACTAGTCCTGGGGCTATTCTTACTACAATCCTTATATTTTTACAGTTATAATGAAAAAATGCTGTTAAGTTGTCACTGTTTTTGCAATATGTAAGTCATGGTTTGTACAAGTAGAGATCAGGAATGTGGAGAATCCACCTGTTGAAATGAGGAAGCTGTCGGGGTACAGTGAAAGCTGACTACTTGAAATGTGGTGCAGCATGTTCACACCCTCCAAAGTCTTACGATCAGCTGGTTATAGAAGCTGCGATTAGAGAGGGTAAAGCTACTATTGATTTTGATTTTGTTGCCATTTAGAACTGCCACAGTAGGCCACTACATGACCAATGCACTTCTCTTTCTTTTTCTCTAGCTTTCTTAGGCTTTAATTTATCACAAGCCTGAATTTTCTTTGTATCTTCCTGCTAAAGTAATAACTTTGCTGCAAAAAAAAAGTTTGCTTCTATGTACAGTATGTTATTGGCTTGAGTTGGAACTCATCTTATTCCCACGTTATGCTCAGACGAGTCTCTCTGGTGCTTTTCGGTTAAACGTTTCTCTGTCTGACATTTCTGAGACAAAGACGGATAGAGGTCCAGCTTTCAGTGTGAAGCAGCACAACTGCACCCAGGTGAGACCTTATCTGAATATAGCATGGTGAAAACTGAAACCAAAGTCTTGTTTGAATAATGTACAAAACTCTCCAGGTAAAACATTACTCTGGACCCAGCAACAACACTATACCTGTGCTTTCAAAATCAGAAGGACTAGCCTCACTGTCAGCTAGTAGCTTAGACGCATCAATTACTGGGTGCATATAAATTGTGTGTGTGTGTGTGTGTGTGATTTTGTCTGAGTGTGTGTGTGTGCTATTAAAGTGTGATGCTGAGAGTAGTTTGGTTTGTTAAATGTTTTTATTTGTTGAAATCCTGTATCTAAATTGGGAGGTTTGACAAAAAAAAATCAGTGCCTTAGACCTGCAAACAGTATTAGGTCTCTACCTTTGCCTGCACGTAGGCCACTGTGCCACGTGGCATAACAAGAATGAGTGTGCTTTGCTGAAGTTTAGCAGTAAACTAGTGCTTTGCGACTCTATCCCTGATACATGTATGTGTGAAAGTTGCATTACTAGGTTTGAGATAAATCTTTATATTCCACTAAAAGTGCAGAGACTGTAAGGAATATGTACGTATGCCAATAAAGCCCATACACAACACAGCTTTGTCACTTTGTGTGTGTGTGTGTGTGTGTGCTTCAATCTGCCAAACTTAAAATTTTAAACATTGTGAGGGAAAGTCTCCCTTGGAGAAAAATAAATAACTGATTTAGAGAGTAGTCAGAATTAGAAAGTATTACATATAGTTACTCCTTCCTGTAACAAATACAAAGAGCAGGGAACCCTTTACGTAACTGTTGGATTTGTAGTTGCCAGTGCATTTCAGAATTCAATATAACACTTTTGCCAATACCTATGTGGCTTTATATACAATGAAGCCCCTGAGTACACACACATATATATAATATTATATATATATATATATATATATATACTTCACTTGTTATATTGTAATTCTGTTTTGTTTTGTGCACTAAATGCTTTCTACTGTGAAGCGCTTTGCCTTTTTTACTTTTTTGGAAAAGTGCTAAATAGACAAACCTTTTCATCCGTTATTAAAATGCTTACACGGCGTAATGTCACAGCCTATGGCATTACACATCTACAGGCTTATCATGTAAGCAATACTGTAGTGTTTTAGTTGTTCCGGGTAGTACAAAGTCTATTTTTATATACTATTTGATTGTTATAACAATACACTAGTACTAAAATCTTAGTCTACATATTATCCAGTAACTACAGCAGTCAGAATATATGAGTCAAAACCAGTTTCTCAAAACTGTACATACGGTAAATCTCACTTTCTACCCCTAGAATTTGCCCTCATTCACCTCCCACGGTAACATGGACATAAAAGAGCTGTGACAGTCATATGAGTAGATCTGAATACAGTGGGAGGATCCCAATTATCCTGTACCTATTTCTCATTCTGTGCACATCTAAGTCAGCAGAGTATTGCATAATGTAACAGAGGAGTGGTGTTGCATAATGGCAGACCTAACTGGGCATTGGGCATGACGGATCATCAACCTCCCGTTATTGCAAGACCTAAACACTGAATCAGCAATTACACGCAGCAACCTGGTAGTGTACAACTATAAAAATGTCAATGCACTGTTATAAACCGCTTAATTAATCCTTTTGCAGTGAGACTGATTGGGAGACCAGCCAATCAACGCATGCGTGGGCGGGATTTGTCTCAAGCATTAGCCAATCCCTAAACATGCAAGCAACTATTGCCTCTAAAAAACGACCGCATTGTATCACAGCGACATTGCATTCAATGTTGTTACATTTACTCTCAGCAGCGTGTCCTCAGTGCTGAATTAGTGACCTAGATTTCCTCCAGAGATGTGGTTAAACGGTTCGGGAGGGTGTACAGAAGTCTTTCCCTTCTCCATGTCGAAAGCGGACGACAAGTCCTGGAGCTAACTCGCGCTTTACGGGGGCGTTCAGCCTACAGCAAAACTTCTGCAAGGACTTCGTTCAGAGTTTAGATTTTAGATAGAAAATGGAGAACCTAGAAGGGGCAGCGGCAGCGGCAGCATGCGACAGCGTGCTTGACTTTTCCCGTTTGAGTCTCAACACTTTTAACGTTGACAGCGTCAGCGACGAGAGGAAAAGGGACACCAAACAGCTCTACTTGAACTACAACCGGCTAGCCTCGCTCCCCTCGACGGTCAGCCTTTTCTGCAACCTCGAGTTTTTGGACATCAGCAACAACGGACTGTCGGCCATCTGTGAGGACATTACGCGACTGACCAGGCTGAAAACGCTGATAGCCAAGAACAACCGCCTGGACGAGTTTTCTCTGCCCAAAGAGTTCGGCTCCCTGCAGCTGGAGGTGTTGAACTTTAGTGGGAACCGATTTGAGGAGATCCCGCTTCAGTGTACGAAACTGCAGCGTCTGCAGTCGCTTTCACTCGGTGGAAACAGACTGAAAAGTATACCTGCAGAGGTAGAAAATCTCACCAGGTAGGTCATGGAGGACAGTAGGCTACTGCAAACACAAACGAGTACGGCTAGCTAACTTAGCACCAGTGCTTAAAGTCCAAAAAAAGGTAGCAAGGCCGGATATCCAGCTAGAGTCATTAGTGCTAAAGTATACTCACGTACACTCTTTGTAGCTAGCGTCAGTTGGCCATTTAGTCGACGATATTCGACAACTAGATAAACTGACAAATGTACAAAGACGAAGAAGGCAGCAGCCAAGCTTCCTTCTGAGTCAGTCATTTGTTCGCTTCGGTGCATAATATCGAGTTTATACTAATGTTAAATACCGCAGTTCAGGTTGTTTGTAGTTCGTTTTCAGTTAATCGATACACTGAATGGAACCCAAGTACCGTTGCTATGGTTACCCGCATTGATTCGACACAGATTCGGAATGTTGGTAAAACTGCAGCTGCGAACAGGGAAGCTAATCAGAAAGTGGAGCTGAAATTATTGGTCCACAGAAAATCAATGTGTTGTTTTAATATAAATTGAGCAATCTGTAGAAGTGTACGTGTGTGTGTGTGTGGGTGGGTGTGTGTGTTTAATGATTCCAATTTCTTTGTTTGTCTCACATGACAAACTACAGCTGAAATGATTAGCCATTTAATCGATAAGTAGCTCGACAAAAGTCTAACACGATCTGTTTAATAAGTGATGAAACCTCCACATGGAAAGTTTTGAATCATCTAGTCTCACTTAACCTGCTCTTTCATCAGACAGAGGAGTTGACTCACTTGTTTAACCTGTCAACAGTATTGCAAAACTCTTCCCAGCATCCATCACCCTCAGGCAACATGTGGTATTTTAAAATTCAAAATGCATGTGTTTCATGGTATTTTCCGTTACTATCATTTGCGTACCTTGAAACCATCATGACTCATAATGTGTTTGGGTGACAACTGAAACTGGAGCTGGTTTTTGAGGTGCAATCACCAGAAAAAGTTGCTCATGACAGGGAAGTAGTAATGACATAGTAGTAGTAATGAGCATTATCATTTCATCATCATCATTTGAGAGAGAGAGTCATTTCAAAACGCCACTATTGTGTGCACTGAGCGGTAGCAGTCATTTCAAAGCTTTCAGAAGATGAGTGTTAGCTTTTTCTGTTATAGTGGAGGAAATTGACAGATAAGTAGGACAGCGTGACATCTTTTCTATCTTATCATTTCCTGAGTTTAACAGTAGCAAGTCACAGTGACCCACTGCCAGGCCAAAGATCAGACATCCAAACTTCACACACACACACACACACACACACACACACACACACACACACACACACACACATACATAGTTGTGTGGCTCGTTCAGTAACGTGACCTAGTCCATATTCATTTTTAGGATATCTTGATTCTTTACATAACATGCGCTTTTTCTGCCTGGAACCTGCCAGTTGTCAGCACAAAAAAATCCCTTTTAAATCAGTATACAATGAATACAAAATAACACAACAACACACACACAAAATAATAGATTGCATATATTCACTCCCCCCTAAATGACTGTTAAGCAGAGGCACCTTGCAACAACCACAGTCTGTTTGTTCAGGTCAGTCCAGTCAGTCTGCTCAGGTCTGTAAAGTTGCATGGCGAGTGCTACAACAGCAGGTTTCAAGGAACTCATCATAAAATCTTAAAAACACTGAGGTCTGGCTGCTTCAGGGAGGTGTTTACCAAGCAGGGTTTATTGTGAAAAGCTTGACGTGATGAGCTTTATCTTTTGACACAGGTAGAGATAAGTTCGGCACTGCTGAGTTCCACTTTTTTCTCTGCTCGTTGCAGTGTTCTTATCATAATCGAGTCATGGGTTACAATCCAATATGAAATTTCTCTGTGTCAGTGTGACCTAAAGCATCTTTTGGTTATCAAACAGGACTACAGAAAAGTAATGCATTTAATAATAGTAATAATAAATATGATTTTTCTCAAAATTAAAACTCCCCATTAGTTGGTGATGCTAACAACAATGACAGCTATTTTAATACCTCTTAGATTGGTTTTCTATTAAATGATTTTTTTTTTTTAATGCTTGTTTAATGTCCCATAGTTTAATTCACATTATATTTAAAGGGAGACCAGACAGTCATAATGTTTCCTTCACAATGAGGTTGCAGTGATGTGTCTTTTTTTCTATTAACTATAGCTCTATTTAGTTTAAAATACTGGAGTAGCCTAAAGCCAAAAGAGGTATTTTTCTGATGTATTTTGAAGCACACATGTTTATTTGCTGTGATCTCCAGTGCAGCCTGTGTCAAATTAGCCTTTTTCACAGAGGACATTTTGACGCAACGCTGTCAAAAAATCATGGCTGAATTCCATCCCAGCTTCAGTTTTAGGGTCCCGGTATTGTGCGTGCTGGCTCACTCTCACACTGTCCTAATTTAGTGGGACACAATAGAACGATGCTTTGTTAATGTTATTAGTAACACCTGTCCTTTTCTTTTTTTGTGAAAAAAGACCTATCTACATGTAATTTTGATGAATTTTTGGAGATTTTTTTCTCGGTGACGATATCATACGCCAGTTTTGCTTGTGAAAATTGTGAGGTTTTTATTTTGTTCCCAATTCACACCAAAACTAACAATCCTCAAACCTTGCTGGCTGATTTGTGTCTGCAAGGGCAGCAGTTAGACCCTGAATGTCTCAGTCCCCGTCACTGAGGGGGCTTGCTCAGTGCTCAGCCATCAAGGGCAATATAATGGCTTCCTGTCTCGCAGTCGCTGTGTCATCAGTTCCAGCAGGCAGATGGCCTGACAGCTTACTTTCGCTGACCAGCCATCCATTGCTCACTCTCTGTGTCTCTGTCTCACTCCCAATTACCCCCCTGTGTACTTCATACCTCCATTAACCTACCAGGGTCCTCTGCTGTCTTAATAAACGTGTACATAACGCATATGTGAATTCATTCCATGTAAGATCTATGCACACTGACGCTTTTCCTGATTAGTAGATGATTCATAAATGTGTGTACAAAAAAATTTCCTGATGATCTGTGATAATTTTGCACTTCTTGTTGTATCTTATCACCTCCGTCTTTTGTCTTATGTCTATCTGTAAGCATGGCAGGAGAAACAAATTATAGAGATGCCAGCACACACCAGACAAACTGTTCAGCATGAAACCATGTATCTTTAGCTCCCCCTTGTGGTGTAGTTTTACCCCGACTTTGTTGGCCAGAGAAATTTTATAAAATCGTTACCTTTCATGTATGCACATGGCTCAATTGACTTGGCATCTGTATGAGCTGCTTTACAGCCAAATCAGTTGTACAGACAAACAATGGCTTACTTGAATTGAAAAGCATGAAACAAAGTACATGTTTAGCTCCAGGCCTGCATGCTCGAGATTTTGTCAGTAAAATTGATTTGTTTGATTGTCTTCCCTTTTTGATTGTGGAATGACATAAAATGAAGCACCTGAAACGGTTACAACGGTACACATTTAACAAGTATATACTGTACTGTATATTATTCAATACTTGCTAAACGTTGCAAGTGAATGACTCTTCTCATTTTTTTCTGTTAGTCTGGAGCTGTTGTATCTGGGTGGAAACCTCATTTCAGCCATCCCCCCAGAAGTGGCTAACCTGCCTTGCCTCAGCTACCTGGTACTATGTGACAACCGCATCCAAAGTGTCCCCCCGCAGCTCACCAGGTAACTGCAAATACACCACCAAATATAATACTTGGAGATTACATGGATGTTAACATGCGGTTGCCCTGCATGCATCTGCTAATGGTGCGTTCGTTAGTCATTTCAAAAAACTCGATGTGTCACTCCAGGCTCCACTCTCTGAGATCTTTAAGTCTCCACAACAACTTGCTCACTTACCTGCCGAGGGAGATCCTCTGCCTGGTGCACCTGCAAGAGCTCAGTCTCCGCGGCAACCCACTTGTGGTGCGCTTTGTCAAGGAGATGACCTACGACCCCCCTTCGCTGCTGGAGTTGGCAGGACGTACCGTTAAGAGCCGAAATATCCCCTACTTTCCCTGCGACCTGCCTTCAAACCTGCTGCGCTACCTAGACCTGGCCAGCAAGTGCCCCAACCCCAAGTGTGCCGGTAAGACTCTGTTTTCACAGCACGTAGAAAAGGCGATTGGTGTTTAGTTGTTTTTATTCTATGAAATGAAAAAAATCTGGATTTCAATATGCAACTCCTATTTTCCCAATAGTATGTATTATAACATTCAGTAGTTTTTTTTCCATGAGGTTTGTGGGCGTCCCAATCTCCAGGGTGAGAACCACTGATAACATATCCTGTGTTTGTTTTTCCCTATTCTGTTTCCTGCCTGCTTGTACTGTCTTGCATACATCTGAGTTTATGACAGTGATGTAATGCCTGAATATCGTTGCACTATGTTGATGTATACAGTACCTACACCTGCACAGAATAATATGAGCCACTGGCCCGCCACTTGAACCAACCTTTGTTTTTCCTCTCACTTTCGCCTTTCTCCAGGCGTCTACTTCGATTCATGTGTGCGCCAGATCAAATTTGTGGACTTCTGTGGAAAGTACCGGCTGCCCCTCATGCACTACCTGTGCTCCCCAGAGTGCACCTCTCCCTGCAGCTCCAACCCCCAGAGCGACGCCGAGTCAGAGGACGAGAACACCGTTCCCGCTTACCGCCTGCAGAAGGTGCTTCTGGGATAGGACATGAAGGACCCTCTGACTCTCTGGCCTTGCCTTGTCAATCTGTCAATGTGTTCAGCAGGTGAACTTGGCCATGAGACTTTACTACACATACTCTCTCACACACACACACACAGAAACACTTAATACTGTTTTACAGACCGCCTCAGTGGTTGTATGTAACGCATAAAATGGGAAACATTAAGGTTTTTAGGGAAAGGAGTCTGTTCCCACTCTCACCACATACCACTCTACATAACACAAGTAAAGGAAACCTCACATTTCCCATGTAGCCATGCAAATCCACAGTCTGTCCATCATGACGCCATCAAAGTGCTGGTCTCATGGTCTAGCACAGGAGAGCAGTGAAACTCAGTGACTGAAGGAGCGGCAGGATTCTTTTCCTTTTATAGAGCTGAACACTTTATCCTTTATATGATACTTGGTGCTTTTAGTGGCTACATTACAATATTCTGCATTTTCTGTAGGTTTGGAATTGAACAATGTGGTATTTGTCCAACTGCTGGTGGCGCACAGCCAACCTCCATTTCTGTGAGCAGGTGAGCATCTAAGCTGCTATGCCAACTAGGGAAAAAGTAAGACTTAAAAACTATGTCAGCAAAAATACGATATTAAGTACTAAACCGACTGAGTACAATGTGTGAGATGGTCCTTATTTACACTGTGTGTTGTCCTGCTGCAGGTTTTGTGCAGTAAAGCTGCCCCTCATAATACAAAAAGATCATGGTTTATCTGTTTTTGTCAGCAACATGGTCGATGCACACTAGCTTTGAAGAATTTTGCCACAATGGCATAGTTGTTTCAAATTAACCCAGAGCGTGGTTTATGTGAGTATGTGAAAGAAAGCTTGTCTAGACTTACTCACAGGAAGTGGACGAGGGTGGACCAGGGAAAACCATTCACTGTGCTAGCTCAGAAACAATGGCTATTCAACAAAACACAGTGGCAGCCTTCGTGTTTATGTTCAGGGCTGTCGGTTTTCTCTGAGCATAAGAGAGTGTGTGTGTGTGTGTGTGTGTGTGTGTGTGTGTGAGAATGGAGTCCACAGCAGAGATGGTATTTCTCTGAATTGATTCTTCATGAGACGTTAACTCCAGTTTGTGTCAATTAGTGAGGAGGAAAAACACCCCCAGGCCTCACATTAGACCTGAGTGTTTAGAAAACAGAAGAACACTCCTCTATGTTACAGTAACACCTATACTAGAGCATTTAAGTGCCTTACTAGTGGTGACTTACCACACCGGGAGCCAGAGTATGAAGAAATGTGATATACGCACCCTGAAATGTGACAAGATTAACACTATAAATAATAAGTCATTTTTGAGTGATTTTGTACTCACCAGTTTAACAGTTAAGTGGAAAAAGTATCATTTTTATAACAAACTGAACTGCTTTTATAGATATCCTTTATAGATCCTTTTTCAAATGTTAAACACGCCACATATTTAAATAGTCTGCAGCATAGATGGCACTTGCACAGAAAATATATTAAGATATATTAATTGTATGTACTTGTACCACATTCGGATAATGTAAGTAGGTTGTACAGTATATAAGAATAAAGACTGATTGTAATATCTTTAAAATGTGCTTATAGTGTTTTCACCTTTATTAGAAGTGTTTAATGGCACTTGCTAAAAGGCAACATATTCATCCAATGTGTTTCTGTGCACAAAAGATGCACAACCACTATTGGAAAGTTTGAAATGTGAGTGTTTGTATCTGTGTTTACATGAACCAATCCAACCATTTTGTACTTTTGAATGCGCCCAGGTTTCATTTGCATATGAAGGTGAGTTCATTCTCAGGGCTGAATACTGAGGCCTTTTCTGTAACCCAGAGCTGAGAGATGCCAGGGCGAGTGCATTCTGCCTCACACGATCTGCTAAACGTTTAACATCACCTGCCAAGAGCCACTAACTACTTTGTTTCCTCTTCTCTCGTCTCTTTTCACACTTTGTTCTTATCTCAGGGACTCATTCAGTTTCTTTTCACTTCACTGGTTAATTCAGCCTGGCTGGAGAGAATGATGCTTTGAGTTGCACATATTTTGTTTGTTTTGAATGGTCTTTGACCAAGTCACAGCTGGGTTCCAGTGTTTTTGCAGTGTTTCTTTCTCCACTATCTTTCAAACGCATGCACACGTAGGACCCGTCTACCAACAGCAGGCACCTAGGAAACCCTCCAGCACATGGTGTGGAGTTATGTTACTCCTAAGCCTTGTGCGCACATGCGCTCACTCTCTTCATGCTTTGTATGTGAGAGAAGACGATTCTGTCACAAATGCAACCGGAGATGCGACCGTGATGAACTGGAAGCAATGAGTTGTGACTGACAGATGAGGAGAGTGGCTGTCACCAACTCTCTGGAGTCAAATCTGCTTCAGTTGAGGTTGCATAGAGAATGAAATAAGTCTTGAACACGGCCTAGACAACTAGGATTTGAAGTGGGATTGGAGGAAGATGCTGTGTGTTTTAGACGTCTGCGACTCTGCGAGGTAAATGTGTGTCTGTGTGGTCATATTTCTCACATCTTGCTGGCATCTCTGTTGTATTTAAGGATTAATTCCATCTAAATCATTTTTCTGGTTGCTGGATGTCATGGGGAGGCAACCGTCCTGACATTTACAGCACTGTGAACATTACATACAGTTCTGCAGGCGATCAGCAGATCAAAGTGCACCGTTTTGACATATGGGATGTTTGATACTCTAAGCTTCTTATTGCCCTCAGTCAGAGGCATACCAGCTCATATCAGCGCACAGTATAGCCAGACCGCACACATGACGAGTGAGAGCCTTTACACACGACAGCCACACACTGCAGACACCCTCACAACAATCAGACATTGTCTTCAGAGTTACACGGCTAAGCCCACCAGGAGAACGTCTGGCCACAGGCAGGAGGGGGCAGTTACAGGGGAAAGAAAAGAAGTGGTGGGAGAATAAGCATCTATTGCTGTGTAACGATATTTGATTGATGGTGAAAAACCTGAAACTTCCCCCTTCTCTTTTCTTTTCCTCTATCATTTATGGCGTCACAGTCACCACCGGCCCTACATTATTCCTTCAATCATTCATCTCTGCAGATGGCTCACAGACTCTTTGTAGCGGCTGACATTGCAACAACATCACAATGTAAGAAAATGTGCCTCAAGCTGTGCAGAATATACAAAGAATATGTGTTTCACTTTTAAAGGTTGATTTTGGACATGTACAGTCATCGCTAAGAGGTAGACAAGAAATGTTGGGAGAAATGGAGACCTGTCAGAACCGAACCTAAGATGTAGTTTACATAGGAGGCTACATGTCTTAGCCCCTAGATGTCCCTGACACCCAAGATGTTAACTAATAATTTGACTCAAAAATTGTAACTTATGGTCCATTTTCTAGTTTTCCCTCAGTTTTCAGCTGCAATCTTCCTCAACGTTTCCCCAGGACTTTAATTACATCTTTTTGTCATGGAGTTTACATGTCAAACTGATGAGAGACGACGCACCAAACTCCATCCTATGAAGGACTCCTAAATGTGGTTGAGAGCTGTGGAATGCTAGTAAGTAGACCTTTAGTTGTTCTTGTCAAAGTACTGTTGAAAGTTCTGGACA